>NC_138768.1:234520889-234990889 GCF_965119305.1 Pelophylax lessonae | reverse complement strand
AGTACTTCCGGTTCTAGCTCAGCAACTCCCATTTCCACCCCTGTGGCTACAGAGGGGTATCCAGGGGTGCTGGAGAAGATGGGAGAAGTATCCAGCGGGGAATCTAGCCCTGAGGAGGGCTCAAGGAAGAGAAAGGAAGTCGAGTTCAGAAATTCCTTTTTTCCTTCCGATGAGACAAAATAGCTCCTTAAATTAATTTATGCTACATTAGAACTGGAAGAGGAGAAGAAAGAGAATCTATCTATCCATGACAAACTTTATGCCAGGTTACATACAAAAGAGACTCAATCTTTTCCTGTACATGCAGCATTGAAGGACACAATCTTGCAAAAGAAAGTTTCCCTTTTAAAGAGGAAGACGCATCACTATGGGAAAAGTGTCCAAGATTGGATGCAGCTTTGTCCAGGGTTGCAAAGCATTCAGACTTGTCATTTGAAGACCCAGGTTCACTTAAAGATGCCATGGACAGGAAGGCTGAAGGCTACCTAAGGAAGGCATGGGACGCAGGAGCTGCAAACTTCCAAGCCATTGCTTGTACCTGTGTTGCCAGGACCCTTGATCTTTGGTGGAGCAAATTCAAATTTGTGCTTGAAAATGCGGCTGCTTATGTCGCTGACACTTCGGCTGAAGCCATCAGGTTTTCGGCTAAATGCACTGCTCTGATCAACCAAGCAAGAAGGACTATTTGGATGAAAACTTGGCAGGGGATTCCTCTTCCAAAACCAAGTTATGTTCTCTGCCATTCAAAGAAAATTTAGTGAAGATCTAGATTCAATGTTAAAACGTTCAACAGACAGGAAGCAAAGTTTTCCAGTCCCCAAAAAACAGCAATACAAGAAAGGGTTTCGTCCTTTCAAGAAAATGGGACCTAAAGAAGGTAGCAAGTATAAGCAAAATAAGCCATGGCAATATAGAAAACCAAAGGGAAAAAGGGGAATTTCTGTTTAATCCCTCGCAGCCTAAGGAAAAAGGGCAATGACTCCCCTTGCCGGGTAGGAGGGAGACTGGGGGCCTTCCTATCCCAGTGATGGGCCACATCAAACAATGCATACAACTTAGATCCAATCGCCAGAGGTTATCAGGTAGAAGTAAAAAAAACTGCTATGGAATTGGAAAGGTCTTTGAACATAACAAAAAGTCACCTTCAAAGTCCGTGTTGGATTTTAAACACAGAAGAGTCACATTTTCTCTTACGTCCTCTGACAGTCGCCGCCCCTCATAAAGTCTTCACCAATGGGTATTGACTTCCGCTCCGCAGGAGTAGCTAGGCATAAGACTTGTTAGAAACAAAAGCTTTTAGCATAGACACACCCATGGGGGCTGTCCCACTGGTCAATACCCCCCCTGCAGTAAGCCATCCCAACTCAGTTTGTCTCTGCCTAGCGTTAGGAGTAGATAGGCTTCCCTGTGCTGGGGCTACAGTCTCAGCCTTCTAATCTTTTCTTATGATTTTTATTTGCAAAATGTCAGTTTTTTCTTTGCTTTACTAGCTGTTTATTTTGTCAGCTTTAGTTTTAGTTGAATCTTCGGATGAAGATGGATTTTGCGGAGCTGGGAATCGGACTGGCCGCCCTGGCTCTCCAGGGCAAGAGGGTCAGAGGGATCTCCAGCCCGCCATCGAGCGTTCAGCTATGGTTCGCCCTAGCGCTATGAACGACCCATCCCTGTTCGCAGCAGGGATGCAGCCTGTGAGGTGGCTGCCTCACTGGACGCATATGCGGCTGCATGCTGCAGTGTCCTGCGTTTGGGCTGACGGCATTCCCTGTCATCTGAGGACAGATGCTTTCCGTTTCATAGAGGCACCCCACGCCATCCGGTACAGGTAAGTACTTTCTGTGTGGGGCCTCTGTCTGGGGTGTCAGTCCTGTGTTGCTGTGTGTTCCCCCATGTCTGTGCGTTTGTGGGGCTCCCTGATGCGATCCCTGCGGGGGTCTTTTTTATTGCACTGCTGGCGCTGTGTGGGTTTGGGGGCCCCTCTCCTGTGTCACTTCGGTGTGTTGGGAGGTGCAGCGGGTAACAACCGCGCGGTTCGCGATTTTGGATGTGGGCAGCATGTCTGGCTTCACTGTGGGCTTTTACAACAGCTTGCTATGTAGTGGTTTTGGCACCATCCGGCGCGGCAGAACAATCGTTCCGAGCACATGTCGGCGGCCATCTTGCCAAAGCCTTCCATTGATTCCTATGGGCAGCCATTTTCCCTTAGCATTGCATCATATAGTTCAGTCTCTGATGACCTCACTTCCTTTTTCTATGGAACAGCGATCGGTGTGGTAACACTCTTTGGGGCTCTGCAGACTGTCTCTTCCATATCTCTCTGTTTTATCCTTCCGAATCCTGGCTCAGTTTTGTCCCTTTTGGAGGGTCTGTGTACACAGTGCATATAGCGGTATATGGCAGTGGGCTGCGCAATCCGCAGCACTCTTAAAGGGCCAGTACTTTTCCTCATTGTTTTTTTGCAATGGATTCTCAGGACAGCAAATTCCTCCCAGCCTTGGTGGGGGACCCCAGTTCTGCTGAAACCCCCGTTATATACCTAATTTGGCCGCTGTGGTGGCGTCTTTGGTGTCAAAAATGGAGGTGCTGATGGCTGAACGAGCTGCTAGGAAAAGGCCTAGATTATCTTTCTCCTCTGATTCAGATGGTAATGTGGCTGCTGTGGCTGGCGTGCCCTTTTCAGGGTCTCGCTCGTCCCTGGACCCTCTGGGTCTGAGGGGGAGGCGGAGGTGGAGAAGGTTGATGATTCTCCCCCGGGGTCGCCTGAAGAACGCGCAAGTATGGATGCATTGATTTCTTCTGTGAAAGAAACACTACATTTGGAGGATGAGCCCACTCCTCCGGGTATTGTGTCCTCTTTTGGTACACATAGGACCCGCAAGTCGGCGCAGGTGTTTCCCTGCCCCGCTGAGTTTCATCACACGGTGAATGAACAATGGCGCAGTTTGAAACGCCCTTTTACGGTGCCTACTCGGTTTAAACTGCTTTACCCCTTTGCGCCTTCTACGCATGCGCGCTGGTGTGTGGCCCCCCAGGTGGATCACACGGTGGCCGTGTTGAACAAGGCTACTTTGGTTCCCGCTGAGGATACCCCGGTGTTCCGGGATCCTACGGACAGGAGGTTGGAGTCTCTGGCCCGCCATGCCTACTCGGTGGCGGGGTCCATGCTCAAACCAGTTTTCGCTTCTGTCATGGTGGCTCAGGCGGTGGCAGATTGGACTAAAGTGCTTAGACGCACTCTCGTGTCTGATTTTGCCCCACCTGCTACGCTGGAAATGGTGGACCAAATTCATCAAGGGGTGATGCATTTGTGCGATGCGGCCTTGAATGAGGCCCCTTTGGTTGCACGCTTGTCAAGTGTAGCGGTACTTAACCGTCGACTGATCTGGCTAAAGAGCTGGTCGGCTGACCAGACGTCACGGAAAACGGTGGCTGACTTTCCCTATGCTGGGTCTCGCCTTTTTGTCGACGCTTTGGATACTTTGGTGAAAGGAGTCACTGGGGGCAAGAGCACTCTGCTGCCCCAGAATCCGAAGAACAAGTCTTTTCGCGGCAAGCGGGGTCCCGCCTTTAGACCCAATCAGGGGTCCTTTCGTGCCTTTAAGCCACAAAACAAGGGCAAACCTTTCAAGGGCCAAGGTGGCCAGAAGAAGCCCTGGGCGGGCAAGCAAAAGTCCGGCCATGCCGGTGCGGCGGCTTAGTCCGCCTCTGCCTGAAGGGGCCCCCTCACCCGTTTCAGGGGTGGGGGGACGTTTGCGCGGTTTCCTCCAACCTTGGCTGCTCCGAATTCCGGACAGGTGGGTTCAGGAGATTATTCGATCAGGTTACAAGATCGAATTCCTTTCACGGCCGGCGGACAGATTCTTTCCCTCAAATCTTCATTTGACCCTAGGGCGCCTACAGGACCTGCATTGAGCGGTGCAGGACCTCCTTGCCCAGGGGGTGGTTGTCCCGGTGCCTCATCGGGACAGGTTTCGGGGGTTTTACTCCAATCCTTGAAAGCTCTGAATCGCTTTGTGCGCGTTCGTAAGTCCTGCATGGAATCCCTCCGCTCAGGGGGATTTGCCATAGCGGAGGACCACTATCAATTCGTAGCATTCCCTTTCGGTCTCGCTTTGGCTCGAAGGGTCTTTACCAAGGTGTTGGTGCCTGTTCTGGCCCTGTTGCGGGCACAGGGCATTGCGGTCTTGGGATATTTGGACGATCTCCTGTTAAGATCGAGTGCCAGTCAGAGCCTGCTGTGCGATCTGTCGACTACGGTACAGACGCTTCAGGAGTTCGGTTGGACCATAAACGTTCAGAAGTCGACGTTGTCTCCTTCGGTTCGTCTTCCCTATCTGGGAATGGTTTTGGACTCTGCTCAAGCGAAGGTGTTTCTGCCGGAGGACAAGCTCCGGATCCTTCAGGACGAGATCAGGTCCCTCAGGGACAACCACTCCTCGTCACTCAGGACCTGTATTCGGTGCCTGGGTTTGATGGTATCAGCCTTCGAGACGATACCCTTTGCTCGGTTTCACACTCGGTCTCTCCAGGCGGAGATCCTGGCCAGGTGGGACCAACTACCTCGGTCCTTGGATCTGAGTGTCCCGTTGAGTCGCCGGACCAGAATGGATCTTCTGTGGTGGCTTCAGTCCCCGACGGTGTTGGAGGGAAAGTCCTTCCGTTTGTTACTGTGGACAGTGATTACCACGAATGCCAGCCTGTCGGGCTGGGGTGGTGTCCTGGGCAACCTGTCTGCCCAGGGCACTTGGTCGGAGGAGGAATCCTTCGGGGCTATCCTGTAGGGTACAGACGGACAATGCTACCGCGGTGGCTTACATCAACCACCAAGGGGGCCCCAGGAGTTCCCGGGCGGCCCGGGAGGTGACTGACATTCTGTCTTGGGCCGATGCTCATGTCCCTGCGATTTCGGCAGTTCACATTCCAGGTGTGGAGAATTGGCAGGCCGATTATCTGAGCCGCCAGACCCTGGATCAGGGGGAATGGTCCCTACTCCCGGAGGTCTTACAAATGCTGTGTGCGAAGTGGGGATCCCCAGACGTGGGTCTGTTCGCGTCTCGGCTAAACCACAAGATGGAAAGGTTCGTGGCAAGAACGCGCGATCCTCGGGCGGACGCCTCGTATGCGCTGGTGGCCCCTTGGCATCAGTATCGTCTGATGTCTGCCTTTCCTCTGATTCAGTTGTTGTCCAGGTTCCTTCGCAGGCTGGCCTCGGAACCGAACTTGGTGATTCTTGTGGTCCCGGACTGGCCACGCCGGTCCTGGTACGCGGACATTGTTCACCTGGCAGTCGCGACTCCTTGGCGACTGCCGATGCGAGAAGATCTTCTGTCTCAAGGACCAATCTTCCATCCTGCTTTACAGTCGCTGGCTTTAACGGCCTGGCTGTTGAAAGCCAGGTCCTAAGAGACAGGGGTCTCTTCTCAGGGGTCATTCCTACTCTGATCATGGCTAGAAAGGCCTCGTCTGGTAAGATTTACTACCGTACCTGGAAAGCTTATTTTGCCTGGTGTGAGTCCAGGGGCTTTTCTCCTCGCTCATACTCGGTGACGAGAATGTTGGCTTGCCTCCTGGCCTCCTGGCACTGGCCACGATAAAGGGCCAGGTATCTGCACTGGCTGTTCTTTTTAAACGTCCTGTGGCGTCTCATTCCTTAATGCGCACCTTCATTCAAGGTGTGCGACATCTGGCCCCTCCCCGGAGGGAGCCTTTACCTCCATGGGACTTGAACTTGGTTCTGTCCGTGTTACAGCGTTCTCCCTTTGAAAATATCCGGAAGATATTGTTGCCTCTGTGCGGCAGTGCCATAGGGGACCCTTGTTTTTTTGTGGGTCCCTGGCCGTTGGGGATGTTTATCCCCTGGGTGATTTGCTTTCCTGGGCTGTTGCTCCTGTTGAGCCTTTTTGTATGTTGCCCAGAAGGTTCTCTTACTGTGCTTGTAAGGTTCCTTTCTCTGATGTGGGTACTGCTTTGCCTTTTTATGCGGTTGCGTCTCCCACCCCTCAGGTCTACACTGCTTTGGGACATCCCATTGGTGAAGACTTTATGAGGGGCGGCGACTGTCGGAGGACGTAAGAGAAAATTTAATTTTTGTAAAATCTTACCGTAAAATTCCTTTCTCTGAGTCCTCCGACAGTCGCCGCCCCGCCCCTCTTTTGGGGTTTTTTCTTGTATATTTACTGCTATGCTACCAAACTGAGTTGGGATGGCTTACTGCAGGGAGGGTATTGACCAGTGGGACAGCCCCCATGGGTGTTTCTATGCTAAAAGCTTTTGTTTCTAACAAGTCTTATGCCTAGCTACTCCTGCGGAGCGGAAGTCAATACCCATTGGCGGCAACTGTCGGAGGACTCGGAGAAAGGAATTTTACGGTAAGATTTTACAAAAATTCGGTTTTCTCCCTGCTCAGAAAGTTATTTTCCTGGGTTCTATAGTGGATTCCCTAAAAGCAAAAATCTTCTTACCAGAAAAAAAAGGGAAACGCTGATGTCAGAAGCCTCCAGGCTCATACTGATCCCCACAACAGCTATCAGAAAGATAAGATTGTTAGGACTGATGACAGCAGCGATTCCGGCAGTGGCTTGGGCCCAGACTCACATGAGAGCTCTTCAGAGGTTCATGTTATCAGTATGGGATGGTTACCAACAATCTTGTGACACTGCCGAGTCCAGTGAAGGAATCCTTACAGTGGTGGCTGCTAGAAATTATTCTGTCCCTGGGATGTTTCTGGACACAGGTTGATCTATTAAGAGTCACAACAGATGCAAGTCCCTGGGGTTGGGGAGCCCACATGGGCCACCAGGCAGCACAAGGGAAATGGGATCAGTCTCGGGCCAAGAAGTCTTCCAACATTAGAGAACTGAAGGTGATCTGGGAAGCTCTGCGCACTTTCGCATCCACCATAAGGGGAAAACATATATTAATCCTTTCGGACAATATCGCCGCAATTTCTTACATCAGCAAACAAGGAGGCACTCGTTCAGCAATCCTCAGGGAACTAGCCGGTTGAATATTTTGCTGGGCAGAAGATAATGTCCTTTCCCTTGCAGCAGTACACATCAAAGAGAAATTAAACTCCCTAGCAGATTTTCTGAGCAGAGAATAGATCTCACATACAGAATGGAGTCTGACCCAAGAAGTGTTCACGCTAATCACTCAAAACTGAGGTTATCTGGAGATAAATCTTTTAGTAAGAAAATCCTTCTTGATACACAGGGATTCGAGCAGTTTAGGGTTGGATGCCTTTGCCCACCCCTGGTCAGGGAAGCTCTTATATGCATTGCCTCCCCTCAGGCTCATTCCAAAAGTCTTACAGAAGATCCAAAGAAGCAAAGGTCATCGTAATAGCCCCGTTTCGGCCAAAGAGAACCTGTTTTTTCGCTCTCCAGAACCTCTCGATCTCAGACCCTTGGAAGCTTCCAGTAAGGGAGGACTTGCTGGTTCACGGAATACCACAAATTTAATTTACAAATTTACTCCAAAATTTGGAATAAGTTCTGTGGCTAGAGGAAGGAAAAAGACAGGATTTTCGTGTCTTATTCCAGCTGTACTGGGTTTTTTACATAATGGTATAGATTTAGGTCTTGCAAAAGTGGAAGTGGCAGCATTGTCCAGTTTCCTAGACCTAAGATTAGCAGATCATACTCTAATAAAGAGGTTCATTAAGTCCATTTCAAGGAATAGACCTCAGCAGAAGAGGTTCTCCCCTTGGACCTATCGGCAGTACTGCAGAGTAGGGATTGACCGATATTGGTTTTTCGTTACAGATATTTTGGCCATTGCATATCGGTATCGGCCATATTGATAGGTTTGCGCAAAAGTTATCGCGTCTACTAACTAGGGAAGATTTATGTAATTTTTTATTTTTTATTTTTTTACTAGTAATGTAAAAAAAATTATAACGCAGTCATCATAAATATCTATTATAAATGTGTGTGTCATGCATGATCTGCGAATTTTAGTGGGACTGCGACATTGCAGCAGACGGATAGGAGCCCTAACTGACATTTTTGACAGTTTGGAGGGACCAGTGACATTACTACAGTAATCAGTGCTAGAAAATATGCACTGTTACTGTAATAATGACACTGGCAGGGAAGGGGGTAACACGGTGGATGATCAAGGGGTTAAATGTGAGCCTAGGGGAATGATTCTAACTGTATGGGGACGTGGCTTGTGAAATAATCAGAGACCTGTGATTCTATCTAGAAGGATCACAGGAGCTCTGTGAACATTTCAGAGAGAAGAACGGTCAGCTGACCGTTCTCTCTCAGCGGAGAGTGATCGCGGGTGTCAGGCAGCAATCGGAGCCGCCTGCCCAGTGCATCAGAGTCCCCGCTGCCGGTGGCGCACGCTCGCCCCTAGCTGCAGGAGCGTGACCGACGTAGCCCTATGTCGGTTTGCACAGGAGGGCCGCCCTGCTGCAGTATATATGCAGTGGGCGGTCCGGAACCTGTTAAAAATAACCATAAAACCAGTACAAATCAAAAGCAATTTACATAATGCTCACATGAATTGCTGCTGGCAACCTGGATTCGCACAGCAGCAGGGACATCCATGCCAAATAGTCACTCTGACGTGCTTCATCCCAATGGACAATCATTGGAATGAAACATGTCAGAGGGACTATTTGCCACTGATGTCCCTGCTGCTGTGCGATTCCGGGTCACCAGCAGCAATTCATGTGAGTGTTATGTGAATTGCTTTTGTTTTGTACTGATTTTATGGTTGTTTTTAATAAACATACTACACTATGATTGTGAGAATTAATGCTAGTCACTAATGCACCTGGGTATAGGACAAGAAATATTTCCCTCTATAAGGTTGTGTAACTTATACCATAGGTGTTGAATATTTGTCTATGTGAAATAAAATTAAATATATACAAAGAAATCAAATATTTAAATCAAGTATGTGAGCAGCATGTAGAAAAGCGTATAAAACACCCAATATAGTGCAAAAAGCAGTGAGGTAACCACGCTCGATCAAGTGGCACACAACAGGAAATATACATAATGTGATTAAAAATCAATACCGTGTATAGAATGGTTCCAAAACCTAATTAAATCAAAAAAACACATAAGTAATTGTGAGTCTTTTTGCTGTGAAAAAAGGAAGAAGGACAGACAAAATCCCACTCTGTAAGTTACAAATGGTTTTCCTTCCTTAAGCAAGAGCACCCGTATTCGTGCAGGTAGGTACAACCTCCACCGGATGACTTCCACCAGGGCTAAGTGCACACAGAGTCTGCTTACCAGAAAGATTTGACCCCTATTACAGGCAGTCAAACCAGGCAGTAACTGCAACTGGGCGATCCTCCTTAGATCCAATTCCCAGGTGTCTATGGAGCACTCAGCAATTCAGACAGGCCTTTAATTGATGGAGGAATGTAGGAACAAGGATGCCTAATTCTTACACACAATAGCAGAAATTGTATTATTGTATTTAAAGCATTAGGTTAAGCCCTGGATCCTTCATTCCATGCAAGACCTGTAAGAAATCATTAGTCTTTTATAGACAAATGCAGGGAGTTAATGAATATAAAGTTTTAAGTGGCTGTCCAGCAACTTCGCAAAAGTGGCTGAGTAGCCAATTCATTCCTGTAACAATTGGCAAAAATTTTAAGGGATAGAAACCCCCATAAATAATGGTGAAATTCTGTATACAGGAAATTCACTTTTCTCTTTCGTTCACTGACGAACACAGCTTCAAGTCTTCAGACCATTGGGCTTGATGCTCTCTCTCTCTAGGAGTAGGATTAGGCGGAAACCTTTTTGGTTACACCCCTGGGGCAGTCCCAGAGGGTATACCATCACTTCCTGCTTTAGGACTCCAGTTTTTTCTGTCTAGTCAGGGGTAAGATCCTGACTCTCTGCTGGGATCTGCGTTCCTGGCATTTTTTCCTATTTAAATATAATTTTTTACTTTTTCTTTATTATTTTGTGTGAATTACAATCAACAGCCAGACTGGGCAACGCACTGGCTATTCTAGATCCTTATGGCCTTCCCAGTCTGGACTGAATGGGGGCTGGCTGGCGAGTGAAACACCTCACGAGGTCGTATAGCCCTGCTCACGATAGCTGTCACGATTAGTCGCAGCGTACCTGGTGTGTTGGACTGCTGGGAGTAGCGCCCACATGGTGACCGTGGTATGGTGAGCAGTATCCCCCCCCCCCTCTCCTTTTCTATGGAATTGTTGGGGTGGTCGCAGTCCCTCCACAGGGACGGTAGGCCCCTCCTGCCAGACGTTGGATCTTGGAGAATGGTGTCTCAGGTTTTTCATCAACTGTGTCTTCGGTGGGGGACCCCCGATGTGAACCTGCTGGCTTCCCGTCTCACCAGGAAGGTGCAGAGGTTCCTGTCAAGGTCTCAGGCTCCTCTGGCCGAAGCCGCAGACACTCTGGTGGCCCCTTGGGGTCATTATCATCTGATTTACTCCTTTCCTCCAATACAACTTCTGTCGAGACTGCTACGTAGAATCGAGGTAGAAGGAATTCCAGTAGTTCTGGTGGCACCAGACTGGCCTCGTCGGTCTTGGTACGCAGGTCTGGTAAGGCTGGTAGCAGACGTCCCTTTGAAACTTCCTCTCAGGGACCAATCTTCCATCCTGCTTTACGGTCGCTGGCTTTAATGGCGTGGCTGTTCAAAGCCAGGTGTTGAAAGACAGAGGGCTGTCTGAGTCTGTGATTCCTACGCTGTTGAAAGCTAGGAAATCTTCCTCGAGGAAGGTTTATCATTGAGTTTAGAAGGCGTACATTTATTGGTGTCGCGGGGGGTTTCTACCTGTTCCTTTTTTTGTGTTTCGCCTGTTGGAGTTTCTACAATTAGGTGTAGCTCAAGATTTTGCTCTGGGCACCATCAAGGACCAGATTTCTGTCTTGGCTATTTTTTTCCAAAGGCTGCTGGCGGCGAAGTCCTTGGTTCACACTTTTGTGCATGGAGTTCGCCATCTGGTTCCTCCGGGGCAATCCCTGGTACCTCCGTGGGATCTCAGTTTGGTACTTTCAGTGCTTCAAAAGGCTCCTTTTGAAAATATTCGAGGACTTTCTCTACTCACTTTGTCGCACAAGGTGACTTTCTTAGTAGCTGTTACTTCAGCACGTCGCATGTCGGAGTTGGCTGTGTTGTCCTGTCGGTCATCATACTTGGTGATTCACAGGGACAAGGTGATGTTGCGACCCTGTCAGGCATTCCTTCCTATGGTTGTCTCGGGGTTTCATTTGAATGAAGACATTGGGTTACCATCCCTATGTCCTAAGCCGAAACATCCTAAGGAAATTGCCTTACATTCCTTAGGTGTGGTAAGGGCAATTCGGGTGTACCTGGCAGTGACTGAACCTTAAAAATCAGATTCTTTGTTCTTTTGGATGGACCTCGTAAGGGGCAGGCCGCATCTGCTGCGAACCATTTCCAAGGGGATCAGGCAGATGGTGGTGCAGGCCTGCTCCATTAGCCACTTTAGCCCCGGAGGATTTGGCTGCTCAATGACCAGGCCCTATTTTGCGATTTGTCACTGCGTGATTTTAACGAACAATTACACGGTCCTGCGACGCTGTACCCAAATGAAATTGACGTCCTTTTTTTTTCCCCACAAACAGAGCTTTCTTTTGGTGGTATTTGATCACCTGTGCGAATTTTATTTTTGCTCTATAAACAAAAAAAGAGCATCAATTTTGAAAAAACTATATTTTTCATATTTTTTTTATATGAAATTATTAAAAATGTAAAAATCAAATTTTTTTAATATTTTAGGCCAATTTGTTTTCTGCTACATATTTTTGGTAAAAAAAAAAATCATAGTAAGCGTATTTTGATTGGTTTGCTCAAAAGTTATTGCATTTACTGACTACGGGAAAGATTTATGTCATTTTTATTGTTTTTTTTTTTTTTTTAACTAGTAATGGCGGCGATCTGAGATTTTTTTTTTGCGGGACTGCGACATTGCGGCGGACAGATCAGACCCCTAACTGACATTTTTGACACTTTTGGGGGTACCAGTGACATTACTACAGTAATCAGTGCTATAAATATACACTGTTACTGTAAAAATTACACTGGCAGGGAAGGGGTTAACTTTAGTGGTGATCAAGGGGTTGTGTGTCCCTAGGGGCGTGATTCTAACTGTCAGGGGGCGTGGCTTGTGAGATCATCACAGAGACATGCGATCCTATATAGCAGGATCGCATAGCCTCTGTGATAATCTAAGGGAGAATGACAGACGGCTGTGTTTACATCAGCCGTCTGTCTTTCTCCCTCTGCTGCAGGAGATCGCGAGTGGCCGGCGGCCATCGGAGCCGCCAGTCACACGCGCTGGCTCCCCAGGGAATGAGCGGGGGCGGAAGTGCGCAGCCGGTGGCGCACGCTCGCCCCACACAGGCGCCTGAGCGAGCGACGTAGCGGTACTTCACTTTGCCCACCAGAGGCAGAGTGCCGCAATACGGTGGGCGGGGCAGAAGTGGTTAAGGGTCAGGTTCCTCCTTTCCCTGTTAAAGCGCATTCTACAAGGGCGCCTAGTGCCTCCTGGGCCTTCCGCCATCAGGCGTTAGTGGTTCAGGTGTGCAAGGCGGCTGCGTGGTCGTTTGTACACACATTCACAAATTTTTATAAGGTGGTTGTACTTGTATCTTTCGGATGCAGCGTTTGGCCGCAAAGTTTTGCAGGCTGCGGTTGCGGAGGCTTCCGCTTCTTGAGGGTGAAAATTTTTCCTGGTAGTGAGCTCCAGTTTTCGCTAGTTTAGCTCCTGTTACTTGGTTGGCTATGTTTAGCCTTGTTGGGAATTCTGCATTTGCTGTGTTTTTTTCCCACCCCTTATGTTGGCACTGCTTTGGGACATTCCAATGGTATGAAGACTTGAAGCTGTGTCTGTCAGTGAACTAAAGAGAAAACCGGATTTAGTTCTTACCGTAAAATCCGTTTCTCTGAGGTTCACTGTCGGACACAGCACCCTCCCCTCTGTTGGGGTTGAGTTATATGTTCTTCTGACACTGCTTGTTACAAGCTGGAGTCCTACAGCAGGAAGTGATTATATACCCTCTTGGACTGCCCCAGGGGCATAACCAAAAAGGTTTCCACCTACTCCTACTCCTAGAGAGAGAACAATAAAGCCCAATGGTCTGAAGACTTGAAGCTGTGTCCCATCAGTGAACGTCAGAGAAAATGATTTTACGATGAGACAAAAATCCAATTTTTTTTTTTTTTTTTTTTAAGCGATCCGTCTGTTTGACCAACCATTGATTTAGGATTTGTCTGAGACTCAATTTCACACATGGGGTCCTTTGCAACCTCCATATAGCTTGTTTAATAGATAAAATGGCTAACATGAAATCGAACATAGTTGAGTACCACCACCACCCTGCCCTTATCTGCGGGTTTTACTATGATGTTTTTGTCTTATCAAAATTTTCAGGGCTTGAACTTTTGCCTTTAATGGATTGGACTGATCAGATTGAAGAATCTCATACCATACAACTTGTATAAAACTTTCAATGCTCTTGTTTTGGCCAGCTGGAACAAAAACACTCTTTCATTGTCCTGTTATTTTGTTTGAAAAAATTGTGCTAGTTTGAGATCTTGTATTGGGACTTCTGTTTTGGTGACCCCGATCCACCATTTCATCACAACACCCTTTTATATTTGGGTATAATCACTGTATGGAGTGTGCAAGATTTTTTGCATTTGTTAAATTCTGAGTTGCTCAAATCTTTGACTGAGACACTTACCAATGAGTAACCTCAATGTACTACTATTACTCCCAATTTAAGGAATACAATTTCAGGTCATTTTGATGAAAAGATGTTCCCGTTGAAGCTTCTTTTTCAACTTTATGAAGATTGGAAGCAGCCTTATAAGTTTTCTCCCCGTAAATGATTACTGGATTTGTGAAGATTTTGTTCAGAAGTAGTCTGTTCCATCATGGATCCGGCTGTACCTCACCTTAAGGCAACTTTTGTACCAGTGGAGTGTCAGGGAGGATGCACCTGCCTTTATTGACCCAACTGATAAGCGATTGGAAGCCCTTTCCAGAACTCTGTTCTCACTAGTGGGTCCAGTCTTGCACCTGATTCTGGCTGTGACATTGCTTTGTCAAATCATGTCCAACTGGTCAAAATCCCTATGAAGGATCTAACCTATGTACAGTAGTAGCTGTTGATTCCTTTGTTGTGGAGCCAGTGGAGCAGATGGCTATAGCACAAAATAAATTTTCTCTTACGTCCTCCGACAGTCGCCGCCCACTCATACAGTCTTCACCAATGGGGTATTGACTTCATCTCCACAGGAGTAGCTAGACCTAAGACTTGTTAGAAACAAAGCATTTACATAGACCCACCCATAGGGGCTGTCCCACTGGTCCAATACCCCCCCTGCAATAGCCATCCCAGCTCAGTTTGTGCCTAGTTAAGGAGTAGATAGGCTTTCCTGTGCTGGGGCTACAGTCTCAGCCTTCTTCTTCTATGATTTTATTTTCTGCAAATGTCATTTTTCTTTGCATTACCAGCTGTTTATTTTGTCAGCGTTAGTCGGATCTTCAGATGAAGATGGCGTTTGCGAAGCTGGGAATCGGACTGGTCGCCCTGGTTCTCCAGGACAGAGGGTCAGATGGAATCCCAGCCCGCCATTGAGCGTTTAATAGGCTATGTGTTCGCCCTGGCCTCACAAACGACCCATCCCTGTCCTCAGGGATGCAGCCTGTGAGGTGGCTACCTCACCGGGCACATCCACGGTTCGTCCGTGAACTACCAGTGTCCTGTGCTTTTTGGCTGACGGCACTCCCCTGCCATCTGAGGGCGGGCGGTTTCCCATTTTTATATGAGGCACCCCACGCCATCGAGTACAGGTAAGTACACTCTGTGTGGAGCCTCTGTCTGGGGCTGGCAGTCCTGTGTTGTCTGTGGTGTCCCGTTGTGTCTGTGCGTTTTGGGCTCCCTGCCCCTGGTCCCTGCGGGGGTTTTTTCTCTCACAGCCAGCGCTGTGTGGATTTTTGTGGGGGTCCCTCTCCTGTGTCACTTTTGGGTGCTTGGAGATAGACACGTGCGGCGCCCGCTGCGGAGTTAAAAACCGCCGGTCCGCCATTTTAGGTGTGGGCAGCATGTCTGGCTTCACTATGGGCGCTTATACAGAATGGTATGTAGTGTATTTTGGCGCCTTGCAGCTCCATCTTGTGTGTGGCAAACGATCGTTCCGAGCACATGTTGGCGGCCATTTTGCTGAAGCCTCCCATTCTTTTCTATGGGCAACCATTTTTCCTTAGCCTGCAGCCTCAGTTCAGTCTCTGGCGCCTTGTGCAATCTTCCTGGCTTCAGTTTTGTCCCTGTGGGGGGGTCTGTGTTCCACTGTCATTGTAGCGGTGTGCTGCGGGGGTCTGCGGCGCGCTTAAAGGGCCAGTACCTTCAAAAAAAAAAACTTTTTTGCAATGGAATCCCAGAACAGCAAATTTCCTTCAGCCTTGGTGGGGGATTCAGGTTTCCACTGAATCCTCTACCCTGACTAATTTGTCTGCTGTAGTGGCGACTTTGGTGTCAAAAATGGATGTGCTGATGACTGAACATGCTGCTAGAAATAGGCCTAGGATTTCTTTTTCTTCCGATTCTGAATGTGACATGGTTGCTGTAGGTGGCGTACCCCTTGAAGGGTCTCGCTCTTCTCACTCTGAGGGGGAGGCTGAGGTTGCAGGGGTGGATGATTACCCCCCTGGGACGCCAGAGAAACGCGCAGCTATGGATGCGCTGATTCTTGCCGTAAAAGAAACACTACATTTAGAGGATGAGCCCAATCCTCTGGGCATTGTGTCTTCTTTTGGTACACACAGGTCCCGCAAGACGGCGCAGGTTTTTCCTTGCCCCGCTGAGTTTCATCACACAATGAATGAGCAATTGAGCAATTTAAAACACACCTTCACGGTGCCTAAGAGGTTTCAACTTCTTTACCCTTTTGCGTCTTCTACGGTTTCACGCTGGTGTGTGGCTCCTCAAGTGGATCACACTGTGGCCAGATTGAACAAGGCTACTCTGGTTCCCACCAAGGATTCTCCGGTATTTAGGGATCCTACGGATAGGAGGCTGGAATCGCTTGCCCGCCATTCTTACATGGTGGCGGGTTCCATGTTAAAACCAATTTTTGCCTCTGTCATGGTGGCTCAGGCTGTGGCGGATTGGACCAGGGCGATCAGACACGTCCTCGTGGCGGATTCTGCCCCCCCTACTACCTCGGAGATGGTGGACCAGTTTATCAAGGGGTGATGTATCTGTGTGATGCGGCCTTAAATGAGGCCCCATTAGCTGTGCGCCTGTCCAGTGTCGCGGTGCTTAACAGTCGACTGATCTGGTTGAAAAGCTGGTCGGCTGACCAGAAATCCAGAAAAACGGTGGCTGACATTCCCTATGCGGGGTCTCGCCTTTTTGGGGACTCCCTGGATGAATTGGTTAAGGGTGTCACTGGGGGCATGAGCACTCTGCTGCCCCAGAATCCTAAGGGCAAGTTTTTCCGCGGTAAGGGGGGTCCCGCCTTTAAACCTAATCAGGGGTCCTTTCGTGCCTTTAAGTCGCAAAAGGGGAAACCCTTCAAGGGCCAGGGTGGCCAGAGAAAACCCTGGGCCGGCAAACCAAAGTCTGGCCACGCTGGTGCGGAGGCTCAGTCCGCCTCTGCCTGAAGGGGTGCCCTCAACCGTTTCAGGGGTGGGGGGACGTTTGCGCGGTTTCCTCCAACCTTGGCTGCTCCGAATTCCGGACAAGTGTGTTCAGGAAATCATTTGATCGGGGTACAAGATCGAATTCCTTTCACGACCGGCGGACAGATTCTTTCCCTCAAATCTTCATTTGACCCCAGATCGGTTGCAGGATCTCCATCGGGCGGTGCAGGATCTCCTCGCCCAGGGGGTGATCGTCCCGGTGCCACATCGGGACAGATTTCGGGGGTTTTACTCAAATCTGTTCACTGTGCCCAGAAAGGAGGGCAAGGTGCGTCCGATTCTGGACTTGAAAGCTCTGAACCGCTTTGTGCACGTTCGGAGGTTCCACATGGAATCACTTCGCTCGGTGGTAGCCTCCATGAGTCCAGGGGAATTCCTGGCCTCTATCGATCTGAAGGATGCGTATCTACACATCCCCATTTTCGAGAGTCATCAGAGGTATCTCCGATTTGCTATCGCGGAGGATCATTATCAGTTTGTGGCGTTACCTTTCGGTCTCGCTTCGGTACCAAGGGTCTTTACCAAAGTGTTGGCGCCTGTTGGGGGCACAGGGCATTGCGGTCTTGGGTTATCTGGACGATCTCCTGTTAAGATCGAGTTCCAGTCAGGGCCTGCTGTGCGATCTGTCCACCACGGTCCAGACTTTCCAGCAGTTCGGATGGACCATCAACGTTCAGAAGTCGACCTTGTCTCCATCGGTTCGTCTCCCATATTTGGGAATGGTTCTGGACTCTGCTCAAACAAAAGTGTTTTTACCGGAGGACAAGCTCCGGACTCTGCAGTCCAAGGTCAGGTCCCTCAGGGACCACGAATCCTCGTCACTCAGGACCTGTATGCGGTCCCTGGGGTTGATGGTGTCGGCCTTCGAGGCGATACCATTTTCACAGTTTAACTTGCGGTCTCTCCAAGCGAAGATCCTGGCCAGTTGGGACAGACTACCTCAGTCCTTGGACCTGAGGGTATCTCTGAGTCGCCAAACCAGAATGGATCTCTTGTGGTGGCTTCAGTCCTCGGCTGTATCGGAAGGGAAATCCTTCCGGCCGTTACTGTGGACGGTGATTACCACGGATGCCAGCCTGTTTCGGGCTGGGGTGGCGTCCTGGCAGGGTTCATACGGTCCTGGAAATCCTGGAAACGTTTTGGAATTTTTAGATGACACTTTCCAGGCCTGGAAAGGTCATGGAAAATTAGGAAACACACTAGGTTTTGGAAAAGTCATGGAATTAAATTACTGTGGAGGAGCAGGGAGCGACGGGGAGCGGATGCATAATTATTTTAATTATTTTATAATTATATTGCCACATACTGTATTTACATTTCGCTGTATTAGCGTCCTTCCGAGGCCGCGCTATGCGCGTGCTGTCATTGGCCAGAAGCAGCCGAAGAGATGACCCAATCAGGCAGCGGGGAGGGCCGGCCGCGGTTTGCCTGGAGACACTGTGACTGGCTAGCAGCAGCAGTAACAGCCGGGAGATTATCAACCAATGAGGCAGCGGAAGCGTCACCGGAGGGCGGGCCGGCCGCATGAACGTGATGATGACGCGGAAGGGGGCGGTAATCGTTTCGGTTACCGCACCCCCGCGTCATTACGTTCATGCGGCCGGCCCGCCCTCCAGTGACGCTTCCGCTGCCTCATTGGTTGATAATCTCCCGGCTGTACTGCTGCTGCTAGCCAGTCACAGTGTCTCCAGGCAAACCGCGGCCGGCCCTCCCCGCTGCCTGATTGGGTCATCTCCTCGGCTGCTGCTGCTGGCCAGTGACTGACAGTAAGGGCAAACTGCGGACCCGGAAGGACACCTACCTGTACCAGTGCTATACGCTGAATGTAAAAATGCCCCCCCCCAGTGTTCTTTAGCCCCCCCAGTGTTCTTTAGCCCCCCCAGTGCTCTTTAGCCCCCCCAGTGCTCTTTAGCCCCCCCAGTGCTCTTTAGCCCCCCCAGTGCTCTTAGTCCCCATAGTGTTCTTAGTCCCCCCCAGGGTTCTTAGTCCCCCCAGTGCTCTTAGTCCCCCCAGTGCCCTTAAGCCCCACCCCCCGTGCTCTTAGCCCCCCCCCGGTGCTCTTCAGCTCCCCACTGTGCTTTTCATCTCTCCCCCCCCCCCATGCTTTCTGGCTCCCCCAGTGATTTCCAATTCCCCCCAGACAGTGCTCTCCAGCCCCCCCCCCTCTCCCCCTGTGCTCTCCATCCCCCTGGTTTTCCATGCCCCCCCCCGCGCCTTCCAACCCCCCTTCAATGCTTTCCAAACCCCCCCCCTTAATTCTCTCCAGTACCCCCCCTCCCCCATCCCCCCCGTGCCCTTCAGCTCCTCCAGTGCTCTCTGCTTCCCCTGTGCTCTTCTATCTTCTATCATGTCTGCAGTCTCTGACCTTCTCTTGTATCATGTCCGCAGCCTCTGACTACCTCCTGTATCATGTCCGCAGCCTCTGACTACCTCCTGTATCATGTCCGCAGCCTCTGACTACCTCCTGTATCATGTCCGCAGCCTCTGACTACCTCCTGTATCATGTCCGCAGCCTCTGACTACCTCCTGTATCATGTCCGCAGCCTCTGACTACCTCCTGTATCATGTCCGCAGCCTCTGACTACCTCCTGTATCTTGTCCGCATCCTCTGACCACCTCCTGTATCATGTCCGCAGCCTCTGACCACCTCCTGTATCATGTCCGCAGTCTCTGACCACCTCCTGTATCATGTTCGCAGCCTCTGACCACCTCCTGTATCATGTCTGCAGTCTCTGACTTTCTCTTGTATCATGTCCGCAGCCTCTGACCACCTCCTGAATCATGTCCGCAGCCTCTGACCACCTCCTGAATCATGTCCGCAGCCTCTGACCACCTCCTGTATCATGTCCGCTGCCTCTGACCACCTCCTGTATCATGTCCGCAGCCTCTGACCTTCTCTTGTATCATGTCCGCTAAATGTACATTGTTTGTCGTAAAACATTTGACATTTTGAACATGGGAGAGGCAGCGCTGTCTAGCCACGCTAAAGGTGCAAAGCACCAGTCTGCAGCTGAGTGCTTGACAGCTTCCAACCTGATCGCTGGCTTTTTAACCCTGTGCGCCTGAAGTGACACCGGCTCCCAGCTGTGGCAGCGGTGCTTCCATCTCATCCACTGTAAAACAAGGGACCATTTTGAGTCACGCTGTATCCAGAAACGAAACCCTAACTGCAGAGGTACTGTACACTACAAAGCTTGTCATTTATTTTAGTAAAAATATGCTGGGTGTGACATGGATTTTCTTCTTATTTAACATGTATACATAGACATTTCATGAAACATTAGGTCATGAATATTTACGTGAAGTCATGGAAAAGTCATGGAATTTTATTGGTGAAAATGTGTATGAACCCTGCCTGGGCACTTGGTCGAAGGAGGATTCCTCCCTTCCGATCAACATATTGGAATTGAGAGCGATCAGGTTATGCCTGCTCCACTGGTCGGATCATCTTCAGGGCCATCCTGTACGGGTGCAGACGGACAATGCCACTGCGGTGGCGTACATCAATCACCAAGGGGGCACCAGGAGTGCCCGGGGGTCCCAGGAAGTGACCAGTATTCTGTCTTGGGCCAAGACTCATGTCACGGCGATCTCGGCAGTTCACATTCCGGGTGTGGAGAATTAGCAGGCCGATTATCTGAGCCGCCAGACCCTGGACCAGGGGGAATGGTCCCTGCACCCGGAGGTTTTTCAAATGCTGTGTGCGAAGTGGGGATCCCCGGATGTGGATCTGTTTGCATCTCGGCTGAACCACTAGGTGGAAAGGTTCGTGGCAAGAGCGCGCGATCCTCTGGCAGACGCCTCGGATGCGCTGGTGGTGCCTTGGCATCGGTATCGTCTGATATATGCCTTTCCATCGATTCAGTTGTTGTCCAGGTTCCTTCACAGGTTGGCCTCGGAACAAACACTGGTGATTCTGGTGGCGCCGGTCTGGCCACGCCGGTCCTGGTACGCAGACATCGTTCACCTGGCCGTCGAGCCTCCGTGGCGGCTGCCAATGTGAGAAGATCTGCTGTCTCAGGGACCGATCTTCCATCCTGCTTTACAGTCGCTGGCTTTAACGGCATGGCTGTTCAAAGCCAGGTTCTGAGAGACAGGGGTGTCTCAATAGAGGTCATTCCTACTTTAACCACTTAAGCCCGGAAGATTTTACCCCCTTCCTGACCAGGGGATATTTTGCGATTCGGCACTGCGTGACTTTAACGGACAATTGCGCGGTTGTGCAACGCTGTACCCAAACTAATTTTACGTCCTTTTTTCCCACAAACAGAGTTTTCTTTTGGTGGTATTTGATCACCTGTGAGATTTTTTGATCATGCGCTATAAACAGAAAAAGAGCGACAATTTTGCAAAAATAACAATATTTTTCACATTTTTTTATATGAAATTCCCCCCCAAATGTAAAAATCAAAATTTTTTTTAAATTTATGGCCAATTTGTTTTCTGCTACATATGTTTGGTAAAAAAATCACAATAAGCGTATTTTGATTGGTTTGCGCAAAAGTTATTGCGTTTACTAACTAAGGGAAAGATTTTTGTCATTTTTGTTTAGTTTTTTTTTTTTTAACGCTTAATGGCGGCGATCTGCAAATTTTTTTTTTTTCGGTACTGCGACATTGCGGCAGACAGATCGGACCCTTGACTGACATTTTTGACACTTTTGGGGTTACCAGTGACATTACTACAGTAATCAGTGCTATACATATGCACTGTTACTGTAAAAATGACACTGGGAGGGAAGGGGTTAAGTGTGTCCCTAGGGGCGTGTTTCTAACTGTCATTGGATGTGGCTAGTGGTGTAACAGCACAGATCAACGGTCCTACATAGCAGGACCGAGTGATCTGTGCTTTTACACAGGGGAGAATGACAGGCGGCTTTGTTTACATTAGCCACCTGCCTTTCTCCCTCTCTACCCGACGATTGCGAGTGACATCGGGTCCGCCGGTCACACGCGCCAGCTTCGTCGGGTACGAGCGGGGGCGGGAGCGCGCTTCCGGCGGTGCGCGCTCGCCCCCTATTCGCTCCCAGGCTAGTGACGTACCCGTATATAGTCGGGCGGCAAGTGGTTAATCAAGGCTAGAAAAGCCTGGTCTGGTAAGATTTATTACCGGACATGGAAAGCTTATTTTGCCTGGTGCGAGTCCAAGGGCTCTCGTCGTCGTCGACTGAATCCTTTCGAAAATCGGATTCTCTCTTTGTCCTTCCTGAGGGACCTCGGAAGGGTATGGCTGCATCTGCGGCGACCATTTCAAAATGGATCAGACAGACAATTATACAGGCCTATTCGTTGAAGGAACGGGTACTGCCCTTCCCTGTCGAGGCGCACTCTACCAGATCGGTGAGTACGTCCTGGGCTCTCCGGCATCAGGCCTCAGTGGCCCAGGTGTGCAAGGCTGCGACTTGGTTGTCAGTGCACACCATTTCCAAATTTTGTTCATCAGCTGATGCCTCCTTTGACCACAAAGTTCTCTGTGCGGCAGTACCTTAGGGGACCCTGGTTTTGTTTCGGGTCCCTGACTGTTGGGGTTGTTGAACCCCTTGGTTATTTGCTTTCCTGGGTTGTTGCTCCTGTTGAGCTTTCTTGTTTTCCCTTGCTGTTCTTGTAAGGTTCCTTTCTCTGATGTGGGTACTGCGTTGCCTTTCTGACGGTTGCGTTTCCCACCCCTCATGTCTACACTGCTTTGGGACATCTTCATTGGTGAAGACTGTATGAGTGGGCGGCGACTGTCGGAGGACGTTAGAGAAAACGGAATTTTTGTAAAATCTTACCGTAAAATTCCTTTCTCTGAGTCCTCCGACAGTCGCCGCCCCCACCCCTCTTTTGGGGTTTTTATACACTTAACTGCTTGCTACCAAACTGAGCTGGGATGGCTATTGCAGGGGGGTATTGGACCAGTGGGACAGCCCCCATGGGTGGGTCTATGTAAATGCTTTGTTTCTAACAAGTCTTATGCCTAGCTACTCCTGTGGCGATGAAGACTATATGAGTGGGCGGCGACTGTCGGAGGACTCAGAGAAAGGAATTTTACGGTAAGATTTTACAAAAATTCCGTTATTTTTTTGCTGTGTTGCCCATTCCTTCAATTTGACTGCTTAAAAAGGTTAACGACTGCCTGTGCCCCTCAGTGGAAAAGAAACAAAAGGGGATTTGTCTACTCCATAAAATCCTTTTGATTCCCATTTGAGACGCAGGTCCCACCTTTTCTGGGTTTTTAATCATGCTATTGGTACTGCTTTTCTATAAACAGTGACATGCTATTAGTTGAAGGGGTTATGCCCTGGGCTGGCCTACTTCTTTTTTTTTTTTTCTTTTTGGGAAGGGGGAGGTGGGCTTGCCTTTTTTTTTTTTTTTTTTTTTTTTTTACCGGTTGCCGACCGCCGCACGACGATATACGTCGGCAGTCAGCCCCGGCCAGGCAAAGTGATAGAAATATATACGTCACTAGCCTGTCACTTGCTTGGGAGCCAACAGCGGGCAAGCGCGCGCCCGCGGGGGCGTGCTCCTGCCCCGGCTCGTTCCCCAGCAAGTCCGTGCGTGTGACCGGCGGACCCGATGTCCGCCGGTCACTCGCCGATAGTCGGTGCAGAGGGAGAAAGTCAGGCGGCTGATGTAAACAAGCCACCTGTCATTCTCCCCTGTGTAGAAACCGTGATCATACGGTTCTACTATGTAAGACCGTTGATCATTGTTCCTATACTTCAAGCCACAGCCAATCACAGTAAGAATCACGCCCCTAGGGACACACACCACCCCTCCCTCTCAAATAAAGTTAACCCCTTCACTACTAGTGTCATTTTGCAGTAACAATGCATATGTATAGCACTGATTACTGCAGTAATGTCACTGGTAACCCCAAAAGTGTCAAAAATGTCAGTCAAGGGTCCGATCTGTCCGCCGCAATGTCGTAGTACCGCAAAAAAAATTGCAGATCACCGCCATTACGCGTTTAAAAAAAAACACCAAAAATGACAGAAATCTTTCCCTTAGTTAGTAAACGCAATAAATTTTGCGCAAACCAATCAAAATACGCTTTTGCGTTTTTTTTTTTTTTTTTTACCAAACATATGTAGCAGAAAACAAATTGGCCAAAAATGTTAAAAAAGATTTGATTTTTACATTTTTTTTGGGGGAATTTCATATAAAAAAATGTGAAAAATATTGTTGTTTTTGCAAAATTTACGCTCTTTTTTTATGTTTATAGCGCAAAAAGTAAAAATCGCACAGGTGATCAAGTACCACCAAAAGAAAGCTCTGTTTGTGGGAAAAAAAGGACGTCAAATTCGTTTAGGTACAGCGTCACATGACCGCGCAATTGTCCGTTAAATTCACGCAGTAAAAAATCGCTGAAAAAAAACCCTGGTCAGGAAGGGGGAGAAATCTTCCAGGGCTTAAGTGGTTAATGCTTGCCAGTGTCCACTCCTGTAGTCAGCAGTATAACTTGAGCATCCCTCAATGGACTACAAAAAGAGGATTTTATGGCAAGTACTAAAAATCCCATTTTTTTTCCTTATCGTTTTAATCAACTACAATATGCCATCTTAAATCATTTGTGACAAGCCCACTTTAAAGTACTGGAAGTAGGTGTCCTATGTAATCTCAAAAGCTTAGTACACATATATGCTGGTTACACAGTTTACCTACTGCCTGTGCTCTGAACATCTAGGTGATCTGAGTTCTCAGTACTCTTCTGGGTGGTTGGAGGGCGGTCATTCACTTGGGCACACATATTCCATGCTATACAGTCAAACCTGTTAAAACTCTGTCACTGTTGTTCTTTAGGAATGTCATCAAAGTCAATATTTCACTTAGTATCCTATGTTTCAAAGCAAGACCACGACACTAGCATGGAGACAAAATGTACGACCACACTGCTAAAGGCAGATACTTAATTAATGAGGGCATACGCTGGAGAAGAGCATTTCCATTTAGCACACCAACAGGCAGGGTCAGCTCCTTATCAGTACTGTCTAATGTTATTGTATCAACTGCGTGTGTATGTATGTATGTGTGTGTATATATATATATATATATATATATATATAGTGTTTCAGAAGCATTTTCTCTTTTGCAGAATGCCAGTTTTGGAGGTGACCGAGATCATTACAAAGACTGGACCTATGAAGAATTCTTCAGTGAAGATGGAATTGTCCTGGATTCCTTGGTGGTTTTGCCAGTTGCTTATGATTTAGCTACAGCTTTTGTTCCAAGCACAGCTGGTAATATATTTGAAGACCAAGCCTTTTCTGGCACTTTTTGTTTACAAGTTTAAATCAGTATTTTTTGCTACAAAATTACCTATAAGTCCCCCCCCCCCCCCCGAAAAAAAAATTAATATATATATATATATATATATTTTGGCAGAGTTCCTAGAGAAAAAAAATAGTAAATTGTTGCAATTTTTTATGTCACACACTACTTGCACAGCGGTTTTTCAATCTCAATTTTTTTTTTTGGAAAGAAATACACTTTAATGAATTTAAAGACAAAACACAATATATACCTTTTTTTTTTTTTCTTTCTTTGTAAAGTGTGAAAGATGTTACGCTGAGTAAATAGATACCGAACATGTCATGCTTTAATATTGCTCATGGAATAGTGACAAACTATAGAACTTAAAAATCTCCATAGGTGACGCTTTGAAAATTTTTACACCTTACCTGTTTAGAGTTACAGATGAGGTCTAGCGCTCAAATTTTTGCTCTGACGTTCATGGCGATACATCACGTGTGTTGCAATCCGTGTTTACATATGCGTGCTCGACTTACGTATGCATTTGCTTCTGCGCCTGAGCACAGAGGGATGGGGGCTCTTAAAAAAAAAAAAGTCTTTATTTTATTTTTACTCTGTCTCTTTATTTTATTTTTTTTTCACTTTTATGCCGATTACGAGGTATGGTAACATCTCTTATAATAGAAAAAAGGATGACAGGTCCTCTTTATTGAGGGATCTTGGGCGAAAAAGAGTCCATATCTCTCCTTTATCTTTAAAAGCAAAAGACGCTTTTTGCTTTAAAAAAAAAATAGTTTACGTCTGCCATAGACCGAAAGTGACAGCATGACATCACTCCGGTACTCCAAGAAGATCGGAAACGATCTTCGTCTCTCTAACCAGCCAGCCGCACCGTCAGATCATTTCTCGGGCACGCTGGTAGAAACACTAAATATATAAACAAAATGCAGCGTTGATGAATTAAATATATATATATATTTAATTTAATATGAAGTACACATATATTCATGAGTTGTACACTTAGCACTTTAGTTGTGTGATTTTGCACATCATTTTTTTTGCTAAGCATATATTTATATGCATGAGCACTGTTGCACTTAATAGCACAACTATTTAATTTATCAGTGCTGCATTTTGTTTATATATTGATTTCACAAATTGTCATTTGTAGTTGCTGGCTGCTGTATATCTAGGGTTGGCGCAGTATACAATACAATTCTAGAAACCGTAAGCCCGAGAAACACTGGCGGGAGGTGGGGAGGTCCACTTCTGCTGCTTCTAAAAGCGATCCAGTGGCTAATAAGCCACTCAAACCACTTTCATGAGAAAGTCAGCCGCCAGCTGAAAAAAAAAATACTGGGGTTTTAGCTGATAGCTTCAGCTATAATCCTGGTAAACCACTTGCAAACCGCAATGTGTAAATATACATATTGCGGTTGGCGAGTTGTTAAAATCTATTAAGCTAAGATTCTTGAGATTCTTTTAAACATAGGTGCATCACTGTCATGTTTACTGTCATGTTGGTGACTATTTTAATTCACAATACTAATTTGAAGTCTTATGAAACTGCTTAATCTCTCACAATTTACTGTTTTACAGGTAAAAAGATTTATCCATTGGATTGTGCAAATCTGGCTACCTGTTCATGCACTAAAGGTATTGTGGGGAAAATGCATATTCAATTCAATGTATTATATAATGTTACTTTGTGTTGACTTTTTACTTTGCGCTGCTGCAACAAAACAAAACCTGTTTTGAACACTGGTGCACACAGGATCTGGTGCAGCTGTGCATAGTAACCAATTAGCTTCTAACTTCAAAACTTCTTGTTCAATTCAGCTTTGCCAATAAAACCTAGAAGCTGATTGGTTACTATGCATGCTTGCACCAGATTGTGTGTGTACCACTTTTAGTACAGCGGAGTGTATCGTTTTCAGGCGTTTTTTTGGGCATTTTTTGCAGGTATTTGGAGGCAGGCATCTAACAAAAACGCTTGTAATCTGCCAAAAAAGAAGCTCATGTACTTTTTTGTGCTTCAGGCGTTTTGCTTCAGGCAACAAAACGCTTATATGTGAACAGGGGCCATTGAAATGAATAGGATTTCTCTATGGTTCATTGACAGACGTAGCTCCAAAATTCTTCTTGACATTGGGTTATGCTGCCTCCTAAAGGAGTAGGACACTAGGCAGGAAACATCTTTACCACGCCTATGGGGCAGTCCCTGCAGGCATACACCCACTCCCTCTGCTATAGGCTTCAGTTTGTTTCTGCCTAGTTTAGGAGTAGGACCGAGTTCCCGGCTGGGACTTCGGTCTTAGCTGTTTTTTGGGAACCTTTTTTTGTAAGACTTTATTTTTTAGTTTATTTGTTCCTGAGAGAACTACAAGTAACAGCCGGCTGGGTTTTGGACTGTATATGCTAGATCCTTAAGGTCTCCCAGCCCAGCCAGCGAGCATGCACAGGTTATAGTCCAGCACTAGGCCTCTCCACAACAGAGCCCCGATGGATGGGGGCTGGCCTGCTAGTGAAACACCTCGCCGGGACACGCATGACCTGGGATGCCCTGAGTCGCAGTGTACCCCCTGGCCGTCAGCACCCCCACCCCAGGTGGAGAGGTAGCCTGTTCGAAGTGGTGCCCACCTGATGCCGTTGGTATGGTTAGTAAGTGTCCCCCCATTTCTTTGGCGGTCTCGTGGTGGACGTAGGCCCTTCCCTAGGAAAGTCGAGCCCTCGGGTATCCCTCGGTTCCCCTGTCCTCTTGGTGATACCAGGCCCACCTTAGGCCCCCCCACAAGCAGGTTCCTACCTCAGGGGGGCGGATGTATTTCGGCCACTGCGGTGATTCTGCGGGGGGGGGTTTATCCTAGTGGGGGCCCCTCCTGGGAACCCCCCGATGCTGCTGTCTAATGATCCCCCCTGGGGGGTCCTGGAGACCACATGCCGCGCTGTGGGGGGCGCCATTTTTCTGTCGTTTTCGCCCTGCATCAATGTAATAATTTCTCATTGTAATGCATGGGCGGCCATGTTTTGGTAGTTCCCCCATAGGAATGCATGGGGCGCCCATTTTCTTGGAGTCCATGAATGCTGGACAGCAAGGGAGAAGCTAGGGTGACTCTAGACATGATCCAGGTATTTCCTGTTCCTGTGTCAGATCATTTTTTTTTCTCTCTGCACAGAACGTTCCTATATCCCTCCATAGTAGTAGTATGTTACTGGGGTCCCTGTAGGTATTACTCACCCTGCTGCAGGCTGTGCTAGGGCTGGGACTTGTGGTGCAGCGGTGCGGATCGCGTTTTTTGCAGCTTTTCTTAAAGTGACACATCTTTTTTAAAGATACGTTTATTAATTTTATAAAACAGATTACACAACACTAGCACAACGCAGTGTGCAATGTACAAACAAACAACAACTCTCACAAAAAAAGGAAAAAACAACCCCATCAATAAACAATTTCTCTCTCTGCTCCTCTCCCTTGGAAGGTTATCCTATGTGCAGTTTACAGTCAGTTATTGCTTGTACACAACTTTGCCTACAGTTTCACCATAAGCAAGTATGCCATTTGTCAAAGACGTATAGGTAGTGATGTATAAACACATTTTTATACTCGTGGCAATTCAGGAGGCAGGTGTTTGGAGGCAGGCATTGACATCTAACAAAAACGCTTGTAATCTGCCAAAAAAGAAGCTCATGTACTTTTTTGAGCTTCAGGCGTTTTGCTTCAGGCGACAAAACGCTCATATGTTAACAGGGGCCATTGAAATGAATGGGATTTCTCCATCGTTCTTTGACAGACGCAGCTCCAAAAATTCTTCTTGACCATTGGGTTATGCTGCCCCCTACAGGGGCAGGAAAAATCTTTACCACGCCTATGGGGCAGTCCCTGCAGGCATACACCCACACACTCTGCTATAGGCTTTAGTTTGTTTCTGCCTAGTTTAGAAGTAGGAAAGTAGGACCTATTTCCCGGCTGGGACTTCGGTCTTAGCTTGCTTTTTTATTTTAAAGGGAACCTTTGGTAAAAATTAAATTTTTTAGCTAGCTATGTTTCTGAGAGAACTGCAATCCACAGTCAGACTGGGTTTTCGGACTGGATATTCTAGATCCTTAAGGTCTCCCAGCCAGCGGGCGCGTGCAGATTATATTGCAGCGCTAGACTTCGCCATGACCGAGCCACAATGGACGGATGCTGGCCCATGAGTGAAACACCTCGCAGGGACGCACACGACCTGGTTCGGCCTGAGTTACAGCTTACCCCGTGGCCATCAGCACCCCAACCCCGTGTGGAAAGGCAGTCTGTCCGGAGTGGTGCCCACCCGATATCGTTGGTATGGTGAGTAAGTGTTCCCCCATAATTCTGGCGGTCTCGGGGTGGACGTGGGCCCCTCCCTGGGAAAGTTGGGCCCTCGGGTACCCCTCATTCCCCTTACCTCTCGGTAGGTACCATGCTCCCCCAAGGCCTCCCTCCCCACCAGTCATCTTCTAGTTAATTTATTCTTTCTGTCAGTCTATCTGCTTGCCTGTATGGGCACACAGATACACATCTGAAAATGGTCCACTGAAATCGTGGTTTCTCTTTCGCTCATTGACGGGCACAGCTGCTTAGATTCTTGACCATTGGGACTCTGGTAGTTTCTGGGTCATCTAGCCCCCCCAATCCACCCCTCCCACCATTTGGGGTAGTGTGTGGTATGGGCTGATTCTGGGGCTTGGGCATGGTGCTGTACTGGTGATGGGGGCAGGGGGGAGGTACGCTGCCGGTGACTGGGCTATTGACTGAGGGGGGGGACTAGTTGAGCCGTCATTTTGTCATGGCCTATATTGTGTATAGGCCGGTGGCCATGTTTGTGTAGTCCGGCGGCCATTTTGCATTGGTCCAGCATAGGAATCCGCAGCGGCCATTACAGAAGAGCCTCTGGCCGGTGATTTTGGCTGTGAGAGCCCCTCCTTGTACCTTAGTGCTGGGTCTCTTCCTTTCCTGGACGCCACATGTGGATTGCAGTTTATCTTAGTGCTGCAGGTGCCTGTCTGGTGGGGTCCTCCCTCTCTCTGCTGCAGGACCGTGGGATGCTCTTTTGCTGGCTACCATTGTGGTGTTACCAGCACGATGGGGGTGTTTGGCACTTTTTGTGGGGGGGTCACCTTTTTCACAAATGGAGTCTTTGGGGCATGTTTCCCCACCTGAACCCCAGAGGCTGCGGTGCCCTCCAGGTCCCAACCATTCATTGATGCACTGGCAGAGGTCCTGGAGTCCTTTGTGTCCCGGGTGGAGGTTGCTTTTGGACGGCGTACTAGCAAAAAGCGCCTCCCGCCTTTGCCTTCCTCATCTGTCTCCTCAGATCCTGAATCGTACTCGGCCGCTGCGGACGTGACTATCCTGCGGGGTCTACGGCAATGCGCCCTGGCTTTTCGGAGAGTGATCATGATTCCTCAACTCCTGTAGCTGCACAAGAAAAGGCGCTGGTGAACGAACCGATTGTGTTTGTGTGTTAAACTTTAAAAATGGAGGACGCAGCTGAAGCTGCGGGGAAGGTGCCGGTCCCCTTTGGTACTCACAAGCCCTCTAGAGTGGCTCCTGTTTTGACAGATTTGTTGCAAAATAGTGGGAACGTCCAAAAAATCCCTTTGTGGTTCCTAAACGCTTTGCGATAAGGTACCCCCTTGAAGAGTCTCTCCTTAAAACGGGGACTGTTCCACCGGTGGTGAACCCCCCGGTTTCCAGGGTAAATAAGGCAACCATAATCCCGGTTGAGGAATCCAATTAACCTTGGTCTGGCAAGCCGAGAGACGGATTCTCCAGACCTGCGGACAAGGCTCCTTCAGCATGAAGGTGCACTCACCCATGACTAGCAGGGGGGGGGGTCTTCGCTGGTTTCCGGGCCCGCGGACCTCCTTGGTGCAAGACAAGTGGGACTACAAAGTTATACGGTCTGGCTACAGGATAGAGTTTCGTTTTTACCCTCTGGAAAGGTTCTTTCCTTTCAATGTGCGCCTGTCCCCGGACTCATTGCAAGCTCTCTTTGGGGCGGTGCAAGACCTGTTGCTTCAGGGTGTGATTGTCCCGGTTCCAACCTCAGAACATTTTTAGGGGTTTTATTCTAACCTGTTCATGGTCCGAAAGGAGGAGGGCAAGGTGCATCTTATTCTGGATCTTAAGGCCCTGAACTGCTTTGTGTGGGTACAGAAATTCAGAATGGAGTCCATTCGCACGGTAGTGGTATCCGTGCATCAGGGGGATTTCCTTGCCTCTATCGACATCGAGGATGCTTACTTGCACATTCCAATCTGTGCCCCTCACCAGTGCTTCCTCCGTTTTGCCATAGGGGAGGAGCATTATCAGTTTGTGGCTTTACCCTTTGGTCTCGCCTCCGCTTCTCAGGTCTTTACAAATGTGTTAGCCCCAGTTCTTGTGTTACTATGTCAGCGAGGAATTGCAATACTGGGCTACCTGGACAACCTCCTCCTGTGAGCGGAGTCCTCTGCTGCTCTGGTGGACAACGTAGAGATCACTATACGGACTCTGAGGGAGTTTGGCTGGCTTCTGAATTACCAGAAGTCTGCCCTGGTTTCCTCCAGAAAGTTGTGTTATCTAGGTCTGACTCTGGACTCTGCTCCAGCCAGAATGTTCCTTCCTCTGGATAAACTCCAGAAACTGCATGCTGCAATTCATCTCCTGCTTCCTAGCAGATGGTCATCCCTCCGGACTTGCATGAGGGTGCTGGGCCTGATGATTTCTACCTTCGAGGCAGTTCCATTTGCACAGTTCCATACGAGGTCCCTGCAAAGGGAGATCTTTGCCAAATGGGACAGGTGTCCGAAGTCTCTGGACATTTAGAGCCGACTGAGCCGGGAAACAAAGGGTTCTCTGGCCTGGTGGCTACGCTCTCAGGCTCTTCAACAGGGCAAGTCCTTTCTCCACTTGTTTTGGACAGTGGTCACCATGAATGCCAGTCTATCTGGGAGGGGAGGTGTCCTGGGTCAGAGCTCCGCTCAGGGTGTTTGTACATTGAAAGAGTCCAGACTACTGATAAATGTCCTGGAACTCTGGTTGATCAGGCTGTGCCTGGATCACTGGACAGATCGTGACCACGGCTGTGACTTAGGGTGGAGCAAGAAGTGCGTTGGCAGCTCTGGAGGCAGCCGGCATTCTACAGTGGGCAGAATGCTTTATTCGGGCCCTCTCCGCAGTATACATTCCAGGGGTTGAAAACTGGCAGGCGAATTACATGGAAAGCATACATTTTGTGGTGTGTTGCTTGGTGTTCACCCTCTCTATTTCTTAGTGGCTCGGGTCTTGACCTTTTCCTTCAACAGGGGCTTGAGCAGAAGTTTGCCTTGAGTACCATCAAGAGCCAGGTGTCGGCCTTGGTGGTCTTATTTCAATGACCTCTGGCCTTGCACTCCCTGGTGCGTACCTTTGAAAATATTTGGGAGATTCCCCTGCTTGCACTGTCCCAGAAGGTGGCCTTTTTGGTGGCTATCACCTCTGCACGCAGGGTGTCGTAGCTGGCGGCGTTCTCCTGTCGTTCACCCTATCTGGTTATTAACAGGGATAAGGTGGTTCTTCGCCCCTGTCCGTCTTTCCTTCCTAATGTCTTTTCATTTGAATGAAGACATTGTGTTGCCTTCCCTTTGTCCCTGGCCTAAACATCCAAAGAAAATTGCCTTGCATGTCTTTGATGTGCTCCGGGCAATTAGGGTGTACCTGGCAGCTATGTAGTCTTTAAGGAAGTCAGACTCTCTATTTGTGCTCACGGATGGGCATCGTGACGGATTGTACGCTTCCTCTGCGATCATTTCCAGATGGATCAGACAGACGGTGGTGCGTTCCATCATCAGGCGTCAGTGAGGCAGGTTTGCAAAGTGGCCACCTGGTCCTTTCAGTGCACACTCTTACAAAGTTTTATAAAGTTGATGTGTTGGCATCTGCGGATGCTTCCTTTTGGCTGCATGGTTTGTAGGCTGCGGTTTACGAGGACCTGATCCTCTTTGAGGGTGTATTGATTTTTCAGGTGAGCTCCAGTTGTTTGGTTGAGCTCCGGTTGCCTGATTGGCTAATATTTAGCCTTGGGAATTTTTTTTTTGCTCCCACCACTCATGTTTAACACTACTTTGGGATGTCCCAATGGTTATGTATGCCAGGAGCTGTGTCCATCAATGTATGAAAGAGAAAATTGAATTTTTGACTTTCCGTAAAATCCATTTCTCTGATGTTCATTGACGAACACAGCACCCACCCCTAGGTGGAGCTATTATTCTCCCGACACTGTTTGTAACAAAACTTAGTGGCTATAGCAGAGAGAGGGAGTATACCCCCTGGGACTGCCCATATGTGTAGCCAGAATTATTTTCTACATAGTGTCCTACTCTTGGGGCAGTATAACCCAATGGTTATGAATACCAGGAGCTGTGTCTGTCTATGAACATCAGAGAAATTGATTTTGTGGTAAGTCAAAAATCCCATTTCTCTGATGTTCATTGACTGACACAGCACCCACCCCTCTATGGAGTTGTAATATTTCTGCCACTGCTTGTAACATAACCGAGTACCTATAGCATTGAGGGGGAGTTTATCTCCTGGGACTGCCCATAGGCGTAGTCGAGTTCTTTTTTTCTGCCTAGTGTCCTACTCCTGTAGGGGGCAGTATAACACACTGGTCAAGATTCTAAGGAGCTCTGCCCGTCAAGGAACATCAGAGAAATAGATTTTTTACAGTATCGAAAATCCCATTTTCTCTTGCCTGCCCCACTGTCTGTACAGGGCACAGTAGTGATGTAGGAGTTGTTGGGAGGGACAACAGCGGGGAATCAGGAATGCAACATTTTCGTAAGTATTGGTTTCCAAACAGTCTTCAGTGACCAGTTTCTTTACACCGTAAATTATCCTACAACCCTCTAAGTGTTTTTTATTTTTGATCTTCACTGATTAATGTGGGTTTATGTAACCGTATTTTGATTAATGTCTATGGTTTGGTTTGTGCTGTGCATAGTTTGCTTAAAATATAGTACATGAATACACAGCAAATAGTAATGGTACAAGAGACTACTGTAAAAAAAAAAAATAACCAGTCTTTTCCTTTTTTTTTTTTCTTTTTTTTCCAGGAGAAAACCTACTGTGTCTTGCTAAAACTCCTATGATTGCATTACTGGAAAATTTACAAGAGTGCAGCCAATGTGAATTGACCTTGCAGCTCATAACAAGAGCATTTGGTACATGTTTACAGTACAGCGTTTCAAATTATTTGGATGATAATTTAAGTACAAAGGTACGGTTACTTACCATGATGCTTTAAATTGTTAATTTACTACAGTTGGGTGAAATACTTGTTAATAAGAGAGTTTTCCACATTAGCCAATGTATGACTTTATCCTTAGTAGTCATTTAAAAAGACCACCTATAATAATAACTATTGCTCATAGGGCTACCGATTGTTCAGCCATAAACAGTGATCTTGTAAACCTTATTAAGCCAGCCATACATGATTTTAAATTTTGCTAGTTCTGTAGGGAACGGGCACATTTTTATATGGGCATGCTGATTGTACTCTTGTGTACAGCAGCCTTTTGGGTTTTTGCCCAAATGATCAGTGCCGTCAGCTATAGCCAGCAACCCTAATAGTTGTATTCTGCCGACGGGAAAAGCTCCCTGCCAGCAAAACACCATAGCATGGCGGGTGTTCCCCCTTCAGCATGGACTGTGTTGCTGGGGGTTTTCTTTCAACCCGCTGCTTGAATAAAAAAAAAAAAAGTGTAATGTATGACCAGCCTTAAAAAAGCATAGGAAGAAACGAATTGCTTGGGATAGGAAGAACAGTTTAACTTAGAAGACATATTTCTCTATCGTTCATTGACAGGCGCAGCTCCATATTATTCTTGACCATTGGGTTATGCTGCCCCCGACAGGAGTAGGGCAATAGGCAGGAAAAAACTTTACAACGCCTATTGGGCAGTCCCTGCAGGCATTCACCCCACACACTCTGCTATAGCCTTCAGTTTGTTTCTGCCTGGTTTAGGAGTAGGACCTAGCTCCCTGCTGGGAATTCAGTCTTAGCTGTTTTTTGGGAACCTTTTTGTAAGACTTTATTTTTTAGTTTAGATGTTCCTGAGAGAACTACAAGCAACAGCCGGCTGGGTTTCGGACTGGATATGCTAGATCCTTAAGATCTCCCAGCCCGGCCAGTGAGCGTGCACAGGTTATAGTCCAGCACTAGGCCTCGCCACAACAGAGCCCCGATGGACGGGGGCTGGCCTGCGAGTGAAACACCTCGCCAGGACACGCACGACCTGGGATGCCCTGAGTCGCAGCGTACCCTCTTGCTGTCAGCACCCCCACCCCAGGTGGAGAGGTAGTCTGTTCGAAGTGGTGCTCACCTGATGCCATTGGTATGGTAAGTGTCCCCCCATTTCTCTGGTGGTCTTGGGGTGGACGTGGGTCCTTCCCTAGGAAAGTCGAGCCCTCGGGTATCCCTCGGTTCCCCTGTCCTCTTGGTGATACCAGGCCCCCCTTAGGCAAACAGGTTCCTACCTCAGGGGGGCGGATTTATAGCGGCCGCTGAGGCGGTTCTGCGGGGGGGGAGTATATCCTGGTGGGGGGTACTGGAGACCGCATGCCGTGCTGTGGGGGCCGCCATTTTTCTGTAGTTTTCGCTCTGCATCAATGTAATAATTTCTCATAGTAATACATGGGCGGCCATGTTTTGGTAGTTCCCACATAGGAATGCATGGGGCAGCCATTTTCTTAGAGTCCATGAATGCTTTACAGCAAGAGAGAAGGTAGGGTGACTCTGGACATGATCCAGGTATTTCCTGTTCCTGTGTCAGATCGTTTTTTTCTCTCTGCACAGAACGTTCCTATATCCCTCCATAGTAGTAGTATGTTACTGGGGTCCCTGTAGGTATTTCTCACTCACCCTGCTGCAGGCTGTGCTAGGGCTGGGACTTGTGGTCCCATATTTTGTGAAATGTTTTTTTCTTTTCCTATTCTCAAAGGTAAGCTTCTACAGCGGAAGTGAGTCATTGACAAATTTTAACCAAAGAGATCTTGTTAAAGATATCGATCCCTTCCATGATGATGGTAGGCACTTCTTTGCATAAAAGTAAAGAATACGGAGCAGTCTCTTAGCACTACAAGTGATGGCCAGATCCCCAAAGATACCCAGCAGACAGTTTTTAGGGTTCACAATGTTTAGCAGGCCCAGTGCAGATGAAATGAGTTTCTCTCCAGAACCCCTGGACTAAAGGACACGTCCAGAAGCAGTGGAGATAGTCAGCATCCCGATCGCAACCCCTAAAACACTCGGCCGGCTGAGATAATCCTATCTTAAAATGTCTAGCAGGAGTGAGATGTGAATGGTGGAAAATTTTAAGTTGTATGATGCGATCTCTAGAGGATATCACTGAAGTACCATATGTATCACTGAATTCAGACCAGTCTGATTCTGTAAGGAGTATATCCATATCTACCCATTTAGCCTGCACAGTTTGGGAATTAGAATCAGCAATAAGAGCAGCATAATACGTAGAAATAAGCCTAGTAGGGTCAGGGTGTCTCAGCATTTTCTCCATGGGAGGGATCTGAATAGAGTTCTCCAATGAACCATACTGCGCACTCACCGCATGTCTAAGTTGATAATAATATGAGATATGTGTGGGGTAAGTCAAAGTCCGCACACATCTGGTGAAAGGATTTGAACCCTTGTGAGGTATATACAGTATCTCACAAAAGTGAGTACACCCCCTCACATTGAAGAAATTACACTTTGCTACAATGTAAAGTAGTGAGTGTACAGCTTGTATAACAGTGTAAATTTGCTGTCCCCTCAAAATAACTCAACTCACAGCCCCTCTGTAGTAGAGGCATTGGCCGAATCTGGCTGCAGGCAATCATGAATGGGAACCAACTGGGATGCCAAATAGTATAGGTAAAAGTTAGGGAATGTCAGTCCCGCCGGCCGGGCAGGGAGTCGCAGTGTCTCCATTTCCACTCTGGGTGAACGGCCACTCCACAGAAATGCTATGCAGATTGTGTCAATGCGTTTAAAAATTGATTTTGGAATTTTACATGGTGAGTTGGTCATCATAACCGTATTGCAAGTGGTTCCTTTGCCAGTGCGAATAGAAGGGGCGACAATGGGCAACCTTGCCTAGTGCCCCTGGCCATTGGAAAGGAATCGGATATTTGGGAATTAACCCAGATACGGGCTACCGGGGAGGTGTATAGGAGTCGTATCCACCCCAGAATATGGGGACCAAAGCCATACAGCTGTAACACACTAAACAGATATGGCCATTCCACACTATCAAAGGCTTTGCTAGTGTCTAAAGAGGCTATAACACGAGTGGGAGGACAGTTATGTGGATACTGCAAAGAAACCTCCCTGGTCGCTTCGTACCAATTCCGCAACCACCTTATTCAAACCGCCAGCTAATACTTTTGCTAGTATTTTGGTGTCAACATTAATAAGGGAAATGGGATGATAAGATTCACATTTAAGAGGATCTTTACGTGGCTTTAGAAGTAAGATAATTAAGGCTTCACGCACGGCAGGGGGAAGAATTCCTGCCTCAAGGGCTTCATTATAAGTGCGTAACAGAACTGGGCTCAATAGGTGTTTAAATTGGGCATACCATTCAGACACTTGTGACAAGTAGCTGCTCCTCTTTGTATTGGACTCTAGTAGTATTTGGTTTTTTATAGAATGTCAGAAAGGCTTCTTTTATGTTCTGTGGAACCTCACTAATCTGGCCCTGGTAAGTTAGTATTCTAGGGATAGACATAGGGGTGCAATCTGGTGTGGTCAAGTATGCCAGTAGGCGACATGCTTTGACCATGCTGAAATATTTTTTGTGTTACATGGAACATTTGTTTTTTAGTGCGGTCCAGTAGGGGGAACTCATACTCTCTACTTTTATAAAGCCAGGTGACCTGTGTATCAGGGCCAGGTGTAGCAATATAAGCGGATTCTGCTTCCAGCATAGCACCCTCCAACTCCTCAGTATGCTGCTGAGTATTCTTGCGCAGCACTCCCGTGATTGCTACAAAGGTGCACGGCAGCATAGCCTTAAATGCCTTCCACTTAATAGAGGGGTCAGCAGCACCCATATTCGTGTTCCAGAAATTCACTATACCCTCCCTACACTCCCCCCGCACCACCTCATCCTCCAGCCACTGGGAGTTCAAACACCAGGGGGCCGGACTGAAGCCAGGGAGGAGGATGTCAACTGAAAGGGGAGCGTGATCAGACACACCTCTAGGTAGAGAGAGTATCGAACATTGGGGCATGGGTTGGGATTTTAAAGGGTACCGTTTTACAACCAATACAACACAAAAATGTGTAATATGCAATTTATCTAAAAAGTTTTACTTTATTGTTTACATAGATTTCCCAACAACGGGACAGACAAAAATGAACAATAATGTTACAGGACAGTAAAAAATATAACCATAGTAACAAACATTAAAACAATGTCATCATAAGGTCAAATCCTTGACTGTGTGGGCGGACTCATCAGAGGTCACAACCAGCTTGGATGACCAGAGCCAGTGTGTAGCCATCTAATGGATCCAAGCTCCACTACCCGACATGTTTCGCGGTGTGTACCGCTTCCTCAGGGGCACAAGGGATAGAGCTTAATAATGAGCAACTAGAAAGATGACAAGAAGAGTACAAAGTTATTATACTTAAATGTCACGGTTTACAATGCCAATTTATTATTTCGAATATCAGTGTGTGTCAAGTATGGAGCGTTCGGCCACGGCCCCTCCAACTTGTGACACTTATACGTCATGTATTCAATCACAATTTCAACAAGATTACTTACATGAATATAAAAAGAAGAAATTCATCTACATTAGCATACAGGCCGAGGCATATGTGGGTGCTCCCAGTAATGAGACTGATGGATCAAAACATCCAGAGTATAGGTGCTGGATGCCAACTAACGTCCCCCTGGCGGGCATGGACGACCACAAGGCAGAGAGCAGCATGGCCTAGATGGTAGAGGATACATATAGTACTGATAAACATGCGTACTCCGCTTTTCTGGATGCTGTGGAATATTCCACAGACCATGCATAGCACATCATAGTCTATATCGTTGAATGCTCATAACAGATATTATTTAATTCTGTCTATAGACAGTCATGTGTATATGTAAACCGCTATTGTTAGCTGTGGTATAGTTATTGATAGTTATATAGGAGTCATTACCTACCGAAATGTATGCCAGAGCTTCCATGGAGGCTTGACACATGGACTGGTGAAGGTAATGGCGCTACAGATGCTGAGCACTTGTTGTTCCTTGACCCGTGGCATTCTGTTATACTCTACGGACTCCCCCTATGCTTATGAGCCTATGGGTGGTAATGCGTTGTTTGCACTGCCGCCAAGGGGATAGAGTTGAGTCCAATATACACACATATATATGTGTTTGTATACCGGCCTGGTGGTCCATGTTTCTCTGTCGCTCATTGACAGACGTAGTCCTCGTTGATTAATAACAACTCGGGTTATACTGCCCTCTACAGGAGTAGGACTAGACAGGAAAGAAAACGTTCTGGCCACACCCTAGGGGCAGTCCCAGAGGGTATATCCTCTCACTTCCTGCTACAGCAAATCAGTTTTTTTCTGTCTAGTTAGGAGTAAGGACCTAGATTCCTTGCTAGGATCTTCGGTCCTGGCAGGATTTTTTTCTTAGAAAGATTTTTTAGACAGGTTTTTTTCTCCAGTTTCCTGTGAGATCTTCAAGCAAGTAAGTTGGAACTGGGCGACGGGCTGGATATTGAGATCCAGTGGTCACCCCAGTTCAGCCTACGAGCGCGTGCAGGCCATAGCTCCGCGCTGGGTCGGCCGCGACATAGTCCCACTGGACGGGGACTGACCCTGCGAGTTAAACGTCTCGCCTGGACGCCAATGACCAACAGAGTCACGGCGTCCGTATTGGTCGACAGCCCCTCCACCCCGGTGGAGAAGGGTTCTGTCAGGAATTGGCGCCCGCCTGGTTCCGGTATGGTGAGTAGTATGTTCCCCCTCTCCCCCTGTCGGGTTTGTGGTGGACGCGGGCCCCTCTCTGGGATGGTAGGATGGATCTCCCCTCTATCCTATAATAAGTCACAGATCCCCCAATTTGAGTGTGATTTTTGTGAAAAATAACCAGGAGGCTTGGTTTGGGAGCTGACGATCTAAAGTCATTGTAAGTCTGTAAGGATGACTGAAGTCAGTGGCAGCACTAAAAGGGGCGTTACTATTGAAGTAAGAGGTATCCTACCTGTCAGAGGTACACAGGCTGATGCCTATGCCTGAGTACTGCAGTCCAGATCGCCATTCCTCCAGCTTCCACGGACTGCACAGCACTGTTTTGTGGCATCTCCCGACGACCCATGGACCGCATGCGGCCCGCCAGGGTCCTGTACCATCGGCCAGGCTTATCACCATCCAGGGTGAAGTTTGTGGGGCCGATGCACTCCCGCAGGCCGCTAGGCCGAATACAGCATCCCGCAGGCCGCTGCTAGCCGCCGCTATCCTAACAGGCCGCCGCCATTGTCTTGCAGATCACACGAGGCCGCCATATTGGCATAGCCTCGTGTCTCCAGCATGGGGGCGGCCATGTTTAAGGTAACCAAACACCTCGTGGAGCCAGGGGGAGGCGCCGGAAGGCGTGTTAAGGGGCGGAGCCGCCTCCTTTAGCCAGGAAAAAGGGCCAAAGACTTCCTGTCTGTAACAGGACAGCACTGAGCAGGCTGATAGAAAACTTCGTGGCATCAGGGATGAGCCTTGGGGTCTCTCTCTCTCTGTGGGGTCCAAAAAGGCAGGTAACACTGAGGGGCGCTGTTGCGCTGGGGGATTACAAAAAAAAAAAAAAAAGTTTTTTACTTTGTCATTTTTTTTTTTTTGTCGCTGGCAAATTTCTTGTATAATCATTGACCCTGCCGCATATGTATCCCCACCTGATCCCCTCAAGGTGGCCGCAGGATCCTCCAGTACCCCACTTGTTTTAATGCATTTTCGGCAGTTTTGGAGTCTTTGGTATCCCGGGTGGAGGTGGCCTGTCAGGGACGGGGGTCAAGAAGCGACCCCCGCCTACCCCTATTTTTTATCTGATACTTCAGATACGGATTCGGAGCTGGTCAATGCAGCTGCAGGTCCCTCTTGTGGGGCTGTTGTCTCAGGTAATGTCTCCTCAGCAGTGAGGAGAACGTTTCTGCCTCCGCCATAGCACAAGAGTGGTGGATGCACTAGTTGTGTCCGTCCGGGAAACCTTTAGTCTTGAGGTTACACCGGCAGAGGTAGCTGAGACTGAGATTCCTTTTTGGTACTTGTTAGCCTACCAAAAAGGCGAAGGATTTTCCTTTACCCAAATGGGGTTGTTTTGAAACGAACCCCTGCTATTTCCAAACGCAAGGCTAGGCGCTATCCGTTTGAGGAATCCCTCTTTAAAAGGATAGACGGTACCACCTGTAGTGGACTCACCAATTTCCAAATAAAGCCACCGTTATCCCGTTGGGAGGACGCTGCGTCCTTTAGGGATCCGGTGGATCGAAAAAGTGGAAGCGGAATCCCGCATCATTTTTTCCCTGATAGGGTCAACCCTTAGGCCAGTGGTTGCCATTTAGTTTGGTTGAGATTATAAAGGATCTCACTAGGGGCAAGAGCACGGTCTTGCCACAGACTGTTAGGATAAAAGGACCTTGTAACTAACGAGGACCTTCCTTTTCTGCTCATAAAGAGTTTGTTCGTTCCGCGAGGGCGGGCGATAAGGCGAAACCCTCCAAACCCCCTTCAGAGGGTTTTCAAAGGGCGCTGGTCGGCTAAACAAAAAGTCCGGCTCAGCCAAGCCTGAAGAATACAGCCTGATGCGCCCCTACCCATCTCTGGGGTAGGGGGATGGCTTCACTGGTTTCCGGATCCATGGCTTGCCAGAACCCCGGACTAAGGGGTTCGCGAGGTCATACGGTCAGGATACAGGATCGAGTTTTCGATCACTTCCACCGGTGCGATTCTTCCCTTCTAACATTGAACGGTTTCAGGGGGTTCTATTCGAACCTGTTCACAATGCCCAGGAAAGAGGGCAAGGTGCGTCCAATTTCTGGACTTGGAGAAAGATGGAGTCCATCCGAACAGTGGTGGCCTCCCTGCATCAGGGGGATTTCCTGGCGTCCATAGACATTTAGGATGCCTATCTTTATATCCCCATCATCGCAGGACATCAGCGTTTTCTTCGCTTTCCCAAAGATCATCCCTGGTTCCCACCAGGAGACTGAACTATCTGGGCCTAATGTTGGATACATCCTGGGCAAGAGAGTTTCTCCTTGCGGAGAAACTCCAGAAGGTTCAGTCAACGATTCGGATGTTGCTGTCCGTCAATTGGCTGGGACTGATAGTGGCCTTCTTAGAGGCAGTACCGTATACCCAGTCTCATACCCGAATTCTCCTGAAGGAGATTCTTTTCTAATGGAATCAGAATTCCGATTCCCTGGACAATCTGATCCGGTTGAGCGAGCGGACCAGGGTGTCTCCGATGCTCAACCAGGGGAAGTCATTCCTTCCGATAGTATCCAGGTTACCAATAAGGGTATCGGAACTGAGAGCGATCAGATTTTGTCTGATTTACTGGACCGAGCAGCTCTAGAGCAGCCCGATTCGGATCCAATCGCACAATGCCACGGTCGTGACTTATGTCAAGAAAGGGGCACTTAGAGTGTCCTGGTGGCCATCGAAACGACTAGCATCTTTCGTTGGACGGAATGGTTTGTTCCAGATCTCCCCGCAGTGTTCACTCCGGGGGTGGGAAATCGGCAGGCAGATTATTTCAGCTTTCAGATTCTGGATCAAGGGGTATGGCCTCTTCATCCAGAGGTTTTTCACTAGCTGTCCCTTCATTGGGGAACCCCGGATGTGCATCTGTTGGCACCTTGGCTCAACAGGAAGGTGCGGAGGTTTGTAGCTCGCACCCGCGATCCTCTAGCGGACGCAGCAGAAACGCTGATCGCCCCGTGGGGGCAGTATCAGCTACGGCATGCCTTCCATCCTCTCAAGTTACTGCGGGAACTTCTTCGCAGGATAGAGATGGAGGGAATTCCAGTTATTCTGGAAATTCCGGACTGACCTCGTCGAGCCTGGTACGCCGACTTGGTGAGGCTAGTCGCGGACGCTCCTTGGAGACTTCTCTCAGGGAGGATTAGCGGTCTCAGGGACCGATCTTCCATCTTGCTTTACAATCGCTGGCTTAATGGCCTGGCCATTGAGACCCAGGTACTGAAGGACAAGGGAGTGTCAGCTTCAGTTATTCCTACCTCTAGTTAAAGTTAGGAAAGCGACTTCCAGCACATGGAAGTCTTATATTGCGTGGTGTGAATCTCTTGGATTTCCCCCACATACCTATTCGGTGACCCGAATCTTGGTCTGTCTGCAACAAGGGGTTGAGCAGAAACTGTCCTTGAGCACTATCAAGGGTCAGGTTTCAGCGTTCGCAATCTTCTTTCAGAAACCTTTGGCTAATCATTCCTTGGTGCGGAATTTCATCCAGGGGGTGCGACATCTGGCTCCGCCAGTGCGTGCACCCTTACCGCCTGGGATCTTAATTTAGTGTGGTCAGTTCAGAAACTTCTCTTTGAAGATATTAGGGAGATTCCCTTGCTTACATTATCCCAGAAGGTGGCCTTCTTGGTGGCCATTACTTCTGCGCGCAGGGTGTCAGAACTGGCCGCATTATCTTGTCGTTCCCCATATCTGGTGGTTCATAGGGATAAGGTGGTTCTTCTTCCGAATCCATCCTTCCTTCCTAAAGTGGTTTTCAGAGTTTTCATCTGAATAAAAATATTGTGTTACCTTCCCCGTGTCCTAAGACTAGCCATCCTTGGGAGTTTGCATTACACTCCTTTGATGGGGTTCAGACAATCAGGGTACACTTGACTACTACGAACTTGTTTCGTAAGACGGACTCACTTTTTGTGATCACGGATAGCCCTAGAAGGGGGTTGCCTGTGTCTGCCGCGACCATATCTAGATGGACCAGTCAGACGGTGGTACAGGCTTATTCTATTAAGGGTCGGAATCCTCCGTTCCCTGTTAAGGCGCACTCTACTCGGGCACCTAGTGTTTCCTGGGTCTTCCGCCATCAGGCGTCAGCGATCCAGGTTTTCAAGGCGATGACTTGATCGTCGGTTCATACCTTTACATCATTTTATAAAGTTGATGTGATGGCATCGTCCGATGCCTCTTTTGGCCGCAAGGTTCTGCAGGCCGCAATCTGAGGAGACCGTTGGTCTACCTCAAGGGTTTGTTGGGTTTTTCACTTAGGTCTCATCTTTTGCTCGATGAGTCCTTGATGCTTCTGGTTGGCTCCGGTTGGGCCCTCTGGATTTTGATTTCTGTTATCCCACCCCTCATTTGTGGTACTGCTTTGGGACGTCCCGAGTTGTTATTAATCAACGAGGACTACGTCTGTCAATGAGCGACAGAGAAAAATGGATTTTTGTAAAATCTTACCGTAAAATCCTTTTCTCTTAAGCTCATTGACAGACGTAGTACCCGCCCCTCAGTTTTTGAGTTGGGTTGGGTTAAATTCTCTAAACACTGCTTTGTGACATAACTGATTTGCTGTAGCAGGAAGTGAGAGGATATACCCTCTGGGACTGCCCCTAGGGTGTGGCCAGAACGTTTTCTTTCCTGTCTAGGCCTACTCCTGTAGAGGGCAGTATAACCCGAGTTTGATTAATCAACGAGGACTACGTCTGTCAATGAGCTTAAGAGAAAAGGATTTTACGGTAAGATTTTACAAAAATCCATTTTTATAGGGGCTGATGGGGCCCCTTCTATCGCTCATGGTGTCTCTTCTTTCATATATATACCTTACAGAGACTCACAAGTCTACCCGGAGACCTGAATTTGGTTGTTCACCCCTCCGGGGATATCATATTGGTCCCTATGTCCAAGCTGTCGTTTCCCATCGTCTGACCAATATGCAAGCTCTGGCATACATTTCGGTAGGTAATGACTCCTATATAACTATCAATAACTATACCACAGCTAACAATAGCGGTTTACATATACACATGACTGTCTATAGACAGAATTAAATAATATCTGTTATGAGCATTCAACGATATAGAATATGATGTGCTATGCATGGTCTGTGGAATATTCCACAGCATCCAGAAAAGCGGAGTACGCATGTTTATCAGTACTATATGTATCCTCTACCATCTAGGCCATGCTGCTCTCTCTGCCTTGTGGTCGTCCATGCCCGCCAGGGGGACGTTAGTTGGCATCCAGCACCTATACTCCGGATGTTTTGATCCATCAGTCTCATTACTGGGAGCACCCACATATGCCTCGGCCTGTATGCTAATGTAGATGAATTTCTTCTTTTTATATTCATGTAAGTAATCTTGTTGAAATTGTGATCTAATACATGACGTATAAGTGTCACAAGTTGGAGGGGCCGTGGCCGAACGCTCCATACTTGACACACACTGATATTCGAAATAATAAATTGGCATTGTAAACCGTGACATTTAAGTATAATAACTTTGTACTCTTCTTGTCATCTTTCTAGTTGCTCATTATTAAGCTCTATCCCTTGTGCCCCTGACGAAGCGGTACACACCGCGAAACATGTCGGGTAGTGGAGCTTGGATCCATTAGATGGCTACACACTGACTCTGGTCATCCAAGCTGGTTGTGACCTCTGATGAGTCCGCCCACACAGTCAAGGATTTGACCTTATGATGACATTGTTTTAATGTTTGTTACTATGGTTATATTTTTTACTGTCCTGTAACATTATTGTTCATTTTTGTCTGTCCCGTTGTTGGGAAATCTATATAAACTTTTTAGATAAATTGCATATTACACATTTTTGTGTTGTATTGGTTGTAAAACGGTACCCTTTAAAATCCCAACCCATGCCCCAATGTTCGATACTCTCTCTATCCTGATTAGGGATGAGGTACCTTAGGATTTAATACATCAATCCAACGAGCTAATTTTGCCACACCTCTAGGTAAATAGGACACCTGAGACACCAGGGGAAGTGTGACATCCGTGGCAAACGCCAGATCTATACGTGACATGCTGTGGAAGGAATCGGAGTGACAAGTGTACTGATGTAGCTCCGGATGCTTCCACTGGCACACCTCCAGTAAGGTCCTAAATCCGTGCCCAGTCAGCAAATAATGGATATGGTCTGCCCCCACCCCCTAAGCGGTCCACGGCAGGGTCTAAAACTGCATTAAAGTCACCAATGTAGAGTATGGGACCGGTTGTCCAAGAAAGAAGGAATAGTGATCATTTAGAAAGTACATCCGGTGAAAATGGGGGGGGGGGGGGGACATAGATATTCACCAATGTAAATGTCCCTGCTAGAATCCGCAGGGTAAGTATAACAAACCTCCCCTCAGGGTCAGTTTTAACCTGTAGAGTTTCGGCTTGAAGTGACCTAGCTAGCAGAATAGACACTCCTCTGGAATAAGAGTGGGTGGCGTGATAAGAATTTGCTAACCAGGAGCGTTTACGGGCTCGAACCTTCATATCAATAAGATGCGTCTCTTGAAGACAGATTATGTTGGGTTTATATTTTTTAAGAAAAGAAGACTAAGGACCACTTATGAGGTGAGTTCAGCACCCTGACATTCCACGATATTATTTTTAACGGTTTAGACATGGCAAATTTGACAGTATATGATAAACACTGTATGGGTATGGAATACCCATAGAGTGTTGCACAACAGATGCATCATAGCATTCATAGGTGTTAAAAGGAAGACGAGAGAGAGGGGAAAAAAACACAAACCCCCCCCCCCCCAATACTTACAGAACTGACAGCCATAAAGGTAATACCCCAAAAAATCTGGACTAGAATTGTCCCTTACCCACCCCATCGGCTCAACCACCCGGAACTTAGTGAGCCTTTGATCCCTGAACAAAAGAGGCAAAAGAAAAAAAAAAAACAGTCAATCCTCAACTGAGGTTCAGAAAGACCTGTGGCCATGCCACTAACTGGTTGGAGAGGTGGATTAATCCCGGAGGGCTCATGGTGATATGTGTTCCATCTTTGCTCAACGAAGGAAGGGGTTAATTAAGCTGGGATGAGCAATGAGGGGATAAAATTCAGTATAAGGCATTGTTCAGCATGGCAAGAAAGGATGCAATGGTAAAGTTCCATGGTGCCAGTGAAGAAGGTGATCAGTGCCATCATCCGACCCTAGTGCAGCAGCAACCAAGAAATGCATCAGGGAGAAATTAAGGGGTGGCGGGGATGGATCCAATGAATTATGCTATAAAAGTCTTAAAGCAAAATGTTACCAATACCCCTACACAGACAGTAGACACAGAAATGTAGGGGCACCTGGAATAAGTGTTGAGACAATGAAGAGTAGTTCAGTTTCTTTGGCGCCTAGGTGCTGCTCCAAAACGATCATCCATCCAGGCCATGGCTTCTTTAAGATTGTTGTAGAAGTAGGGATGTCTTCGCTTCTTTCCGAAACCATGGACTTCCTTGATTCAGAACAAATGGGTCCACAAACTTATCTGATCGGGTTAAAAGAGCGAATTCCGCTCTTGACCGTCGGACAGGTTCTTCCCGTCCAATCTACGCCTATCTCCAGACCAGTTAAGGGATCTACGAGAGGCGATACAAGATCTGCTGCCGCAAGGGGTGATTGTGCCGGTTCCTTCTTGGGAATGCTTTCAGGGGTTCTATTCAAACCTGTTCACTGTGCCCAGGAAAGAAGGCAAAGTACGTCCAATCCTGCACTTCTGTAACCACTTTGTGCGGGTACAGAAGTTTCGAATGGAGTCCATTCGCACGGTAATGGCGTCTCTCTACACCAAGGAGACTTTTTGGCCTCCATAGATATCAAGGACGCATATCTACACATCCCTATTTACGCTGGACACCAGCATTTTCTTTGCTTCGCTGTAGGAGAGGAGCATTATCAATTTGTGGCCTTACTCTTTGGTCCCGCCTTCGCCCCCAGGGTCTTCACTAAAGTGTTGGCTCCGGCATTGGCATTACTGCATAAACGTGGGATTACGGTATAGGGGTATCTGGACGATCTCTTCTTAAGAGCAGATTCACACTCAGCCCTGTTGGGCAACTTGACAATTACTTATACGGACTCTGCAATTACTTATACAGACTCTGCAAGAGTTTGGTTGGAACATCAATTTCAAACAATCTGCCCTGATTCCATTCTTAAGACTGGATTATCTGGGCCTGACTCTGGACTCCGCTTTGGCAAGGGTTTTTCTTCCCGCAGACAAGTTGCAAAAGTTGCAGGGGGTGATTAGTTTGCGGTTATCCAGCCATCTGTCCTATCTGCAGACTTGCGTATGGTTCTTGGGTCTGATGGTGTCAACCTTCGAGGCAGTTCCGTTTGCTCATTTCCACATGAGGCCCTTACAAAGGGAAGTTCTTCTCAAATGGAACAAAGATTCAAAGTCCTTGGACACTATGATTCAGTTGAGTCACAACACAAAGACTACTCTTCTATGGTGGCTTCACTCATTAGCACTACGCTAGGACAGGTCCTTCCTCCCATTGTATTGGACTGTGGTAACCACAGGTGCCAGCCTGGCCGGCTGGGGAGGAGTGCTGAGAAAGCTGCGTGTGCAGGGGTCCTGAACAGTAGAAGAGTCCAGACTTCCGATCGTTCAATATTCTGGAGCTCAGAGCGATAAAGCTTTGCCTGAGTCACTGGACAAATCGTTTACAGGGTTGTTTAGTCCGGATTCAATCAGACAATGCCACGGCCGTAGCTTACATCAATCATCAAGGGGGCACCAAGAGTGTCTTGGCGGCCCGGGAGGTGGCCGCGATCCTGAAATGGGTGGAAAAGTTTGTTCCAGCCCTTTCTGAAGTGCACATCCCCAGTGTGGAAAACTGTCAGGCGGGATACCTGAGTCGTCAGGTGTTGGATCAGGGGGAATGGTCTCTGCACCCAGAGGCGTTCCACCTCCTGTGTGTCCGGTGGGGGACACCCGACATCGACCTGTTAGCTTCTCGACTCAACAAGAAGGTTCAGAGGTTTGTAGCCAGGTTGTGGGATCCTCTGACCGACGCCACAGACACACTGGTGGCTCCTTGGGATCAGTATCGGCTGATCTATGCGCTCCCACTGCTGAAACTCCTGCCAAGGCTTCTGCACATAATAGAGGTGGAAGGGATTTCGGTCATTCTGGTGGCCCCAGACTGGCCTCGCCAGTCTTGGTACACAGATCTGGTAAGGTTGGTCACCGATGCTCCTTGGAGACTTCCTCTCAGGGAAGATCTGCTGTCTCATGGGCCGATCTTCCATCCTGCTTTACAGTCGCTGGCTTTAACGGCGTGGCTGTTGAAAACCAGGTGTTTAAGGATAGAGGTCTTTCTGACTCAGTGACTCTGACTCTGTTGAAGGCCAGAAAGTCTACTTCTAGGAAGATCTATCATCGTACATCTCATGGTGCGAATCGCAGAAGGTGCACCCTCGCTTGTTCTCGTTGGCTAGGGTTTTGACTTTTCTTCAAAAAGGTGTTTTAACAGCGGTTGGCTTTTGGCACTATCAAAGGCCAAGTGTCGGCTCTGGCTGTGTTTTTCCAATGCCCTTCAGCTACGCATTCCCTGATTCACACTTTTATTCAAGGGGTTTGCCATATGGCTCCCCCGAGGCGATCCTTGCTACCTCCGTGGGATCTGAATTTGGTATTCTCGGTTTTTCAAAAATTTTCCCTTTGAGAACATTAGGTTGATTCCTCTGCTTGCCTTGTCTCCAGAAGGTTGCCTTTTTGGTGGCTATTACTTCTGCCCACAGAGTATCTGAATTGGCGACGTTGTCCTGCCGCTCACCTTATCTGGTGGTCCACAGAGATAAAGTGGTACTCCGACCTAGTCAGTCCTTTCTCCCTAAGGTGGTTTCTGATTTTCATTTGAATGAAGACATTGTGCTGCCTTCACTTTGTCCTAAGTCCAAGCTAGGTCTGAACGATAGTCGATATGATATCGACTATCGTTCTGCGGCCGTAGGCGATATTCATATCGCCGAGGTCACGATATTTGCATAGGCAGGGGGAAGGGACTCGGAGGAGGACAGGAGGACTCACAGACTTCCGTGTTAGGCAGGGAGAAGTCGGGACACTTCAGCGGTGAGCATATACTGACTCACTCGTGCACTGCTGCCCGCCCCACACGTTCAGTGAGTCTCACTCTCCGCCCTAGTTTTCTCAATGGCACATTCAGGGAGCCAATCACGCCATGATTAGCTGCACAGCTAACCAATCATGCGTGCCTGCACACCGGATTGGTTCTGCTGTGCTGCTACTCACGGCGTGATTGGCTCCCTGAATGTGCCATTGAGAAAACTAGGGCGGAGAGTGAGACTCACTGAACGTGTGGGGCGGGCTGCAGTGCACGAGTGAGTAATGTATGCGGCTGTGCTGTGATCCTTTCCCGGCTCCTAGTCCACCGCTCCAGCCTCCTACCACCACCACTATGAGAGAGACTGTCTGTCACTGAATATTCTGATCGATTCCACAGTCCACACTGTCACTGAGTAATTGATTTTACCATATTAACCCTGACCTGCCCAGTGCCCTGTATCTATCTGCAATTAAAATTTAGAAGGCTGCCTGCATGCTTCATGATTTCCATTCCCAGCATCCTTCCCAATCCCTACAGTGTCAGTAACATTAACCCTATGGTACAAGGCTGCAGTGTGCACTGAATCCCATTCCCTACAGTAACATACATTAATCCTGTATGGTCGGAAAGGCTGGATTGACGGGTCCCTCAATATCGCAATATATATCGTTGAAAAAAAAATATCGCAATATATTTTTTTTCCAATATCGTGCAGGCCTAGTCCAAGCATTCCAAGGAAATGGCATTGCATTCTTTGGATGTGGTGCGGGCAATTAGAGTTTACCTGGCGGCTACTGAGTCGTTCAGAAAATCAGATGCTCTATTTGTCCAAAGGATCTCGTAAACGATTGGCTGCATCTGCTGCAACCATATCCAGATGGATAACAGACGGTAGTTCAGGCCTATTCGCTGAAGGGTCAAGTTCCTCCTTTCCCTGTGAAGGTGTGTTCTACTAGGGAGCTGAGTGCTTCTTGGGCTTTTCGCCATCAGGCGCCAGTGCTGCAAGTTTGCAAGGCGGTAACTTGGTCATCAGTGCACACGTTCACAAAATTCTACAAAGTAGATGTGTTGGCTTCTTCGGATACCTCTTTTTGCTGCTGTCTAAAAGAGAGAGTTTTTTCTCTTTGAGGGTGTATGTTCTTTCTGGGTGAGCATCAGTCGTTCCTGGTTGAGCTCCATATTACCTGGTCGGCTAAGTTTAGCCTTGGGGAATTACGTTCTTTCTTTGCGTTTTTTCCCACCCCTCATGCAAATACTGCTTTGGGACGTCCCAATGGTCAAGAAAATATGGAGCTGCGTCTGTCAATGAACGATAGAGAAAACTGAATTTTTGACTTACCCTAAAATCCTTTTCTCTGAAATTCATTTACAGACGCGGCACCAGCCCCTCTAATTTTGAGTGGGGTGGGGGTTTTTTTTCTAAACACTGCTTGCAACAAAACTGAGGGCTATAGCAGAGTGTGTGGGTGTATGCTTGCAGGGACTGCCCCATAGGCATGGTAAAGCTTTTTCCTGCCTAGTGTCCTACTCCTGTAGGGGGCAGCATAACCCAGTGGTCAAGAAAATATGGCGCTGCGTCTGTCAATGAACTTCAGAGAAAACGATTTTACGGTAAGTCAAAAATCCATTTTTTTTTTTTTTATCTCAGACTCTGATAATATGCACCAGATTCAACCTCTAATAAATATTTCTTCTGTTATTCTTAGACTTTATTAGATATTTTGTCCCCTAATCGTAAAGATTGTTATTTATGTTTAGCACGTCATATAAGTATTCAAGAATAAACTGTCTTTTTTTTTTTAAACTAAACTTTACATATTAACTAAATTATACACCACACTTTGAGATTTTTTTTATCCGGTTATTCAAAACATTAATCGGCCAACTAATTATGAAAATAATCATGAGTTGCATTCCTAGATGTAATCTTGTATGATATTACTCTAAGGTCTTTCAACCTGTTCTGAGGCCTTGCTAATATTGCATGTTTTGCATATTCAGAAGAAATGTAGCCACTTTGTTCACTCGGTGTTGAAATTCCACAGTGTTCTTAAGAGGAAATCCACAAAACGTGCGTCTTGATGAAGGTTTAATTCTGAACCTACAGTATGCTTTATTAGAGCCGTTGTGTTTCAGTGCTTGAACTTCGACCCCACCTCTATACATATAAATCCCACACTCCTCACATACTAGTTGAGATGTTGTGGAATGGGTTGTTTTGTAGGGATGCTTATTATTAACAATTAGATATCCATAGTTATCCATAAAATGTAAAGCAGTGGCTCAAAAGAATTGTGCTTCATATTCATAACCGTTATTTTCTGTTCTAGTTGCACGATGAAAAGTTAATGGCAGAAACCAAAACATTTATTTCAATAATTGGAGAGAAAACCAAAACTTTGATTAAGGATACATCTATGGCCTTATTACACAAGGTAAGAAAACTGGTATATTGCTTTTTTGTTCTTTTTTCTTTTTCAGAATGTCATCACTTTTCTTATTTTTACATTTAAAAGCAAATGAAATCTTTAGGAACATTGGTGTATGCAGCTGCCTTCAGGAGATTGTACACTGGCAAACAGCCCAATATACCCTCCTCTATACTCATACCATGCCTCAGTTTTTTTGCTAGTGTCCTAAGAGAACTGACGGCAGCCTGAGCCACAGCACTTTTTAATCTTCTTTAACCCCTTTAGAGGTAACTCCTTCCTTGCTTTTATCGAGGGAGGAATTCTCACCAACTACATCTGAGTTTATGGGGAAAAATTGCAGCCATGATAGCTGACTCAGAAGAGGGGTCTGCAAGCCTGCTTCATTGCCTTCTCCTCTAAAATCCAACTTAAATTCCCTGGGGCTACAATTGCTTCTGTACCGTAGCAGTAGATCGTAAAGGCAGTGCATTTGGAACGTAGTGTGGAAACACACAGAATGCACCTGTCTCACACAGCATTCTAGTGTAAACTGGTCCTAACAGAAACAAAGATCAGGCCGCAGCCAACCCAGCCTACTACTAGGATATCAGCCTAAAACCACTGTGCCAGATGATAAAGCGCACCAATAAACTGATAAATATGTTGAAATGCTTTGCTCCCAATGCTTTGCTCCCAACTCTGACAGAGACTCTAGCTGAAATTCAGGGGCACAGAATACTGAAATGCCCTTTCCATGCGATTCACTATCCTATACTGTGTTATTTTAAACGTTCTAACAACAGTTGAAAATTCCACCCTGTGACTCTTTGTATTTGGCCATCACCCATCTGGTCTCACTTGACACTTTGAAGCTTCTAGCCCAAACACTTAGTAAAAACGTTTTTTTGTTCTTTTTCTTAGGGGGCCTTCTGTTTGCAGACTGCTTAGACATTTCGGGTGTCCTCTAATTATAGCTTGGTCCTTGTCTCTTGGATTTCAATAGAACTGATGTCAGAAATTAGAGGAAGGCACTGTTCTGTAATCTGTCTCATTTTGGTCCATCGGTGGTCTGTCTGCAGTTAACCCATTTGATCAGGTAGACCACCAACTTCCTTAAGAGGTTTAAATTTCCCACTATTTTTTATTCAGTTTTCCTCTGTGCTAGAAGCATATTATTATAGTCCAATATCACTATCAGTCCTTTAGGCAGGTCACAATTGACGCTCAAATTTGGTTTACCTTCATACTATGTACAATCGATAGCTTGCAATCTATTCTGGCATATGTTTGCATACCCCCACTGTACTCAAGTGAGGTTTTACAGTTTATGGTGAATCACCCTAGTCCTGAAGAGGATACTTGCCTAAAAGACTCCTTGAGTTTTTTTCAAAAGTAAACCTACTGCACCCGTGACAATAGTGTGGGGCACAATCAAAGCTTGCTTAGGGAGTATTTTAATAAAAAACATATCTAACCTAACAAAGTCCTCTAGGGAGTGGGAAAGGTATCTTATGAAAGAGGTGCATTTCTGGGAGAGGCCCATATTGCTGACCCCACACCTTCTGTTTTTTGGAGTTTGAGAAATGCACAACAAATAAGACAAGACACTTGCTGCCAGTAAATAGAAAAGTCCAAACAAGAATCCTCCTATATTGAGGATATTAAAACAATAGGGAGATCTATTTTTCCCTGTCCGATATTATGCATATCTTTTAATTGTCATTACAAGGATTTTTAAGCCTTCGGGTTTTCTTTCCCCACCCCCCTTCTTATGCCCTGACTCTCTTTCTATAAACTTTAAATCTTTCATGTCTTGAGGAGAGATATAAAGAAACCCTGAATGCACCTCTTAATTGTAGGAACTGATTTTTGCAATGGCAAAAGCCCCTAATAACAAAGCACGTGGCCTCCCATCCGAAATATACAAAAACTACAGCTGGATCTTTTTACCAGAATTCTCACTTCCTGCATGAATGATTGAATGGTTTTAGTTCTTCCTACGCAGGGCAAAGATGAATTATACTCATCTCTGTGAGGAAAAAATGTACACAACATATGTAATAACCTACAGTGTGCCAAACATCAGGTTAATAACCTCTATCAAACTATGCAGACTTTAGATCCTGAAGTCTGTTTTTTCATGACCTTAGACGAGGAGAACTTTCTAGCTGAGGTTGTTGCCCCAAACAAACTCCTGTTTGTGGCACAAGAATGGGTGTCCATCATCAGCCAAGGTTTTAAAAGTGAAGGATTTGGGTTAATTTATTTTTCCAAATAAAAATGAGTGCTCCAACATGAAATGTCCACAGAAATGCATTAAACTTTCGGTCCCACGATTGTAAGTGCCAGGGCACCCAATGCACTGGTTACCCAACAGTCATTTAAATAAATAGAAATACTAATTCATAATGTGCTTGAATAGACCTAACTTTATTATTGCAAGCATTTCTATACAGGTCACTGTGAGCCATATGGCTTTTTTAAAGGATGGTTTGTTTGTATCTTGATGTTTTTCAGATATTGAAATTTACTCCATGCTGTCTGCAAAAGCATATAACTATTACTAAAAGATTTTGGAAAGGGCACTATATTGGATAACTTGATTGACTCTTATATGTTAAACTATTGTTTGATATATTTGCAATGCTGTTCAGTTATAAAACCTCTTCTGTGGCACAGCTTTGATTTTGTTTTATGCAGAAATATTTGTAATATGGATTATCTGTTTTACTTTATCTGTTTACCTATACAAAAAACAGAAAAAAAACTACTGGATTAAAAAATAAAAAAAGGCCCCTAGCCTGTTAAGACTTTTCCAGTGCATTCCCTATTGCAACTGGTCTGTTGCCCATTAATACCCTATGGGAGGGGTTCCTTAAAAAGACTGCCCGTGTGCAGTCTTTTGCCCATTAATACACTATGTAGGGGTCCTTTTAAAAGTGGATTCTCCTTGTGGTGGACCCAGCTATTTCTTGTCTTGGAAAGATTCTAGCTGTTCCTATTGAGGATATCCCTGCATTTGTGGACCTGGTGGATAAAAGGCCTGAAGCCCATTTTAAGGCCTTATTCTTCCCTGCAGATGTTGCCCTGCAACCTGCTATCGCGACCACATCCATCTGCCAGATCTTAGATGTTTGATCCAAGGGGAAATCTTTGATCTAACCTAAATAATCCTTCTGTCCTCCAGCAGGAGTTTATGCATGTAGACCCACTTTATTGTGTTGACAAGTTAAAAGATATTATACACTAAATACCCAGAATGGTCCTACTTTGTGATGGGCCGCCTTGCTCAGTTGTTGGTCAGCAGAGTGCTCTCTCTTGTGGGTTTTTTTTTTTTTTTGGAACATTTTATTATTGTCAAAGCTGTATAACCATAAAGGAATCCAAACCAATAACAAATATCCACCCATGTCAATTTATTGTTACATTATAATAGCTCACAATGAATATGTGTACAGTACATACAGCAAATAAGATAGTTAGAACTATACACATAATCATAATTTACAAGTGTGGAAGCACCTACCCAGCAAATCCCTGGAAAACCTTATTAAGGAGGTCACTGGCCAAAACCCTGTTATCTTTTTCTTGACTGAAGTATTTTAGTTGGGCTTTTGCAACAAAATAATGTTTTCAAAGCTTCAAAAAAGTGCCATTTAGAAAAATGTAGTCAGATTATGCTGTCAGGATTTATATTATGATATAAAGAACTGTGTGTATATTTTTATTGAAGATTTTTTCCCCAATCCTCTTTCAGGACAGCCACCTTTAAGAGACCTTGGCTCCTCCCTTCGCAGGAAACACTCCCCCATCCAAACAGATTTAAGCCCCCTGTTAGCTGGTGCCCTTCAGGTCTGGTGTTTCCTCCAGTGGGGAGACATCTCCAGGAACCTAGAGGTAAACGGCCAGGGGCTGAGAGCTGTTTCTGTAAAGGAGAGGCTAAGGTCTCCTAAATATTCCACAGTGATCACAATAAATAATAGGCTTAAAGTGCTAAAACAGTTAATATTCCCAGATGGATTAAACCAAAATAAATATGTGCGCTTATGGGCATCAATATATATGTCTCTATTAAGTATGGATGCAATCCCAATCCATATAGTGTTCCTTATATTCGGTCACCCGTGCTCATACAGATCTTGTATAGCCTCCACCAAGTAATGGAATTCCACCCAAGGGTAGTGAGATTACTGGCTGTTTACCAGAATGATTTGACCCCTGTATCAGGCGGTCAAATCAAGCCAAAGGAATGGACTAAGATCTTCTTATGGCTGTTCCTCGGGTGCCACAAATATCAAAATTCAAACTATTGGGATTTTTCGCCCTCCTGAACAGCCCAGGAAAACCCAATGACGAGTTGAATACGGTGGGGGGAAGACTGGGGATCTTCCTCCCACAGTGGGAAGCAGTTGCCTCCAGTCATTTCATTTTCGGGATTATAAGAAGGGGTTATCTTTTAGAATTTTCATCCCCCCGTCCACGCAGGATGTTCATTACCGAATTACCAAGATGCACAGAAAAGGCGTCTGCCTTACTTTCCTTCCTGAAAGAGGAACAGAGGGTCGTGATGAAGGTACCACCAAAAGAGTTAGGTGGAGGTTTTTAATCCCATGTTTTTGTTGTACGGAAACCTTCAGGCAAGTACAGACTTATCCTATACCTAAAGCCCTTAAACGTTTTGATTTGATTACAAAAGATTTAGGATGGATTCAATCTTCTCTATAAGGCTATCCTTCCTCCAGACTGCTTCATGGCCTCAAAAGACCTGAAAGACGCCTACCTGCATTATCCCATATCAGAAGGGTGTCGGACTTTTCTCAGGTTGGCCATAAGGACGGAAGAGGGCACGATACATCCCCTGTCCCCTTCACCCCGCATTTTCACCAAAATCATGGCAGAAGCCTTGGCTTGTTTGCGACTCAGAGGCATTTCGCTCATTGCCTACCTGGACGATCTGCTCTTGTTTGCCCCATCTTAGGAGAAGCTGTCCAGGGACCTTCTGACAAGCCGATTCCTATAGAGCCTGGGGTGGCTCCTGAATCTGAAAAAATCGAATCTGGTACCTGCACAAAGGGTCACCTTTTTGGGCTACGAAATAGATTCCTTACTTCAAAAGGTTCTTCTTCTCTAAGAAATAAGTTTGAAGATACAGAATCATGGGCCTTTTACAAAGCAATAAACCTGTATTAGTAAGGCAAGCCATGTCGGCACTGGGGTCACGAACGGCTGCAGTCCCAGCGGTACAGTGGGCGGGCCTCCACTTTCGCCCTCTACAACTGTTCATCCTAGAGGTATGGGACTGCACTCAGGGTTCCCTGGATTCCTTAGAGCACCTACCGGTACGTATAAAAAGATCCCTCTGGTGGTGGAGAAATGTCTTAAAGCTGTCTCAGGGTCTCGCTTGGGTTCCACCAGTGTCCATAGTCATCACTACGGACACAAGTGGGACAGGGTGTGGCGCACACCTGGACTCCCAGCTCGAGCAGGGGTCCTGGGGGGACAGATTCCAAGCAATCTTCAAATTGGAGAGAACTGAGAGCAGTCAAACTGGCTCTCGGAGGTTTTCCAGATAGGACTACAGGGACACAATGTACAGGTCTGCTCAGACAATTCCGCAGTAGTTGCTTATGTCAACCGACAAGGGGGAACAAAAAGCAAGTCTCTGTGGGTTCTGGCAGAAGTAATTTTTTCAGTGGACCGAAGCTCAAGTGCTTTCCCTGTCGGTGGTTCACCTAAAGGGAGAATTGAACCAATTGGCCGATTTTCTGAGCAGAAAAACTTTGAGAAGGAGACTGGATCCTCAATCAGGATGTCTTCAGGTTGATCACTCAGAGATGGGGGGGGGAGGTCAGAGATGGGAGGGGGGGGTCCCGTGCATGGATCTGTTTGCCTCTCAGCAAAACACAAAAACGCGGCTCTACTTCTCCTTGAACAGGGGGGAGGGGGCACTGGGAGTGGAGGCACTCGCTCAGAGTTGGCATTTCTACAAATGCTATGCCTTCCCTCTGCCTGTATTATTACCGTTGGTTTTAAGAAAGTTTCAGGAGGATGACACTACCCTGATCCTCGTAGCACCACATTAGCCCAAGAGACTATGGTTTACGGTCCTGAAAGGTCTGGCAGTGGAACCCTCCCTGGATTCTACCAATTCGGGAGGACCTTCTTTTTTAGTGCCCGGTTTCCTGTCCCCAGGTGGAGCATTGGAATCTCTCAGCCTGTATTCTGAGGAAGAATTGCTGAAAAGCAAGGGGTTTTCCGATCACTTGGTGGCTACTCTGCTTAGTAGCAGGAAAAAGGAAACGTGGGCCATTTACCTTAAGACCTGGAAGCTCTTTAACAGCTGGAGCGCGGGGAGCTCCTTAGATGTGTAGGTATTCTAGTGACAGTGCTGAAATTTCTACAAAGGGGGGCAGATAAAGGTTTAGCTGTCAGCACCCTAAAAGGCTAAGTCTGCGCAATAAGGGTCTTTCTAGAAGTATCCTTAGCTGAAAACCCTTGGGTGGTTTGCTTCTTTAAGGCCTTAAACAGGCAAAGACTAGTAAGTAGTCTTTCTTTTCCCCTGTGGTTCTGCAGGCTCTCTTAGGATAGCCGTTTGAATCTATTCAATCTTGTGCGGTAAAGTTTTGAACCCTCAAGACAGTTCTTTTTGTGGCGATCACTACCTCCAGAAGGGTTAGTGAATTTGAAGCTCTTTCTATTAAAGCTCCTTTTCTTCAAGTTTTTTCAGATCGTATTCTGTTTAGAACAGATCCGGCTTTTTTTAACCAAAAGTAGTCTCGAAGCTTCATAGAGACCAAGAAATCGTTTTACCAACCTTCTGTTCCAATCCTGTAAATGAACAGGAGAATCATTTTCATAAGTTAGATGCTAGAAGGTGTGTCCTTCAGTACATGGATCGTACGAAGGAATTTAGGAAGTCTGGTTCCTTTTTTGTTCTATTTGCTGGCTCTTATAGAGGTTCTAAAGCCTCTAGACATTCTTTGGCCAGATGGCTCAAGTTTGCCATCAGCCAGGCCTATGCTTCAAGCGGGAAGGAGGCCCCAGTAGGTATCGGTGCACATTCCACTAGGGCTATAGCAACTTCCCAGGCGGAAAGAGCTGGTGCTACCCCGGAGCAGATCTGTCGGGCAGCAACCTGGTCCAGTTTTTCAACCTTTACTAAGCACTACAGGTTTAAACTGTTGTCTGCTAAAGATCAGGCTTTTGGACGCAAAGTCCTTCAAGCAGTGGTCCCACCGTAAGAGTAAGTACTCGCTTATCCTCTCAAAGGTGGCTGTCCTAAAAGACGATTGAGGAAAAATATAGTAGCTCCTAAAGGTAACAACTTTTCCTGTAGTCTTTCAAGACAGCACCTTTACCCACCTCAAGAAGGTCTGGACTAAAAACGGTCAGGAAAATAAGGTTAGTATGATATGTCCTTGTGTCTCCCCAGCTGGCCGGAGGTACTCTTAGAGAACTGAAGGGCACCGGCTAACATGGGGCTTAAATCTGTTTGGATGGGGCGGTGTTTCCTGTGAAGGGAGGAGCCAAGGTCTCTCAAAGGTGGCTGTCCTGAAAGACTACTGGAAAAGACGTTACCGGTAAGAGTGACTCTATTTTTATTTTATTTTTTAACCTCTGGTGCTATAAAGGTTAATAGGTTAAGAAAAAAAAAAGTCAAAAATGCTTTCCATTGTGTTTGTGGAAAGAGTAGACGGCACTCGCACCGGCTTTATTGTAAGGTAGACTGTAGTGATTATCCAGGAAATAATGTCAGACAATCCATTCTACCCCACTGGTTGGTTTGGCAGTGTTTGCAGCTAAATTTCACCATTAGTAGGCAAATCATCTTATGTTTATTGGCCAAATATGTATCAAAATTCAACAGGCTCAGCGGGGATCAGACAAATTTAGATCCATGTATGGCACCCTGTTTGTACACAAGTTTATCTATTCATTGACTTGTGTTCAACCAGCCTGTTGGGTATAGCTGGCAAAACGAATCATTGTGTTCTGCCAACAGATAAGGCTCTCCGCTGGTAGAACACAATAGCGCTACAGGAGAGATTAAGCAATTTTCTTTCTTTCCACCTATGGTGGAAATAGGGGGATTGTAGTACTGGGCTATCTGGACGACCTCCTCTTGCGAACTGAGTCTTGGAGATCACTATACAGACCCTGAGGAAGTTTGGTTCTGAATTACCAGAAGTCTGCTCTGATTCCCTCCAGAATATTAGATTATCTGGGTCTTACTCTGGATTCAGCTCTGGCCAGAGTGTTCCTTCCTCTGGACTAACTCCAGAAGTTGCATGCTGCGATTCATCTCCTGCTGTCCAGCAGATGGTCATCCCTGCAGACTTGCATGCAGGAGCTGGGCCTTATGGTATCTACCTTTTTGAGGTGGTTCCGTTTGCACTGTTCCATACAAGGTTCCTGCAAAGGGAGTTCTTGGTCAAATGGGACAAGTGTCCGAAGTCTCTGGACAATCAAGTCCGGCTTTGCCTGGGCAAATTGTTTTTCCCTTTGTATTGGACAGTGGTCACCACAGATGCCAGTCTGTCCAGGTGGGGAAGGGTCCTGGGTCAGAGCTCTGCTCAGGGTATTTGGACACTGAAAGAGTCCAGACTACCGATAAATGTCTTGGAACTCCGGGCTTTCAGACTGTGCTTGAATCACTGGACAGATCGACTTTGGGGGCTTACAGTGAGGATTCAGTCAGACAATGCCACGGCGGTGGCTTATATCAATCACCAGGGTGGAACAAGAAGTGTGTTGGCAGCCCTGGAAGTAGCCAGCATTCTCCGGTGGGCAGAACGCTTCGTTCCAGCCTTCTCTGCCATACACATTCCAGGAGTGGAAAACTGGCAGGCAGTGGAGTTTCTCAGTCGGCAGGCGTTAGACCAAGGGGAGTGGTCCCTTCACCTGGACGTATTTCATCAGATATGCACCCCCGAGGTGAATCTGTTGGCGTACTGGCTCAACAGAAAAGTTCTGAAGTTTGTGGCAACGTCACGGGATCCTCTGGCGGATTGCCACAGACGCTGTAGTGGCCCCATGGGGCCAGTATTGTCTGATCTATGCTTTCCCTCATCTCAAGTTTCTGCTGAGGCTCTTGTGCAGAATCGAGGCAGAAGAGATACTGGTCATTATAGTGGCCCTGTACTAGCCTTGCCGGTCTTGGTATGCCAACCTGATGCGGCTTGTCGCTCACGTCCCTTGGAGACTGTCTCTCAGGGAGGATCTGTTGTCCCAAGGGCCAAACTTCCATCCTGCTTTACAGTCACTGGCTTTGACGGCTTGTCTGTTGAAAGCTAGGTGCTGAAAGATAGAGGTTTGCCTAGGTCGGTGATTCTGACACTGCTGAAAGCTAGGAAGTCTACCTCTAGTAAGATCTACCATCGTAAGTGGAAATCGTACATTTCGTGGTGTGAGTCGATTGGTGTTCACCGTCGCTCTTTTTTTGGGGCTCGGGTCTTGACCTTCAACTGAGGGTTGAGCAGTAATTGGTCTTGAGTACTATCAAGAGCCAGGTGTCAGCCTTTGCGGTCTTTTTTCCAACGACCCCTGGTATGTACCTTTATTCAAGGGGTTCGACATGTGTGTCTGCCCTGGGAACTAAACCTGGTGCTTTCAGTTCTCCAAAAGTCTCCCTTTGAAAATGTTCGGGAGATTCCCCTGTTTACGCTATCCCAGAAGGTGGCCTTTTTGGTGGCTATCACCTCTGCTCGTAGGGTGTCGAAACTAGCGGCGTTCTATTGTCCTACTCCTTACTTGGTACTTGGTGGTCCTCAAAGATAAAGTGGTTCTTTGCCCATGTCCATCGTTCCTTCCTAAAGTAGTCTGATTTCCATTTGAATGAACAAATTGTGTTGCCGTCCCTGTGTTCCAGGCCCAAACATCCTAAGGAAGTTGCGTTGCATGCCCTGGATGTGGTTCGGGCGATTTGGGTGTATCTGGCAGGTACGGAGTCTTTTCTGAGGTCGTGCTCATGGATGGGCCAAGAAAAGGGCTGTCCGCTTCTTCTGCGACCATTTTACAATGGATCAGACGGTGACTCAGAATTATTCAATCAGGGGTCAGGTTCCTCCTTTCCCTGTAACCGTGCACTCTACTCAGGCGCTTAGTGCTTCTTGGGCCTTCTGTCATCGGGCGCCAGTGCCGCAGGTTTGCAAGGTGGCCACTTGGTCATCAGTGCACACTTTTACTAAATTCTATAAAGTGGATCTGTTGGCATCTGCGGATGCTTCCTTTGGCCGCAAGGTTTTGCAGGCTGCTGTTTAGCGGGTCTGTTCCCTCTTTGGGGGTGTATTGTTCAGGTGGGCTCCAGTTGTTTTTTGCTGAGCTCCTACTACCTGGTTGGTTAATGTTTAGCCTTGGGATTTTTTGTTGTCCCACCCCTCTTTTTTGGCATTGCTTTGGGATGTCCCAATTGAGAAGAGAAAATGGGATTTCTCTGTCGCTCATTGACAGACGCAGTCCTCTTGATTAATAACATATTGGTTATACTGCCCTCTACAGGAGTAGGACACTAGACGGAAGGAAAACGTTCTGGCCACACCCTAGGGGCAGTCCCAGAGGGTATATCCTCTCTCTCTCTGCTACAGGAAGTCAGTTTTTTCTGTCTAGTTAGGAGTAAGGACCTAAGTTCCTTGCTGGGATCTTGGTCCTGGCAGGATTTTTTAGAAAAACTTTTTATTAGGCAGCTTTTTTTCTCCAGTTGTTCCTGTGAGATCTTCAAGCAAGTACGCTGAAACTGGGCGACGGGCTGGATGTTGAGATCCAGTGGTCACCCCAGTCAGCCTGCGAGCGCGTGCAGGCCCTAGCTCCGCGCTGGGTCTGCCGCGACATAGTCCCACTGGACGGGGACTGACCCTGCGAGTTAAACGTCTCGCCTGGACGCCGACGACCAGTTGGAAACTGAGTCACGGTGTCCGTATTGGTCGACAGCCCCCCCACCCCGGTGGAGAGGGGTTCTGTCAGGAGTTGGCGCCCGCCTGGTTCCGGTATGGTGAGTAAAATGTTCCCCCTCTCCCCCTGTCGGGTTTGTTGGTGGACGCGGGCCCCTCCCTGGGATGGTCGGACGCTCATGTTTCTGGGTCCCCCCTCTATCCTATAACAGGTGTCACAGATCCCCCAATTGAGTGTGATTTTGTGAATAAGAAACCAGGAGGCTTGGTTTGGGAGCTGACTATCTAAAGTCACTGTATGAGTGAGCACTGTTAAGGGAACATGACTGAAGTCAGTGGGGCATTACTGTGATGATGGCCATGTATAAGGGTGATAGCATCCTACCTGATAAGGTTGCAATACAGGCCGATGCCTGTGCCTGGAATACCGCCATCCGCAGGCCGCCATCCTCCCACAGGCCGTACAGGCCGGTGACTACCTCCCGCAGGCCTTCGCTATCTTGCCACAAGCCGCTGCCATACTCCACAGGCCGCCGCCATTTTCCCGTAGGTCGCGCGGGGCCGCCATCTTGGCGTAGCCTCGTGTCTCCAGCATGGGGGCGGCCATGTTTGAGATGACCAAACACTTCGAGGAGTAATTGGGAGGCGCCGGAGGGTGTGTAAAGGGGCGGAGCCGCCTCCTTTACCCGGGAAAAGGAGCCAAAGGCTTCCTGTCTGTAACAGACAGTGCTGGGAGCAGGTTGATAGAAACTTCTGTGCATCAGGTGGTGAGCCTTGGGGTCTCTCTCTCTTTGTGGGGTCCAAAGCAGGTAACACTGAGGGGCGCTGTTGCGCTGGGGGATTACAAAAAAAAAAAAAGTTTTTTTCATTGCAATTATTTTTTTGTTGCTGGCAAGTGTCTTGTATAATCATGGACCCTGCCACACATGTATCCCCACCTGATCCCCTCGAGGTGGCCGCAGGACCCTCCAGTGCCCCACTTGTAATTGATGCATTATCAGCAGTTTTGGAGTCTTTGGTATCCCGGGTGGAGGTGGCCTGTCAGGGACGGGGGTCCAGAAAGCGACCCCCGCCTACCACTATTTCATCTGATACTTCAGATACAGATTCTGAGCTGGTCATCGCAGCTGCAGGTCCCTCTTCTGGGGCTGTTGTCTCAGGTAAGATCTCCTCAGACAGTGAGGAGGACGTCTCTGCCTCCGCCATAGCACAAGAAGAAGCGTTGGTGGATGCACTTGTTGTGTCTCTGGGAAACCTTAAGTCTTGAGGTTACACCGGCAGAGGTAGCTGAGACTGAAATTCCTTTTTGGTGCTAGTTAGCTCACCAAAATGGCGAAGGATTTTCCTTTGCCCAAATGGGGTCGTCTGAAACGTACCCCTGCTATTTCCAAACGCATGGCTAGGCGCTATCTGTTTGAGGAATCCCTCCTTAAAAAATGGACGGTACCACCAGTGGTGGACTCACCGATTTCCAGATAAAGCCACTGTTATCCCATTGGAGCACGCTCCGTCCTTTAGGGATCCGGTGGATTGAAGAGTGAAAGCGGAATCCCACTTCATTTTTTCCCTGATAGGGTCGAACCTAGGCCAGTGGTTGCCATTGGTTTAGTTTCAAGAATGGGTTGGCTAATCTCCCCTTTCAAGGGGATCGCCTGTTTGGGTGAGATTATAAAGGATCTCACTGGGGGGCAAGAGCACTCTCTTGCTAAGACAGCCTGATGCGCCCCCACCCATCTCTGGGGTGGGGGGACGTCTTCACCGGTTTCCAGATCCATGGTTTTCCTGAATCCCGGACAAAGGGGTTCAAGAGGTCATACGGTCGGGAAACAAGATCAAGTATTCGATCACTTCTACCGGTGCGATTCGTCCCTCCCAACATTCGTATGCTACAGGGAGCGGTTGTTCCCGTTCCTTGGATAGAACGTTTTCAGGGGTTCTATTGGAACCTGTTCACAATACCCAGGAAAGAGGGCAAGGTGCGTCCAAATTCTGGACTTGGGAAAGATGGAGTCCATCCGAACAGTGGTGGCCTCCCTGCATCAGGGGGATTTCTCTTACGTCCTCCGAAAGTCGCCGCCTCCTCTTAAGTCATCACAATTGGGGTATTGTCCACCTATCCGTAGGAATAGCTAGGCATATAGACTTAGTCAAAAGGCATTAGCATGTACACACCCACGGGGGCTGTCCCATCTGGTCAATACCCCCCCCCCACTGCATCACCACTCCCAACTCAGTTTTAGTTTGCCTAGCAATCAGGAATAGCCAGGCTCCCTTGTGCTGGGGCTTCAGTCTCAGCCTTCCTATATCTTTCATTTGATTTTCTTTGAAAAATGTCAGTTTTTTTCTCTCACTTTACTAGCTGTTTATTTTGTCAGCTTTAGTGTTAGTTTATTCTTCGGATGAAGATGGATCATGCGGTGCTGGGATTCGGACTGGCCGCCCTGGTTCTCCAGGGCACTGAGGGTCAGATGGACCCCCAGCCCGCCATCGAGCGTTCAGCTATGGTTCGCCCTGGCATTATGAACGACCCATCCCTGTTCGCTGCAGGGATGCAGCCGTGAGGTGGCTACCTCACAGGACTCGTCTGCGCTGCTGCAGCGTCATGTCCCTGGCTCACGGCACTCCCTGTCAGGAGAGGACAGAGGTTTATCCGTGCATAGAGGCTCCCCCACACCATCGGGTACAGGTAAGTACTTTTCTGTGTGGGACCTCTGTTTGGGGTGGCAGTCTGTGTTGCTGTGTGTCCCCATGTCTGTGCCTGTGTGACTCCCTCTGCGATCCCTGCGGGGTTCGTTTTGTACAAATTTGTATGTCTTTTACTGGGGGTCCCTGTCCCTGTGTCACCTTAGGTGCATGTTGGGGGTACAGACGTGAGTGTTGTGCGGCGACCGCTGCGGGGGTATGTTCGCGCGGTCCGTCATGTTTTTTACTGCACATGGATATGGCCCCTCTGGGGCGAGTATACAGATCGTTTTGGCGCCCTCCGCCGCCATTTTGTGGGCTGTAGAACGATCGGTTCGGCCGCATGTCGGCGGCCATCTTAGTGAAGCCTCCAATGCATTTCCTATGGGCAGCCATTTTCCCTGAGGTCTGGCTTATAGCCAGCCCCTTCCAGCAGCATTTCCTTTTCCTCTCAGGCAGCAAAGGACACAGGTAGCAACGATCTGCGGGCTCTGCACTGCATCTCTCTCGGTCTCCTTCTGTATACTGCTTCTGGCTCCGTTTTTTATTTCTCCTTTTGGGGGTCTTCATAGCTGTGACAGTAGCGGTGGGCTGCGCACTCCGCAGCACTATTTAAGGGGACAGCACATCATTTTTTGCACTGTAATTTTTTTCTTGTCTTGTGCCATGGATTCTCAGGAAAGCAAGTTTCCTCCAGCTTTAGTGGGGGGCCCCAGTTCTCCTGTGGCTCCGCTGCGACCTGATTTGGCTGCTGTAGTTGCGACTTTAGTGGCAAATATGGAAATGCTGATGTCTGAACGGGCCGCGAGAAAACGGCCCAGGCTGTCTCTCTCTTCTGATTCAGATGGGGATATGGCTGCTGCTGCTGCAAGCGTGCCCTTTTCAGGGTCCCGCTCATCCTTGGCCCCCCCGGGGTCTGAAGGGGAGGCTGAAATTGAGGGTGTTGACACATCCTCCCCTGGGTCGCCTGAAGAACGGGCGACCATGGATGAGTTGATTGTTTCTGTAAAAGAAACCTTGCATTTAGAGGATGAGCCCAGTCCTCTGGGCGTTGTGTCCTCTTTTGGGACGCACAGGGCCCGCAAGTCTGCGCAGGTTTTTCCCTGCCCAGCTGAATTTCATTACACTGTTAATGAAATGTGGCGCATGTTTAAACGTCCATTCGTGGTGCCTAGTCGGTTCAAATTGCTTTATCCTTTTGCGCCGGCTACGGAATCGCGATGGTGTGTGCCTCCACAGGTAGATCACACTGTGGCCGTGCTGAACAAGGCTACCTTGGTTCCTACTGAGGATACTCCGGTTTTCCGGGATCCCACGGACCGGCGGTTGGAGTCTCTAGCCCGCCATTCCTATACGGTGGCGGGTTCGTTGCTCAAACCCGTTTTCGCGTCCGTTATGGTGGCTCAGGCGGTAGCTGATTGGATCAAGGTGCTTAGAAGCAACCTAGTGTCTGATGATGTGCCGCCTGCCCGACTGGAAATGGTGGACCAGATCCACCAAGGAGTCATGTATTTGTGTGATGCAGCCTTAAATGAGGCCCCCTTGGTGGCTCGCCTCTCGAGTGTCGCGGTGCTTAACCGGCGACTGATATGGCTGAAGAGCTGGTCGGCTGACCAGTCCTCACGGAAAACAGTTGCTTATTTTCCCTATGCTGGCTCTCGCCTTTTTGGCGAGGCGTTGGATACCCTGGTGAAAGGCGTCACGGGGGGCAAGAGCACTATGCTACCCCAGAACCCGAAGAACAAGTCTTTCCGAGGCAAGCGGGGTTCTGCGCCTAGATCCACTCAGGAGTCCTTTCGTGCCTTTCGGAACCAATCCAAGGGCAAGCCCTTCAAGGCCCAGAGCAACCAGAAGAAGCCCTGGGCGGGTAAGCAGAAGACCGGCAACGCCGGCTCGGTGGGACAATCCACCTCTGCCTGAAGGGGCGCCCTCACCCATTTCAGGGGTGGGGGGACGTTTGCGCGGTTTCCTTCAACCTTGGCTGCTCCGGATATCGGACAGGTGGGTCCAGGAAATCGTTCGATCAGGTTACAAGATCGAATTCCTTTCCAGGCCGGCGAACAGATTCTTTCCCTCCAATCTTCATCTGCTTCCGGGGCGTCTGCAGGATTTGCATCAGGCGGTGCAGGACCTGCTTGCTCAGGGAGTGATTGTCCCGGTGCCTCATCGGGACAGGTTTCGGGGGTTTTATTCGAATCTGTTCACTGTGCCCAGGAAGGAGGGCAAAGTGCGTCCTATTCTGGACCTGAAAGCGCTGAACCGCTTTGTGCGTGTTCGAAAGTTTCGAATGGAGTCTCTCCGTTCGGTTGTGGCCTCCTTGAGTCCGGGAGAATTCCTGGCTTCGATAGATCTGAAGGATGCGTACCTGCACATCCCCATTTTCGAGGGTCATCAGCGGTACCTTCGGTTTGCCATCGCAGAGGACCACTACCAGTTTGTGGCATTACCTTTCGGTCTCGCTTCTGTTCCAAGGGTCTTCACCAAGGTGTTGGCACCGGTCCTGGGCCTGCTACGAGCCCAGGGCATTGCGGTTCTGGGGTACCTGGATGATCTGCTTCTGAGATCAAGGGCAAGCCAGGACCTTGTGCGTGACCTGTCCATCACGGTACAGACGCTCCAGGAGTTTGGATGGACCATCAACATTCAGAAATCAGCGTTGTCTCCGTCGCTTCGCCTTCCCTATCTGGGAATGGTTCTGGACTCTGCTCAGGCAAAGATGTTCTTGCATGTGGGCCTGGGGTTGATGGTGTCGGCCTTTGAGGCAATTCCCTTTGCCCAGTTCCACACGCGGGTTCTCCAGACGGAGATCCTGGCCAGGTGGGACAGACTTCCTCAGTCCTTGGATCTGGATGTCTCCTTGAGTCGCCAGACCAGATTGGCTCTTCTGTGGTGGATCCAGTCCCCGGCGGTGGCGGAAGGCAAGTCCTTCCGCCCGGTGGTTTGGACAGTGGTTACCACGGACGCCAGCCTGTCGGGCTGGGGTGGAGTCCTGGGCAACCTGTCTGCCCAGGGCACTTGGTCGGAGGAGGAATCCTGCCTCCCGATAAATGTGCTTGGAACTAAGAGCAATAAAACTCTGTCTCTTCCAGTGGTCGGACCGTCTCCAGGGCCTGCCTGTTCGTGTACAGACGGACAATGCTACCGCGGTGGCTTACATCAACCACCAAGGGGGCACCAGGAGTGCTCGAGCGGCCCGGGAGGTGACCGAAATTCTGTCTTGGGCCGAGACTCATGTCCCGGCGATCTCGGCAGTTCACATTCCGGGTGTGGAAAATTGTCAGGCCGACTATCTGAGCCGCCAGACCCTGGACCAGGGGGAATGGTCCCTGCACCCGGAAGTCTTTCAGATGCTGTGTGCAAAGTGGGGATCCCCAGATGTGGGTCTTTTCGCATCCCGGCTAAACCAAAAGGTGGAAAGCTTTGTGGCAAGAACGCGCAATCCGTTGGCGGACGCCTCGGATGCGTTGGTGGCCCCTTGGCATCAGTATCGTCTGATGTACGCCTTTCCGACGATTCAGTTGCTATCCCGGTTCCTTCGCAGATTGACCTCGGAACCGCACATGGTGATTCTGGTGGCACCGGACTGGCCGCGCCGGTCCTGGTACGCCGACATTGTTCACCTGGCGGTGGCACCTTCGTGGTGCCTGCCTCTACGGGAAGATCTTCTGTCTCAAGGTCCGATCTTCCACCCTGCTTTACGGTCGCTGGCTTTAACGGCCTGGCTGTTGAGACCCAGGTCTTGAAGGACAAGGGTCTATCTCCTGAGGTTATTCCTACCCTGATCAAGGCTAGGAAATCTTCCTCTGGTAAGATCTATTACCGTACCTGGAAGGCCTACTTCACCTGGTGTGAGTCCAGGGGGTTTTCTCCTCGTTCTTACTCGGTGTCGAGAATCTTGGCTTTCCTCCAGTCTGGAGTGAATCAGCGCCTGGCGCTGGCCACGATTAAGGGCCAGGTGTCAGCACTGGCGGTCCTTTTCCAACGCCCTGTGGCGTCTCATTCCTTGGTGCGCACATTCATTCAAGGTGTGCGACATTTGGCTCCTCCCAGAAAGGAGCCTTTACCTCCATGGGACTTGAATTTGGTCCTGTCCGCATTGCAGCGTGCTCCCTTCGAGAATATCAGGGAGATATCGTTGCCTCTGCTGTCAAAAAAGGTTGCTTTCCTTGTGGCGATCACTTCGGCTCGCAGAGTGTCGGAGCTGGCGGCGTTGTCTTGCCGCTCCCCTTACTTGATAATTCACAGGGATAAGGTGGTTTTGCGACCACCCCCATCCTTCCTTCCCAAGGTGATCTCCGATTATCACCTTAATGAGGACATTGTCCTACCTTCGCTTTGTAAGAAGCCTAAACATCCAAAGGAGATTGCCTTGCATTCTTTGGATGTTGTTAGGGCGATCAGGGTTTATCTGAAGTCTACGGAATCCTTTCGGAAGACGGATTCCCTCTTTGTCCTTCCTGAGGGACCTCGGAAGGGCATGGCTGCGTCCGCAGCGACTATTGCCAAATGGATCAGACAGACCATTGAGCAGGCTTACGCCTTGAAGGAACGGGTTCCGCCCCCCCCTGTTAAGGCGCACTCTACCAGGTCTTTGAGTACTTCCTGGGCCTATTGGCATCGGGCCTCGGTGGCCCAGGTGTGCAAGGCGGCGACTTGGTCGTCGGTGCACACCTTTTCCAAGTTCTACAAAGTAGACGTTCTGGCATCAGCTAATGCTTCTTTTGGCCGCAAAGTTCTCAGTGCGGCAGTGCCATGATGGACCCTTGATTTTTTTTCTCTGGGTCCCTGGCTGTTGGCATTTGCTTTCCTGGGCTGTTGCTCCTGTTGAGCATTGTTTTTTTGGCTGTTGCCCAGTTGGTTCTTACAGTGCATGTAAGATTCCTTTCTCTGATGTGGGTACTGTGTTGCCTTTTCTACGGTTGCGTCTCCCACCCCTCATGTCTATACTGCTTTGGGACATCCCAATTGTGATGACTTAGAGGAGGCGGCGACTGTCGGAGAACATAAGAGAAAACTGAATTTTTGTAAAATCTTACCTGTAAAATTCCTTTCTCTGAGTCCTCCGACAGTCGCCGCCCCCGCCCCTCTTTTTGGGGTTCTTATTACCTACTGCTATGCTACCAAACTGAGTTGGGAGTGGTGATGCAGGGGGGGTATTGACCAGATGGGACAGCCCCCGTGGGTGTGTACATGCTAATGCCTTTTGTCTTTTGACTAAGTCTATATGCCTAGCTATTCCTACGGATAGGTGGACAATACCCCAATTGTAATGACTTAGAGGAGGCGGCGACTGTCGGAGGACTCAGAGAAAGGAATTTTACAGGTAAGATTTTACAAAAATTCCGTTTTCCTGGCATCCATAGACATTTAGGATGCCTATCTTCATATCCCCATCTTCGCAGGACATCAGCGTTTTCTTCGCTTTTCCCAAAGATCATCCCTGGTTCCCACCAGGAGACTGAACTATCTGGGCCTAATTTTGGATAAATCCTTGGCAAGGTGTTTCTCCTTGCGGAGAAACTCCAGAAGATTCAGTCAACGATTCGGATGTTGCTGGTCCGTCAACTGGCTGGGACTGATGGTGGCCTCCTTAGAGGCAGTATCGTTCGCCCAGTCTCATACCCGAATTCTCCAAGAGGAGATTCTTATCAAATGGAATTGGAATCTCGATTCTCTGGACAATCGGATCCGGTTGAGCGAGAGGACCAGGGAGTCTCTGGTCTGGTGGCTTCGGTCTCTGATGCTCAACCAGGGGAAGTCATTCCTTCCGATAGTATCCAGGTTACCAATAAAGGTATCGGAACTGAGAGCGATCAGACTTCGTCTGATTTACTGGACCGAGCAGCTCCAGGGCAGCCCGGTTCGGATCCAATCGGACAATGTCACGGTCGTGGCTTATGTCAATCACCAAAGGGGCACCTAGAGTGTTCTGGTGGCCATCGAAATGACCAGCATCTTTCGTTGGACGGAACGGTTGGTTCCGGCTCTCTCCGCAGTATTCACTCCGGGGGGTGGGAAATAGGCAGGCAGATTATCTCAGCCGTCAGATTCTGGATCAAGGGGTATGGCCTCTTCATCCAGAGGTATTTCACTAGCTGTCCCTTCATTGAGGCACCCCGGATGTGGATCTGTTGGCGTCTCGGCTCAACAGGAAAGTGCGGAGGTTTGTAGCTCGCGCCCGCGATCCTCTAGCGGACGCGCTGATCGCCCCGTGGGGGCAGTATCAGCTACGGTATGCCTTCCATCCTCTCAAGTTACTGCGGGAACTTCTTCGCAGGATAGAGGTGGAGGGAATTCCAGTTATCCTGGTAACTCCGGACTGACCTCGTTGAGCCTGGTACGCCGACTTGGTGAGGCTAGTTGCGGACGCTCCTTGTAGACTTCCTCTCAGGGAGGATCTGCGGTCTCAGGGACCAATCTTCCATCTTGCTTTACAATCGCTGGCTTAATGGCCTGGCCATTGAGACCCAGGTACTGAGGGACAAGGGATTGTCAGCTTCAGTTATTCCTACCTCTAGTTAAAGCAAGGAAAGCCACTTCCAGCACATGGAAGTCTTATATTGCGTGGGGTGAATCTCTTGGATTTCCTCCACGTACTTATTCGGTGACCCGAATCTTGGCCTTTCGGGAACAGGGGGTTGAGCAGAAACTGTCCTTGAGCACTATCAAGGGTCAGGTTTTCAGCGTTAGCAATCTTCTTTGTGTTGTCGGTTCTTCAGAAACCTCCCTTTTAAGATATCAGGGAGATTCCCTTGCTTACGTTATCCCAGAAGGTGGCCTTCTTGGTGGCCATTACTTCTGAACGCAGGGTGTCAGAACTGGCCGCATTATCCTGTCGTTCCCCATATCTGGTGGTTCATAGGGATAAGGTGGTTCTTCGTCCGAATCCATCCTTCCTTCCTAAAGTGGTTTCAGAGTTTCATCTGAATGAGAATTTTGTGTTACCTTCCCTGTGTCCTAAGCCTAGCCATCCTTGGGAGTTTGCATTACACTCCTTGGATATGGTTCGGACAATCGGGGTACACTTGACTACTACGAACTCGTTTCGTAAAACGGATTCACTTTTTGTGATCACGTATGGCCCTAGAAAGGGGCTGCCTGTTTCTGCCGCGACCATCTCTAGATGGATCAGACAGACGGTGGTACAGGCTTATTCTATTAAGGGTCGGGATCCTCCGTTCCCTGTTAAGGCGCACTCTTCTCGGGCGCTTAGTGTTTCCTGGGCCTTCCGCCATCAGGCGTCAGTGGTCCAGGTTTTCAAGGCGACTACTTGATCGTCGGTTCATACCTTTACAAAATTTTATAAAGTTAATGTGATGGCATCGTCGGATGCCTCTTTTGGCCGCAAGGTTCTGCAGGCCGCAATTTGAGGATACCGTTGGTCTATCTCGAGGGTTTGTTGGCTGGTTGGCTCCGGTTGGGCCTTCTGGATTTTGATTTCTGTTATCCCACCCCTCATTTGTGGCACTGCTTTGGGACGTCCCAATATGTTATTAATCAAGAGGACTGCGTCTCTCAATGAGCGACAGAGAAAAATTGATTTTTGTAAAATCTTACCGTAAAATCCTTTTCTCTTAAGCTCATTGACAGACGCAGTACCCGCCCCTCTGTTTTTGAGTTGGGTTGGGTTAAATTCTCTAACACTGCTTTGTGACATAACTGACTACCTGTTGCAGAGAGAGAGAGGATATACCCTCTGGGACTGCCCCTAGGGTGTGGCCAGAACCTTTTCCTTCCGTCTAGTGTCCTACTCCTGTAGAGGGCAGTATAACCAATATGTTATTAATCAAGAGGACTGCGTCTGTCAATGAGCTTAAGAGAAAAGGATTTTACGATAAGATTTTACAAAAATCCATTTTTTTGACACCCTTCTATGGAGTTGTAATACTTTTGATACTGCTTGTAACAAAACGGAGTACCTGTAGCAGAGAGGGGGGCGTATACCTCCTGGCACTACCCATAGGCGTAGCCAAGTTCTTATTCTGCCAAGTGTTCTTCTCCTGTAGGAGGCAATATAACCCAATAGTCAAGAATCGTAAGGCGCTGTGCCCGTCCATGAACGCAGAGATATGGGTTTTTTCGGTAAGTCAAAAATGTCCCTTTTTTTTTTGTACTATTCATGATTGATTTATTTTGTTTATTTGTGTCTTCAGGTTTTTAATTGCCGTATAGTGGACTGCAATCTTGCACTGGGTTATTGCACACTTCTACCCAAGACAGAAGTTTTCACAAAGCTGTGGGATGTCATAAACAACACATGGCAAAACTACAACAAGGTTCTGGTATGTTCCAGATTATTTACACAACACTTGTAATTTTTATTTTTTTTCTTTATTGAAAGTTCTTCACTAACAAATGTCATATGCAGGCAGTAGCTGTCGTTGGAGCCCAGCTTGCATTAATATGTCATGAAAATGAAGAAAGAAAGAAATTTCAAGAGCTTGTAACTGATGCTGAATGGGGTATCGAGCTCAGTAGCTTTGGAGTAAGTTTTCCATGTAATGATTTTATAATGATTTTAGGTTATGAACTATAGTTATTCTACAGATAACCTTTTAAAGACAAAACACAATGCTTGCTTCTAAAATCAAATCGAAAACGTTTTACTCTTTGTTCCTTTCATTTGAATCTCAAATTGGCTATTTTTAGGAATTCTTGCTGTTCTAATGAACATTAATCACCAACCACACATAAACGAACTGATTCGATACAGACAAACAATGACTTTATAATTGTCCCAAGTATGGTGTTATACATTTGCCTGTATTGTACCTCAAAGCTGTTTGAACAGTTGTTTAGATATGTTTTCTGTCCATATCAAAATGGATGTTTGGTACTGTAGAAATGCACCTTTCTTTATAGTACTACACTGGACACATAAGAGTTAGTAGTCTTTACTGTATGGTTTATCCTGCCACCTGCAGGTGAATGGACACTGGCCAGAAAAATGCCAGTAATCCCAATCCAGCATAACTCCTCCCAGCTCAGCTAAGCCTCAGTTTTGTGCTAGTGCAGTGATGGCAAACCTTGGCACCCCCAGATGTTTTGGAACTACATCTGAAGTGTAGTTGAGCATCATGGGAAATATAGTTCCAAAACATATGGGGTGCGGTGCCAAGTTTTGCCATCACTGTGCTAATGTCTAAAGGTGAAGGATGCTTTCCTGAGCCTCTCAGAACATTTTTTTTTTTTGGGGGGGGAGAGGGGGGGACTGTTTCTTTATTTCAGGGCATGCTCCTAACACCCATGTTCAGACAAAGGTGGGCCCTTCCTGGATCAGTCGCTACTATCAACAGGCTGAGAGCACCTGTACCCAGACCCCTCATACAGGAGCAGTAATGGGCTGATTCAGGAGCAGTAATGGTCTGTAATGTCTGCCATTTGGGGCTGGATCCTGCAGCTATTTCTGATGTACAGCATAATCTGTGAACTTGCTGGCAGGGTGCTTCATTGCTTCATAGGTTGAGGGCGGTGATCCTCCTGGAGGGGGAACAAGTGCCTATGGTGATGGGTGAAGTTTGGTCCTAATAGGCTTTGCAGCATGAACTGGTAATCACCTCCTGTGTGGGGTGTTTTAGAGCACAGGATGGCATTGGAACATGTTTTCCCCTTATGGGGTGATGTATAAGCTATGGCCAGAAAGCTGGTTTGTAAACCTTTCACTTCAATAGGGTTTCCTTGCCCACACTACTTAACAGCATTCTCCTGATATCGCAGCCATCCTGCCTTCTACTAACTGAGCTGACTTCAGTCAGTGTGCAGCAAATACAGAGGCACGTGTATATTTGGGAGGTACTGTTAATTTAGTGTTTTGGCATAGGCAAAAGGTAAGTGGCTGCTTCCTGCTGGTTTACAGGCCTGTCATCCCTCATCAAGCCCTGAGTTCTCACAGGCAGAGAGGTTGTGAGAAGCAATAGCTCTCCTATGGGTCAGATTGGCTCTGAATCCCTGTTCTTATCTGGTATCTCCACGGTTTCGGGGGCACAATCCTCATTTTTGTGTCAAGGTAGGAATTCTCTGTAGCTATTTGTAGACTGCGATATCAGCTCTCAGAAGTTTTCACTAGCGTGGGTTGGAAACAAGGGTGCTCCTCTTAGCACCCCGCCCCTTTTATGGGAGGATGAGACATCAGAGGAAGTTCCACTGGAGGAGGAAGAAGTGGAAGCTATTGAGGATCAGGATTCCTCAGTAGACGAGTCCTCTCAGGAGGTATCTCAAGGTCCAGGGTTTGTCGCAGAAAGAGAATGCTACATTAGCGAATACATCGCACCAACCAAAAATTCAATTTTCTGAAAAAATAGGAAGTCGATTCATAAAGGAACACGTATAGGGGCGGAGCCTGTCATAAGTTGGAAGGAAAGAACCTTGCCGGATGCAAGGACTGAAACTCGATTTTGTAACCAAACCGAATCAGTTCATGGACCCATTTGTCCCTAATGAGCAAGGTCCACAGATCCGGAAATAAACAAAGATGTCCCCCCAACCCAGACGCGGGTGAGGGCGCCCCTTCAGGCTGGAGAAGGCTTGTCTGCGGAACCAGAAGTGCCCGCTTTTGACTTACCATACCAGAATCTCTTGCAGCCTCCCACTCTTACAGGTGGATCTCGAGCCCTTTTCCTGTGAACCAGACAGACAAAAGGGCCGCTTGGGAGCTGAAAAGAAGGGACCTCGCTTACGGTGAGGTTCCTTGCCCTTTGCAACCTGCAGAAGTAATGTACTCTTCCCCCTGTTAGACCCTTAATGATCTCTTCCATAGAGGCACCGAACAAACGGTCACCTACAAAAGGAAGATCAGTCAGCACCTTTTTAGAAGTCTGGTCAGCCGACCAGTACTTTAACCAGATCATGCGGCAAAGAATCACCGCTGTCGCAGAAACCCTGCTGGCCAAGGGGGCCGCATCCAGGGATGCATCACAGATAAACTGTAAACCTTGGATCAACTGATCCGCCAGCTCAGAAGGGTGTTGACTCCCCTCGAGATCCTGTCGCAAAATCTTAGCCCATTACATTAAGGTCTGGGATACCAAGGTGATGGCAAACACCGGTCTCAAAATGGAACCAGCCACGGTGAAGAGGTACCGGACCAGAGCCTCCTCTTTTGTCCATGGGGTCCTTAAGACGGGGAATCCGCCACCACCAAAAGTGTGGCTTTATTTAGCCTGGAAACCTGAGAGTCCACCGACGGTGGAACCGGTAATTTCTTCAGAACAGACTGTTCAAAGGGATATCTCCTAGCAAAATGCTTAGGTATTCCAACCATGCGTTTCGGGGCACCCCACTGACTAGTGACAATCTCGTCAAAATTGGCACGAAAGGGGAACACCTTTGTCACCTTGAAAAATTTGCACCTGCGTCGCTGACTCATCCTCAGCTGAGTCCTCCAACTTTGAAGTTTCGCCCACAATTAGGGCCTCCACCAGCACCTTTTTATGCGGGGCTGCAGAGGAGGAGAACTCATCCTCACTATTAGAGCACTCAGCATGCGTAGATGCAGACCCAGTGGGTTGACTCAGAATCTGAGGAAGCAAAGGATACAGGTGAAGGCGGGGGGCACAGATCTCCTTTGTAGGGCCATATCTACTTTGACTACTAGCGACTGCAGGGCTGCCTTCATGGCTGCCAGGGCAGACTGAGATCCAGAGGGTCTGGCATCTCCCAGGAGTGGATCAGGTGGTGAAACCTGCTCCATGACCATAAAAGGTTAAAAGAAACCGTGCTGCTCAGCAAGAAAAACATTAAAAAAAAAATGGGAGGCCCCTCTTCCCTGTGCACCGCTGGGGCACCACAAGAATCAGCACACCCTCGGTGCTGTATACAGCAGGGGAAGGATAGATATCCCCAGAGACTCGCCACTCAAGCTGGAGAGCGCCAAAACGATCTGCCACACTGTTGGAAAAAGGAAGAGGAAAAGCTGACCTCACACTAAAGGCCCCTGCAGCCTCAGCACTGCATCAGACTACAGGAAAATGGCCCCCATTGAAATTCTATGGGAAAACTACAAACATTGCCGCTGGACTACACAAACCTGGCCGCCAAAAGCCGGGAATACAGAGACCACGGCAAAATGGCGGCACCACGCGGTGCTGCATGGGACCCTGGACCCCAGGGAAAAATTCAAACCCCTGGAGTGGACCCCCCAGGGCCCCACTGCAGCACCCAGGTACAGACACGCCCTGTAGGGGGCCGACAGCGGCATCACCCACCGCTCCTCCAGCCCAGCACACTGCAGCCCCCCCTACCCAAATTCACCAATGCCCCCAAAGGGGCGGGGGGGACAGGTGAGGGCACCAACCTAGGGGGGAACCCCGCAAAGGAGAAGGGGGAAAGACCAGAAGGAAGGACACAAAAGGGGCCTACCATCCCCAGGGGGGGCCCGCGACCACCCTAGCAATTCCGCAGGAAAGGAGAGGGGGACACTACTCGCCACAGTCACCAGGCGGTCACAACTCCCAGCAGTCCACCGCAACATCTTGGAATGGGAGTGCTGCGGCTTGATGTTCGCTGTGACTCAGGTCATGACTGCTGTCTTGACCAGGGCTATGCGACCTTGTGAGGTATTTTACTCGCCGGTCAGCCGCTGTCCAGTGGGGCTATGTCGCCGCCATCCTAGCGTGGAGCTAATAGTTGTCGCGCTCACAGGCCAGACTGGGAAGACCGTAAGGATCTAGAATATCCAGTGCGTTCACACAGAAATAGTTGCTTATAGTTCACACAGAACAAAAATAATAAAGAAAAAGTAAAAAAAATTCCATTTAACTAGGAAAAAATGCAAGGACCGCAGATCCCAGCAGAGAGCCAGGTCCTTACTCCTGACTAAGCAAAAAAAAACGGGAGTCCTACTGCAGGAAGTGGTGGGTGTACCCTCTGGGACTGCCCCAGGGGCGTAACCAAAAAGGTTTCCTCCTAGTCCTACTCCTGAAGAGAGACAGCATAATACCCAATGGTCTGAAGACTTGGAGCTGTGTCTGTCAGTGAACGAAAGGGAAAATTTCAAAAAAGCAATCCCTTTAAGGGCCCAAACCTGAGGCTCCGTTATGCAGAAGAGATGCTGAAGCCTCGGATTACCCCACAGGGGTATATAGTGAGAAAAAGTGGAGTCAGTTTTATAGACCTCCCTAGCTTGCTACCTAGGGACCGTGACTTTACGCCCTCTGTATATAAGGTTTAGTCAAGGCTGCATAAGATCCCAAAATTACCACCTGCAACGTTACTGCTGGGTTGTGTCTGAGCATTTTTAGACCATTTTTAGTTTGTTTTTGGCTTTAGTACTGCAATTAAAGGTCTTGACAAATTCCTGTAAAAAAAAAAAAAAAATCAGGATTTTTTTCTGGTTGGTGATTGTTTCCCTTTTATCAGGGGATTTCCCTGGCATCAATTGACATAATGGATGTCTGTCTACACATCTCAATTTCTTGACCGCAGCAGCCAGCGCTTGCAGTGGAGATTCACCACTACCAGTTTGTTACGTTACCATCTATGACTCCCAGGGTTTCCCACTCCTGAGGGAGTCCCACTGTGGGATACCTGGATGACTTGCTCCTAAGAGAGCAATTGCATCGAAGACTGACACACAATGTCTAGATGACGGTACAAGCCCTAGAGAAGTTTGGTTGAGTTCTAAATCTGAAGAATACATCTCAAGCAAGGATACTGTTTCCACAGTGGAAGGTCCCTCAATTTGGACATATATGAGAGTGCTGGGAAGATGGTAGTCTCCTTCGAGAGATCAGCCAATGCATTTGACTCCCAAGACTAGATTAGCTCTGAAATGGTGAATATCCACTCATGCTGGATGCAGGGAATTCCTTCCTTCAAATGAAGTGTAAGTTCTTGACAACAGATGCCAGCCTGTTAGGCTAGGGAGGTGTTTTGGACAAGCTCTCAGGGAACGTGGTCGTCAGAAGTTGCCAATCAACATCCTGAAACTTTGGGCAATATGGCTCGCTCTCACACTTGTCTGTCTGCCTTCAGGGTCTCCCTGTAAGTGTAAAATCAGGCAATGACACTGTGGTAGCATACATAAACCATGCTTTCTGATCTTTGCTTTCCCTTCACTTCAACTCCTTCCCCACCTGTTAATCAGGATAAATGTGGAGGGTGTCCCTATGATCCTGATTTCACTCACCTGGCCAAGAAGAACAAAGTGTGCAAACAATCATATACCTCTTAGCAACAAAGCTGTGGGTTCTTCCAGATTGGCCAGACCTGCTGTCTTATGGTCAGATATTCCATCCTGCTTTATGGTCGCTGGCTTTGACAGCGTGGCTGTTGAAGCCCAGGTTCTAACAGACAGGGTAGTTTCAGACTCTGTAATTTCTCACGTTTGCAGGGCTAGAAAGTCAATCCCCCAGGTGTACCATTATATTTGGATGACTTGGGGGGAAGTTTGTCCCATCTTGAACAGTATGTCACCAAGCAGATTCTAGCTCTTTTCGTCTGGTTTAGAGTTGTCTTTGATAATTCATAATATCAAGGAACAAATCTTGGCCTTGGTCATGCTTTTTTTTTCCAGAGGCCTGTTGTGCCTCATTATTTAGCCAAAGCTTTTGTTCAGAGTGCTACTCTGCTTTTTCCTCCTATGCAACACCCTCTATCTCCGTGGGATCTTACTTGGTCTTGTCGGTTTTGCAGTTTTCTTCTTTCAACCCCTGCAAGAGATCCCTTTGTCGCTTCTTACACAAGGTTGTCTTTTTGGTGGCCTTTACCCCAGCCCGCAGTGTCTTGGAGTAGCTGCTTTTTTCTACCGGGGCAACCTTTCCTGTTTCTTGACTAGGGTACAGTGGTGTTGAGGCCTCAATCCTCTTTCATTCCTAATATGGCTTCTTCTTTTAACCTGAATCAGGACATTATGTTTCCATCCCTTTGTCTTGTATCTAAGTGTCTAAAAGAGAAAGCGCTTGTCCTCCAGGCTGATGGCCATTTATGTGAAGTCTACGGTTCCCTTTCCACAGTCTGATTCCCTGTTTGCTCTGCCTGAGGGACCTCATAAGGGTTTGGCAGGTTCTAAATCCACTATTTCCAGGTGGATTGTGCGCTCATTTCTCAGGCCTATGAGATCAAAGCTGAAGTTCCTTCTTCCCTGGTTAAGGCCCGTTCCACTAGACATATTAGTGCTTCCTGGACCATTCAGCATCAAGCTTCTTTTGTCCAAATTTGTAAGGCTGCTACCTGGCCTTCTCTCCACATATTTACAGACTTCTACCAGGTTGACGTATTTGCCTTTTGTGGACGCCAGTTTTAAGCAAAGGGTTTTGCAATTGGCTTTCATTTCAGTTTGGGGATTTGGGCTTGTTGGCCTTGTTGCTGTGTTGCTCACCCCTCAGATTCATTGTTTTGGGATATCAAGTGCTGTAATGACTAATACCTCCTCTGTGTCCTATTATGTACAATAAAGCAATTAGCATTTTTGGCTTACCTGTAAATTCCTTTTCTTGTAGTATAACCAAGGGCACAGGTGTGACTTGTGCCCCTCGTTGCTTGTTACAAAAGATTTTGCTGAGCTTTTTTTTCAGGCCAGTGTCCATTCACCTGAAGGTGGTAGCAGAACTTATGTACTAATAACTACTGTATTGACATTTTTGTCCTGTGATGTATGCCAAGAAATGCATTTTACAGGTTATGAGAAAAATCCTAATTTGTCTGTTAAATGCACTTTTTTTTATTATATGGTGCAAATAACAAAAGTCTTAAAGCAGACCTAATTCCTTTAATTAACTGAAGCTTTTTCCCCTCCTTGCTCCCCACCTAACTTACCCAATCCTTTTAAATTTGTATCTTTTAGCAGGCGCTTGCTCTCTCTGTTACCAGTCAACTGATGCTTTCTGGTTATGTCTATTTAGATCCACAGCAATAGATCTTGTACAGCAGAGGCAATAATTGGCTTCCTCTGTGCTGAGCTTCAAGTACATTAACTTTGAGCAACCAATCTGAATGAGTTTTGCTCAAGTCATACCAGAACGAAGTGGCCTATGAATGTTTTGCTTAAACTCTTGCCGCCATGTAACTTTCAAGCCCACGTGCCACACATATGCATCTATGGAGATGGCCAAGGTTTCTGTGCTGAGAGAGCGCTCCCATCACAGTGGGCAAGATGTCATAGGCAGTGCTTGGTTTCTAGTTATGATTGGGAGATGGTGGGATGGGTTCCTATTCATGTGACCACTGTGACAGTAAATCACAGTGGTCATGTGATTAGGAAATCTTTCCCACCCCTGGACATAAAGACGTGCTTAATGGGACGCTGAGGCTGTGTGGGAAAGGTTTAACTTTTCTGCTCTGAAGAATTAGCACTTAGCTTCTTATTTGTGCTTTTTATTGAATAAAGCAGTCTGTGTACTGTGGATATACTTTATAATACATGCTGTTTCTATCACTCTGATTCAGATTATTTATATTACAGATTTCTTTCCAGTCTGCCTTCCGACAGGGACCACAACAGAAGAAGGAGCTTATTTCAACATTAGTTCAAAATTCAAGTGTGGATACAGCACTCATACTTAAATATTGCAAGTAAATAGCTACTTAGTTTTTTTTAAGAGCTGCTTTGTCCCCAGTTATAGGAATGTACAGTAATTTCTTTAAACTTTTTTTTTAAGTACATTTATGTTAGATAGCGATGCTGCACTCCAACTTTACATAGAAACGCTGCTTCTATCTGGGTCAAGCTGGAAACATAGCCGTGAAGATTGTGCAGGGGATTCTGAACAGCATGCACAGCTGGTGGCTAAAGTGAAAGCGATTATTCCTCTGCTAAATAGCACAGAAGACCTAGTTATTAGTCTTACGGGTATACTACATAAGGTAAACTGTTCTATAAATCTATAGTTTTTTACTTGCATGCACTGCAGTCTTTCATGGGCTTCAAAAGCAGGGGGCAAATGTGATCTTCTAAAAGTAAAATGGTAGCTGCCATTGTTTAACTTTAATTGCGTTATGATTGTTTTGGGCCAGAAAATACTGTAGCCCAGATACAGCTAGGTAATGAATGTAATAAATACAGCTAGGTAATGAATTCAGAAGTAGGTTAGAAATAGCAGCTTATGTGTTGATTTCAGTACAGGTTTCCTTTAACTCGATTCACATCAAGGGTTTTTTTTTTTTTTAAACAAATATATTTTGTCCATGTGTATTACAAGTATGAAAAATTCATGTGGCCATTCTGTTGCTCTGCCATTAAAAATCACTAAATTGTTTCCTTGTGTCCACTTCATAATATTATCTCTTTCAGATGGATCCCTATGACTATGAAACTATTGAGGGGACCTTGCAAGTTATAATGGCCGCAGATGAAAAGAATACAAGTATCCAGCTAAGTCAGGTAGAGTAACCTCAGTGGTCCCAGTCCCAAATTTCAAAATGTTTAGGTTTTATTTTATTTAGTCATATTACTGTGATATTATTGATCTAATTCGTAGGTGACATATGGTCATAACAGTGCTTTTATTATTCTGTTGTGATATACTTATTTATTTATTCAGTTTTAATAAATTATGCTATATTAGCATATTAATTATATTTTAGCGTTTTACTTTAGAATATTAAGAGCCGGGTTCACACTACCACGACCATAAAGTCGCCCAATGTCGGAGCGACTTTTTACCGCGATTTTACCACGACTTTACCGCGATTTTACCACGATTTGTGAATTATTTTGCAGGACTAGACGACTTTGTATTTGGCCAATCAGAATATGATGTGTTGTGACCTAATTCCCCTTTTCTGTTTTATTTTACTCATTTCCTCATTGCCCAACAGTGCCATGTATCAGTGTCCACCAGTGCCACTGCCCACCAGTGCCACGTATATGTCCACCAGTGCCACTGCCCACCAGTGCCACGAATCAGTGTCCACCAGTGCCACGAATCAGTGTCCACCAGTGCCACGTATCAGTGTCCACCAGTGCCACATATCAGTGCCACTAATCAGTGTCCACCAGTGCCACATATCAGTGCCACGTATCAGTGTCCATCAGTGCCACGTATCAGTGTCCACCAGTGCCACGTATCAGTGCCACGTGTCAGTGCCACGTATCAGTGTCCACCAGTACCACATATCAGTGCCACGAATCAGTGTCCACCAGTGCCACGAATCAGTGTCCACCAGTGCCACGTATCAGTGCCACGAATCAGTGTCCACCAGTGCCACGTATCAGTGCCACTAATCAGTGTCCACCAGTGCCACGTATCAGTGCCACTAATCAGTGTCCACCAGTGGCACGTATCAGTGTCCACCAGTGCCACATATCAGTGCCACGAATCAGTGTCCACCAGTGCCACGTATCAGTGCCACGAATCCGTGTCCACCAGTGCCACGTATCAGTGCCATGAATCAGTGTCCACCAGTGCCACTTATCTGTGTCCACCAGTGCCACTCACACAGACCAAGCAGAGATAATGGGATATATATACCATTACATATATATATATATACATAATATATTATATATAATATATTATATATAATATAATATGTAATGGTATATATATTCCATTATAGGCATGGCTGCAATGTGGGGAATGCCTGGCTAATCTTTCTTCTTCCTGGAAAGTCTGATAACAAGTCGTGTCAATTAAGATAAGGAGGCGACTCCCATTGAAGTATATGGGACAAGTCGGATCACAGGTCGCCTCAAAGTAGTACAGGACCCTTTTCTGAAGTCGGAGCAACTTCAGTAGTGCCAATTAAGACGGCACTGATTGATTAACATTGCTTTTGTTATGTCAAGCGACCTGGGGCAACACAAGTTGCCTCACAAGTCGCGCTAGTGTGAATGGGCTCTAAAAGCCACAGGATTTTTTTTTTGTTTGTCTACATCTGTCATTGCTTTTGTATCTGAGTATTTCCCTCTATCTTATTCAGGAGCTATCAAAAACTTACTGAGCTTTTCATGGCTGTTTCTATGTATTTTCTAGTTGTTTAATATGTTTTATATTTTCTCATTTTTACTTGTAGGCTTTAAATTTGGTTAATCTTCTTAAATCTTATAAGAGGATTGCTCCTCCTGCTGATATAGAGCACCAGTACATACTGGAACATGGCATTGCAATGTCCAGTGCTGCGCACACTAGACTACCCTTCCATTTGCTTTTCTTCACAACCGCTTCAAGCTTCTGGGCCATCATATGTAAGTTGCAAGTATTTATGTGGATATATAAATAAGCAGATTTTATTAAAATTAATTTGTAATCATGGCATCTGGAGTTATGATATTAAAACAGCATCCTCAAGCCACTTAAGTTTTGCCTCTCAATATTTCCTTCTGAAGCAAAATTTTTTAAAAGCTCAGAAGTGCAACATTCTAGCAACCTACACCACAGATATGGGGCTATAAAGTTAGGCTTGCTTTATACGTTAAAATTGAATTTCTTTCTCAAAAATTCTCATTTTTCTATAAATAGACACTCCTTAAAAAAAATGTTTTGTACTTGGTCTGTAAAATTATTTTTCTTAGAGTCCATTGAGGGAAACAAGAAGTCTTAAACTTTCAGGTTATACTGTTACTGTAGGTGGATTAGACACTGCCAAACAAACTGTGGGCCAGCCCAGGGTATAAACCCTCCTACTACCAGCATGCCCATATTTTCTAGCAAAGCCATAATGAGAGCATGATCACAAGGTGTCCCTCAATAGAAACCAAGGAAAGCGTTTTATATTGAGTACAAAAATTTTCTTTCTTGTCTATTATAGTTTACAGGAAGTTTTAAACCTTCAGGACATCCAAAAGCAGTCCAACTGAGGGGTGAACTACAAAGCAAACAACGTAAACAAAATAAAACTGGGGGGTGTATGCAGCTCATAGAGACATCTGAAAGACCTTACGCAGAAGCTGCCAGATGTGGGAGGAATATCGACCTGGCAGAAACCAGAGAACATGCTGGGACTCAAATGTTGATCCAGACCCATCTGCAAGTGGAGATTTCATCCCACAGCCAAATGATAGCCCTTAAGGGAAGTGGAATTCAGCCTTGGTCATTTTAGTAATTAAAGATGCAGCGAAGCCTCTGTTCTTTCGAACCTGGGCTTTTACGGCCATGATGTTAAAGCCACTGACCGAGAAGCAGGACAGTAAATCGGCATACCACATCCACCTGGAACAATGAGAATTACTGAAATTTTCTCGGATTTAATTGTTTGAAGCAGGATCTCTGAACCTCGAGGCCAGGAGGTCCACATCCCATGTTCCCCATCTGTGACACAGGACCCTCAGGTGTAGGGACCACTCTTTGGGTCCATGTGGTGGCAGCTGAGGAAACCTGTCTGCCATTTGTCTACGCCTATACTGTACACTGCTGACAAGGCTGGAATGTGCCGTTCTGCTCAGGACAGGATCCGCTCTACCTCACTTGAGGCAGTGAGACTTCTGACGGCTGATGTATGCCACTATCAAGGTATTGTCCAACTGAATCCACATTTGAATTTTCATTCAACAGGTTTGCCTAATGCTAAAGGGACAGTCAAATTGTCTGAAGCTCCAGAATGTTTTTCAGACAGGAATATCCCTCGGACAACCAAGTCCCCTGCTCTCTGAGGATTCCTCCCTAAGCCAACATGTTGGCTTCCATCATAAAAATCTTTCAAAAAACCACAGGAAAGGACTTTCCTGACTTTAGAGTCAGATATGGGCCACCAAGACAGGGATAGCCTCATCCTTGGAGACAAATTAAACTGCCTGTCCAGGTCCGATTTGTCCCATTATTACAGCATATTGTTGTACAGATGTCTGGAGTGAAGTTGGGCAAAGTAAACTGTCTTGTAGAGGCTACTATCAGCCCCACGACACTCATGGAGAAGCAGGAGTCTGACCATTTCTGGACTTAAAGCTAAACCCCAGCTTTTGATGCACTTTACACAGTTCATTTTGACCAAGCTGACCCACAAGCGATTTGTTGTTCGCTGCTGCGCACAGACCTCAGCTCCGTGCTAGGTCAGCAGCAATATAGCCCCACCAGACGGGGGCTGGCCTGCAAGTTACACACATTGCAAGGTCTCAGGCATTCCTCCTGGCTGACAGCCCCCCACCCCCACCAACCCTGGGAGACTTGTGCTGCCATTTTGCTGTAGCCAGTGTGCTCATTGCACGGCAGCCATGTTTGTGTAGTCCGGCGGCCATTTTGGGGTAATTTGCTATTGAAAATAGCGGTGGCCATGAGAGTGGAGCCCTGTGGGTCGCGATTTTGGCAGTGTGAGCCCCTCCTCATCCCCTGGTGCTGAGTCCTTGATCTTTTCACCTCCTGATCGCCGCATGTGAAGTGCAGATTTTCCTGGTGGCTGCAGGTGCCTGTTTCTGCTGGGTGATGAGTCTGGCGGGGTCCTCTCCGTCTCTGCTAATGATCGATTAGGTGCTCAGTTACTGACGACTGAGTGGTGCTGCCGGAGCGGTGGGGGTGTCCCTTAGCAGTGTTTTTACACCTTTTTTTTGTGGGGTCCCCTATTGACTCATGGAGTCTTTCGAGAACATTTCCCCACCTGATTCCCTCTCAGAGGCTGCAGGGCCATCCTGGTCCCAACCATCCATCGACTAACGGCAGTCCTGGAGTCCTTTGTGTCCCGACTGGAGGTGGTTTTTTAGCAACGAGCTATCAAAAAGCGTCCCCTGCCTCATCCTTCTCCTCAGATCCTAAATCTGATTCGGCGGACGTGGGTACTGTGCTGGGTCTGCTACCACACGCCCTGAGTTCTCAGATAGTGAGGATGATTCCTCCACTTCTGCAACCGCGCACGAAAAGGCACTGGTGGATGTACTGATTGTATCTGTGCATGAGACCTTAAAAATGGAGGACGCAGCTGAAGCTGCGACTGAGGTGTCGGTTCCCTTTGGCACTCACAAGCCATCCAGAGCAGCAAAGGGGTATCCTTACCCCGGCTATTTTAACAGAAACAGAAACGTTGCTAAAGAGTGGGAACTGCCAAATCTCTAAGCGATTTGCTGTGCGGTACCCCTATGAGGAGTCCCTTCTTAAAAAGTGGACTGTTCCATGGTGGTGGACAATCCGGTCTCCAGATTAAAAAAAGCAACCATGATTCCAGTTGAAAAGTCCCCTGACAGGAAGGCGGAGGCTGTGGCCCGCAATATGTACACCTTGGCTGGTTGGGCACTGAGACCGGTATTCACCATTGCACTGATGTCGCAAACTCTGACCGAGTGGGCTAAGCTTTTATGCCGTGATCTGGAGGGGGAGCAGCTCCGAACTGCCTTTACTGAGCTGGCGGACCGGTTGGTCCAGGGGCTGCAATTTATCTGCGATGCCTCTTTGGATACGGCTCCCCTAGTCGCTAGGCTCTCTGTTTCAGCAGTGGCTCCTTTTTTGGCTCATTTGCTGGTCTGCAGACCAGACTTCTAAAAAGGCCTTCTTTCAAGGAGATCGCCTGTTTGGAGCTACCCTGGATGACATCATTAAGGGTCTCACAGGGGGGAAGAGTACCTTTCTTCCACAGGCTAGTAAGGGCAAGGACCCTCGTCATAGCTGTGGGCCATCCTTCTCGGCTCATAAGAAGTTTTTTTCGTCCCTCAGGGGCGGTATCAAAGCCGTTCAGGGCCGCCTCCAGTGGATCCAAGCGAACTTGGTCTGGCAAGTCAAGAGCGGGCTTATACAGACCTGCCGACAAGGCTCCTTTAGCATGAAGGTGCGCCCTCACCCATATCAGGGGTGGGGGGGAAGTCTTTGCTGGTTTCTGGACCCGTGGACTTCCCTGGTACAAGACACGTGGGTCCACTAAGTCAGTGGTCCTCAACTCCAGTCCTCAGGGCCCACTAACAGGCCAGATTTTAAGTATTACCTTGGGGAGATGCAGACTAGAATACTGCAATCACTGAGCAGCAAATTATATCACCTGGGATGTATTTTAGTTATCTTGCAATCCTGGCCTGTTAGTGGGCCCTGAGGACCAGGGTTGAGGACCACTGCACTAAGTCATATGGTCCGGCTACAAGATCGAGTTTCGCTCTAACAAGATCCATTTCTCTGATGTTCATTGACGGACACAGCACCCACCCCTCTGTGGAGTTGTAATTCTTCTGACACTGCTTGTAACAAAACTGAGTACCTATTGCAGATAGAGGAAGTATAACCCCTGGGCTTGTCCATAGGTGTAGCCAGACTTTTTTTCTACCTAGTGTCCTTCTCCTGTAGGAGGCATTATAACCCTTAGAGTTATACACAGAAGATCAGGAGCTGTGTCTGTCAATGAACATCAGAGAAATGGATTTTATGGCAAGTCAAAAATCCAATTTTTGTGCTCTCGGGGCTGCAGACAGGTGAAATCGATATTTCTCCAGAGTCTTCCCCAGGAGGGTCCAAGCTTGGTCTGGTAAGCCTAGAGCTGGCTTCTCCGGACCCGCAGACAAGACCCCTTCAGCATGAAGGTCTGCCCTTACCCATATCTGGGGTGGGAGGACATCTTCGCTGGTTTTTGGCCCTGTGGACCTCATTCATGTGTGTCAAGGAGATCCACAAAATGTTCCTTTTTTGGGGTACCAAGTAGGGGGGCAAAGTTTGTCTTTTTTACGGGTTTTTAGGCCCTGAGTCTCCTTGTGCGAATATAATTCCTGCAAAGGTTCAGGTGACGTCCAAACTACCTAAGGTCAGTGATCCCTACTATGGTGAAGTCGACTTCTAGCAAGATATACCATGGCATTTGGAAAGCGTACAGTTCTTGGTGTCAGTCGATAAGCGCTTATCCTTGCTCCTTTTCTGTGGCTCGGATCTTGAATTTTCTTCAACGGGGCATTGAGCAGAAGTTGGCCTGGAGTACTATCAAGGGCGGTCTCTTTTGTGCCGTGGGATTTAACCACCACAATACTGGGCACTTTGACCCCCTTCCTTCCCAGGCCAATTTTCAGCGCTTTTACAATATGAATGACAATTACGCGGTCACGGTTTTCACACAAATCGAGCTTTCTTTTGGTGGTATTTATTCACCACTGGGTTTTTTATTTTTTGTGCTACAACTGAAAAAGACCAAAAATTTTGAAAAACAAGTGCGTTTTTCTTTGTTTATGTTCTACAATTTTGCAAATATGTAATTTCTCTTCATAAAATTTATACTGCTACATTTCTTTGGTAAAAATAACCCACATCAGGGTATATTATTTGGTCTGTGTAAAAGTTATTAAGTCTAGAAGCTATGGTACCAATCGCTGAAAATTGATCACACCTGATGTATTAATGGCCTGTCTAATTTCTTGAGGCCCTAACATGTCAAGACAGTACAAATACCCCCCCCCCCCCCCCCAAATTAACACTTTTTGGAAAGTAGACAGTCCAGGCTATACAGTAAGAGACATGGCGAGTTTTTTTGATGTTGTAATGTTTCCCCAAAATTCTTTGGAAAATTAAGATTTTTTTTTTTTTTCACAAAAATGTCATATTAGGTTATTTCTCACACATGGCATTGCCTTACTTGCAACTAGACCCCAAAACACATTCTGCTACTCCTCCGGAATATGGCGATAACACATAGATAAGCGCAACATCCAAATAGCACCTTCAGCCATAATCCACTTTTTAGACCAGACTGTCTTCTTACCTTTTTTGTTTACAAGTATAATCTGTAATTTTGCTAGAAAATGACTTAGAACTCCCAAACATATATTTTTTGTAGCAGAGGCCCTGGAGAATAAAATGGTGGTTTTGCAAATTTTTATGTCACACGGTATTTGCGCAGCAGTTTTTTCGAACGCAATTTAACCTACTAATGCATAAATACATTTTAATAAATTTCAGAGCACACAGAGACAATATAATACCCACATTTTCAGTAAAATATAAAACTTGGCATAGCGCTGGGTAAATGGATACCAAACATATCACACTTTAACCACTTGCCAACTGCTCACAGTAATATTACTGCGGCAGTGCAGCTCCCCTGGGTCCAGTCACGTAGTACTACATGACTGGAGCGAAAGGGGTTTTGACGGTGCGCTCCCGCTGTGTTTAGACATAGCGGGAGTCTGGCCGGAGGAGGAGAGGCAGCAATTCGTCCTCCCCTGATTGTCCGGGAAACAGAGAGAAGACCCACCTGCTTATGTAAACAAAGCAGGTGGATCTTCTCACTGACAGGCAGGGACAGAGCTATGCTGAAACTGCAATCTCTGTGCCTGTCTGCCTGTCACAGAACCCACACACACACACACACGTCAGTAAGCATTAGGCATACATTTAACCTCTTGATCACCCCAAAAGTATTAACCGCTTCCCTGCCAGTTTCATTATTACAGTAACCGTGCATATTTTTAGCAGTGATTACTGTATGTCACTGGTCAACCCCCCCCCCCCAAAGTGTCAAAAATTTCAGTTAGTGGTCCGATCTGTCCGCCGCAATGTCGCAATCCTGCAAAATATCGCAGATTGCCGCCATTACTTGTAAAAAAAAAAAGACAATAAAAATGGCAAATCTTTCCCGTAGTTAGTAGACGCAATAACTTTTGCCCAACCCAATCAAAATACGCTTATTGAGATTTTTTTTTTTTTTTACCAAAAATATATCGTGACGATACCTCACGTGTGGTGCTATCGCTCTTTACGTATGCGTACGGGACCAATGTGTGCGTTCGCCTTTACACGCGAGCATGGGGACGCTTTAAATGTATTATTTATTTATTGGTGGTACATTGACAGATGTTGATTGGCCACCGGCGGACACGGACACTGAGCTCAATGGGGAGAACTGTCACAGAGACAAGCGTCTGTTTTCATTCTGAAGGCTGTGTTTAGACACAGCCATCACGTGATCGGGAGGGTCAATCACATCGCCCGTATCCTGATCTTGTCTTGGCTGTGTCCTGTGATCACAGCCTTCACAGGATTGCGGCGCAAGCAGGCACTCGTTCTGAGGGACGCATGAGAATGTCCACTCAAAACGACGGAGCTCCCACCCGGCCCTTTTATGCAGAGGCCGAGTGGGAGGAGGATAAACTTTGTGCTCTCGGTTCTCCAGAAATCTCCATTTCAGAATATTCAGGAGATTCCCTTGCCTACGTTGACCCAGAAGGTGGCATTGGTGGTATTGGTGGCTATTACCTCGGCCCGCAGGGTATTGGAGTTGGCGGCACTATCCTGTCGTACTCCCTATTTAGTGGTCCATAGAGATAAAGTGGTTCTTCATCCCTATCCATCATTCCTGCCCAAAGTTGTCTCTGACTTTCATTCGAATGAGGACATTGTGTTGCCTTCCTTGTGTCCCAAGCCGGCTCATCCTAAGGAATTTGCTTTGCATACCTTGGATGTGGTTTGTGGCGATTCGGGTGTATTTGGCAGCTATGGAGTGCTTTCGGAGGTCAGACTCGCTCTTTGTGGTTGCACAAGAACCGAGGAAAGGGCTTGCAGCTTCTTCGGGTAACATCTCCAGATGGATCAGACAGACAGTGACTCAGGCCTATTCTATTAAATGTCAGGTTCCTCCTTCGCCTGTCACGGCACATTCTATTCGGGCGCTTAGTACTTCCTGGGCCTTCTGTCATCAAGTGCCCAGCACACTGTTAATGTTGGACTTTTTTGGACTGAATTTGCACAGTTTCTATTTTTTTATATTCCAATTTCTGTTTTTATATATTTATTTGCACAGAGCACTTTATTATTACTCTTATTATTATTATTATTATTATTATTAAGTGATTATGTTCACTTAATATCGCACTATGATTAGTAAACCATTTATTGATTTTTGAACTTGCGCTGCTGATAGCATATTTTATTGCAGCTAATTTATATACATCATATGGCCTCTAGCGGCTTGAAGCGGCAGCAGTTTTAATTTAATTTGTTTTGTTTTTCTTTGGCGCGAGTGTATTTGAACTCACATTGCTGTTGAGGCTGTTCCCTCTTGAGGGGTGTTTTTATTTAATTTCAGATGGGGCTCCTGTGACCCGGTTAGGGCTCTTTCTTGTGTTTAGCCTTAAGTTCTTTTCCCCACCAGTCATTTTACTTTTGGCACTGCTTTTGAACGTCCCTGTAGTTATGATTTATGGAGCGCTGTGTCCGTCGATGAACAAAAGAGAAAATGGGATTTTTTACTCACCGTAAGCTTCATTTCTCCGAGTTCATCAATGGACACAGCACCCACCCCTCTAAGGAGTTTTTGATACTTATACTGCTAATGCTAATACTGCTTGCTATTAAACTGAATACCTATAGCAGAGATAGGGTTATATGCCAGCTGAAGACATCCCATGGGTGTGGCAAAGTTTTTTGTTCTGCCTAGTACTACTCCTGCAGAAGGTGATGGAACCCTGTTTAGATTTATGGAGCGCTGTGTCCGTCGAATCCAGAGAAATGTTTTTTACGGTGAGTAAAAAAATCCAATTTTTCTTCAGGTAAGCTCAGTCGAGCAATTCAGTATCAGACCCTATCTCCCTGATTGCTCAGTAGCTGCTAAGGTTGTGGACAGGTTAGATACAGAAACTGCTGGAGCGGGAACCCTGCAATCTAAGTTTGAATACTGGATAAAGTCTTGCGTTACCATGGTAAAGACTTCAGTTGAAAGGGCAGAGGACCCAGCTACACCCAATAGAGCCAAAAGAGGACTTTGAAGAGGGAAAATGACTCTAGCAACAGACATCCGCACCATTATTAAAACCCTAACAGAATAGTAAAGAAGAGTCTTGATTAAAGTAATCATGTGAACAAGTTCAAGGTTTAAGACTTTCTGTTTCTAACAATGGATGAGAAGGAAAAACTGTCCTTGTGTCTGCTACATCATGCCTGCAATGCCACAGAGATGCTGTCCTCTGTGCCTGTCTGTTTGGCCAGGCTACACTTCTCTTTATAAATAGTTATAGTAATATACAACTGAGTTTGAGTCACGAAAACTTTCATTTAAAGATAATCCTCATTTGTTACAATGGATATATAACCATTTTGTGTGCCAAATATTTTTAAAAATCTGGATATTACTGTCATGCATACACAGCCTGTGCAAAGAGCAGAGCTGTGGGTGGGACCCAGTAGGTCCTCCCTCTACAAGCTGCTTGCAGTTTCCTGTGGGGGGGGGGGGGGCAATACATGACCAGTCACCTTACACAAGAAGAGAACAGAGGTGTAAAGTACAGGAGTTGTTTCATGCTTGGTTACAGTACCACTATAGAATAAATACGCAAAGGGTGCGAAGATTGTTATAGGAATGGATATGGCTTTTTTATCTGGACAATGTTTTGGCCAGAGTTCGCTTTAAATCAGAACTTAACTAAAAAAAGATAGGTTTTTCTTTTCAATCCCTCACCCCCTTCACTTTCACAAATGTGTTATTTCTTTTCTTTCTGTGTGTGAGTGTATGTGTATATGTACCGTGTACGGTTTGTGTGTGTGTGTATATATATATATATATATATATATATATATATATATATATATATATATATATATATATACAGTATCTCATGAAAATGAGTACACCCCTCACATTTTTGTAAATATTTTATTATATCTTTTCATGTGACAACACTGAAGAAATTACACTTTGCTACATTGTAAAGTATTGATTGTACAGCTTGTATAACAGTGTAAATTTGCTGTCCCCTCAAAATAACTCAACACACATAACTCACACACTTAATGTCTAAACCGCTGGCAACAAAAGTGTATACGCCCCTAAGTGAAAATGTTCAAATTGGGCCCAATTGGCCATTTTCCCTCCCCGGAGTCATGTGGCTCCTTAGTATTACAAGGTTTCAGGTGTGAATGGGGAGCAGGTGTGTTAAATTTGGTGTTCTCGCTCTCACACACTTATACTGGTCACTGGAAGTTCAACATGGCAAAGAACTCTCTAAGGATCTGAAAAAAAAATGGTTGCTCCACATAAAGATGGCCTAGGCTATAAGAAGATTGCCAAGACCCTGAAACCAAGCTGCAGCATGTTGGCTAAGACCATACAGCGGTTTAACAGCACGTACTCCGCATCATATCCAGAGGTTGTCTTTGGGAAATAGACGTATTAGTGCTGCCAGCATTGCTGCAGAGGTTGAAGGGGTGGGGGGGTCAGCCTGTCAGTGTTCAGACCATACGCCACACATTCCATCAAATTAGTCTGCATGGCTGTTGTCCCAGAAGGAAGCCTCTTCTAAAGCTGATGCACAAGAATACCCGCAAATAGTTTGTTGAAGACAAGCAGTATAAGGACATGGATTACTAGAACCATGTCCTGTCTGATGAGACCGCTATAAACTTAATTGGTTCTGATGCTGTCAAACGTGTGTGGCGGCAACCAGGTGAGGCGTACTAAGACAAGTGTGTCTTGCCTACAGTCAAGCATGGTGGTGGGAGTGTCATGGTCTGTGGCTGCATGAGTGCTGCCGGCACTGGGAAGCTACAGTTCATTGAAGGAACCATGAATGCCAACATGTACTGTGACATTCTGAAACCGAGCATGACACCCTCCCTTTGGAGACTGGGCTGCAGGGCAGTATTCCAACATGAGAATGACCCCAAACACACCTCCAAGATGACCATTGGATTGCTAAAGAAGCTGAGGGTAAAGGCGATGACTGGCCAAGCGTGTCTCCAGACCTAAACCCTATTGCGTATCTGTGGGGCATCCTCAAATGGAAGGTGGAGGAGCGCAAGGTCTCTAACATCCATCAGCTCCATGGTGTCGACATGGAGGAGTGGAAAAGGACTCTAGTGGCATCCTGTGAAGCTCTGGTGAACTCCATGCCCAAGAGGGTTTAGGCAGTGCTGGAAAATAATGTTGGCCACACAAAATATTGACACTTTGGGCCCAATTTGGACATTTTCACTTAGGGGTGTACTCACTTTTTGTTGCCCGCGGTTTAGACATTAATGGCTGTGTAAAACAAAGGTGAGCTACCAACAGCGTGCCATAATCAAGGACAACAGAAAACAAGGAAAATGCCTGATGGAAAACCAACCAGACAAAATTATGGACTTTAACCACTTAACGCAAACTGACATAGGTCTACGTCAGCTGCCTTTAAGTGGTCGTACCGGGGTGATATAGTTGGGGGGAGTACCGCGCTTTAAAGTGCTTAATACAACATAGATAAAATTATATACATATGTGAAAAAGTGCCTTAGTGCTTCTTAAATACAATATTCAAAAATTATGTGTCTCAATGTGCAAAATAAATACAATCCGATATAAATCCTTCAATTAATATAATAGGTGATAAAATGGACTAAACTAAAATTGATCTTAGTAAAACCAACTATATCAATACAATATATAGTGAAAACATGTATATAAAGTTATAAGTCCGTGACCTTTTCAAAATTTAATAATGTGCTCTAAATAGGTGATATCAAATAAAGTGCTGAAGTGTCCTTAAAATAATTATATAAATATATAGTGATCAACAAAATCTTCTTTATCCAAATTTGGCATGCAGGTGCTCTTTCGTGCGGTGCCCACTAGGTGTCCTAAGCGCTCACCTCAATGCTCTTTTAAAAGAGCCTTAAGTTGTATGTCTCAGTATGCTGTTCCTTCCTCCTTATTGGCATATATGTACCATTATGATTCCTCGGTTATATCTCCCTTGTATAAACAGCTATATTCCAGGGGATATATGCGGTCCTTTATATCTCCAAAAACTCAAATTGGGCCAAACATGGTGAAGTACGTCCCATAAAATTTATTAAAAAAAGGTAAGAGTAACACTCACATTGCGTTGCGTCTTGTTTCTAGCATAACAAACATTCCTTTGCCGATACGTCACTTCCGGTTTGGCTATCCTATGCGTTACGCTGCGTACCCACGCAGCTTCTTCCAGGGATCCCTTTGCCGATACGTCACTTCCGGTTTGGCTATCCTACGCGTTACGCTGCGTACCCACGCAGCTTCTTCCAGGGATCCCTGGAAGAATCTGCGTGGGTACGCAGCGTAACGCGTAGGATAGCCAAACCGGAAGTGACGTATCGGCAAAGGAATGTTTGTTATGCTAGAAACAAGACGCAACGCAATGTGAGTGTTACTCTTACCTTTTTTTAATAAATTTTATGGGACGTACTTCACCATGTTTGGCCCAATTTGATTTTTTGGAGATATAAAGGACCGCATATATCCCCTGGAATATAGCTGTTTATACAAGGGAGATATAACCGAGGATTCATAATGGTACATATATGCCAATAAGGAGGAAGGAACAGCATACTGAGGCATACAACTTAAGGCTCTTTTAAAAGAGCATTGAGGTGAGCGCTTAGGACACCTAGTGGGCACCGCACGAAAGAGCACCTGCATGCCAAATTTGGATAAAGAAGATTTTGTTGATCACTATATATTTATATAATTATTTTAAGGACACTTCAGCACTTTATTTGATATCACCTATTTAGAGCACATTATTAAATTTTGAAAAGGTCACGGACTTATAACTTTATATACATGTTTTCACTATATATTGTATTGATATAGTTGATTTTACTAAGATCAATTTTAGTTTAGTCCATTTTATCACCTATTATATTAATTGAAGGATTTATATCGGATTGTATTTATTTTGCACATTGAGACACATAATTTTTGAATATTGTATTTAAGAAGCACTAAGCCACTTTTTCACATATGTATATAATTTTATCTATGTTGTATTAAGCACTTTAAAGCGCGGTACTCCCCCCAACTATATTTATCTGAATTGTGTAGGTTACCAATTTTAGTACCTGCGGCATTAAAGGTGTTATATTATATTGTAGACAACAAGTAGAGAGACAGCGCGAGAATTTCACCAACCCTTTACGTACCGGGGTGATGCCTCTAGCTAGCTCATTCCGATACCCTTTTTTAGAGCCGGCGGTCGGCTTTCCAGCTGCTTTCCCACCTGTAGACTCGAGCAACCAGCTGGCTAGATGGAGTCCAGATCAAAGCCGAATGCGGCTTCGATCGGGTCTTCAATGATGTAACCCAGAGGCAGCGTCTATGACGTCACGTCCGGGTTACTCGGCTGCTAAAGGCGCCAAATTTAAAATGTGAATGTATTCAAAAATGCAGTTTTCGGCATTTTGAATACATGGAAGTGTAGTGGAGGGGTCTAGGGTCTTTAAGACCCTCGATCCCTCCATAAAGAGTACCTGTCACTGCCTATTGCTGTCACAAGGGATGTTTACATTGTTAGTGACAGCAATAAAAGTGATCAGATTTTTATTTTTTTTAAACTGTGGTAAAAATAAATAAAATAAATAGAAAAAAAAAAACATTTTTTAGCCACCCCCGTCGCCGTGAGCTCACGCACGAAAAAAATGTATACGGAAATCGCGCCCGCAAATTAAATCGCTGTTAAAACCACACATGTGAGGTATCGCCGCGATCGCCAGAGTGTGAGCAATAATTTAAAAAAAAAAAGCGCTATTCTCTAACTCTAAACTGGTAACCGTTAAAAGCGTCGCGTATGGAGATTTTTATTGACCGTAGTTTGTTGCCATTCAGCGGGTGTGCGCAATTTTAAACCGTAACATGTTGGTTATCTATTTACTCGACATGACATCATCTATCGCAATATACAAAAAAATGGGCTAAGTTTACAGTTTCCTTTTTTTTTAAATGCAGTAAATGTAATTTTTCGTAATTTTTCAAAAAAAAAAAATGGCGTTTAAAAGACTGCTGCGCAAATACTGTGTGACAATAAAAAATGCAATAACCGCCATTTTATTCTCTATCAAAAAATACAGATTTTAACTTGTGAACAAAATGTGTCAAAAATAGACTCGGTCCTTAAGTGGTTAATGGCACATCATAAAATAGGCATAAGATGCAACTGATAAAAATTAAATATTTTATTGAAGACACTTTAAAACACCATATCAAAATCGGAGGTAATGGACCTCAATCCAAGCAGAGGGGTTCAATACATCCTAGTTGTATAAAATTTACGCCTAAAAGGCTACACTGATACACAAATACATGAGTACTTGACTGGAAGAGTATGTCTGATTAAGGGTCAACGCGTTTCATGGTAAGCTTCATCAGGACTAAAGACAAGTATTAATATTCTTAATACAAACAAAAAGGAAAATTTTTTTGAATAGTATTGAAATCAATAGCATCATACACTAACATAGTGTGAGTATACTACAATGTGCACATTCATATGACTTGGTCAAATAATGAACCAACCTTCTCCAAATGACACAAGACAAATTTGGCTTTGGGTGGACATAGGGGAACAGTCAAGGCCTGGGTCACCAGAACAAAGTTCTGCAGCAACAGAATATTATGAATATAATGAATATTGATAGCACCACTTAATATAGGATGTTATTGTAGTATGATATGCCATAATCGGGTAAATACATTATATAGAAACAAAATATTTACCTATTCTCATATTTTAAACGGAAAAGACACTTGATGGGTATGATTCTTCTGAGAAAAAGATGTAGAAAAGAGAGCGGCCGAATGAGACTGAGGATACATAATGTTGGCTGATATATTTAATGTATTAGAGGCCCCCATAGATCACATGTGTTAGAGGCCCCCAAATAAAGTCTAGATCACATGTGTCAAACACAAGGCCCGCGGGCCGAATCCGGCCCTCCAGGCCATTTCATGTGGCCCTCGCACCTCACCTCTCCTGCAGCTGCAGGAGAGCTCAAGCCCCTGTACCTTTTGCTTTCCAGCAATGCCTACAGCTTCTTCCCAGCAGCTGCACAAGATGAGGGGGGTTCACTACTGTAGGGAAGGGTGAGGGACTCAACTTCTGATGGTGGTGAGGCTCTTAACATCTTATGTAAGAGTAGGGGATGCTCTGGACATCTAGTCTTACATATACAACCGGCCCTTTTGAGGGCAATTATATTGCTGATGCGGCCTGCGATTAAATTGATTTTGACACCCCTGGTCTAGATGAAAAAAGAAAAATAAATATATACAGTATCTCAGGTGTGCAAGCCCAAATAAATAGAATCATAACACGGAGCCTGATCGCTATAAGAACTCAGACTGAATGGGCCATATAAGGTTTGTATCAGGCTGACAGGGTGAGAACTTAACCTAATAAAAAGATGTACTATTATGACTGTAATCACAACAACCTGAACTAGCTGTTTAGAGGTAAATACCATGCGGGAGGGTCATCCAAAAACGTAAATCAGGGAATGCAGAGAGAAACATATAAAATGTGTCTAACTCAATGCCAGGGAGATCTCCATAATGATGGCTGGTCACTTTGCCCTCCAGAATAAACGGAATGCCCATGAGCCTATAACAGAAAAGGGAAGCATACACCAATAAATATATATACAAAAGGAAAAATGGATACAGAAGAAGATAGAGGAGGCCAAGATGTACATACCGCTCAAAAGTCTGTTCCCCACTAAGTCGCCCACGGGGTCTGAGTGTGTCCGAGGAGGATCCTTAAGTACTCCCCATCACGCGGGACGCCAGCCGGCACACGTAAAACAACCGTGCTGGTCTATGACATCACAGGAAGCGGCGTCATTGGCAGGCAGGCGTGATGTGCGTTCCAAAACAGCGGCACAGAAAACCGGATGTGCAGCCACCAGGGAAGTGACGACCGCTCAACTGCCCACAAACCAAAGGCAGTGGGAGAATCATAGCGGAGAAGTCCCTCCCGAAGACAGATGGAAACAAGACTCACTGGAAGGGAGAACGATCCTACTGTTGGAGCGCATATGCTCGCCCAAAATGAGCCAGAACCGCCCTGCGCCAAGGAGAAGTGCCATTACTTCAAAAGATATATAATGAGATAAATATGAATAAACTAAATAGTATATACATCTCCATTTCAAATATTCAAAATATATGGTGAACTGTATCAAAATATATGATACCATGGGGTGAACACATGAGGGTAAGAGAGGGAAGCCAGATAAAATTCACTCAAATTACATAGCCATACATGAAAGGGGGAGGGGGTATTTTAACACACAATTCAGAGTGCATGTATAGTAAGTAGCTGATCCTAGGCATTCAGTGGAGGAGAGTCGAGGGGAGACACGAATGGAACTAAATAAGGTGAAACTAAATTGAATGAAATAAATAAGACTAAGTTGAAACAAATTAAATACAACAAAACTAAATTAAATGAAACAAATTAAAAAATGAAAAAGTAAAGTTAAATGAAATGGAAAAAAAAAAGAATGAAATAAAGCAGAATTTAATAAAATTAAATGAAGTAATAAAATTAAATATAAATAATTTTATCAAACTCACCTCCCCTAGGACTCTCCAAAATCCTCTCATGAGCTGCGCATCGAACTACTTCAGTATCATAGAGAAAAAGAGGGGAGATTAGAGCTATCCCTTGTGTGCCATAATCCTAATTGACGAGAAGAAGAGAAAAAATCGCTGATGCAAATCTTAATTGCTCAGCAAAAGAATTGTGGCGGACTTTAGAGGCACATACCAGGCAGGCAAAATTTATTTGTTTAAAAAAACATGTAAATTTTATTAAACACGTATTAAACATAATCAAGAAAAAAAGAAAAAAGAGAAATAACAAACAAGTGAAGACTTATACATATTAAAATCCAGATTTCCTGTGGATCTGAATTGGATATACAGACATTACGTAAGATTGTTGCAAGAGGTAAATACTGCAATTTTGGTCTGAAGAGGTCGACGCGTTTCGCCTTAGCTTCTTCTGGACCTCAGACGTTTACGTGTATTTCTTTGACAGAAATAGATAAAACGTATAAATTAATCAACAATAAACAGTCATTATATATTTTCTTTGACATAGTGGCTAGCAAACATCCAGTGCAGTCAACCCACCTCCTTCAGCGCAAGAGAGCGTACAGTCCGTGGCAATCAACAAATGGTAGCAACCATAAAAAAGGGGGGAGAATGAGCGAGGGGGGAGAAAGCTCAACCCACCTATATTTTGAAAAAATAAGGGGCATGTCATCTCCACAATATATTATATGATTTTAAAATTAATTTCATACAGTAAAAAAGTTATCTAATAATTACCTATAATTCCAAAGGAGACTTGGACAGGGGGGACTGCAGTATGGTGGATGACACAATCGGTAGACGTATATTTATCTGGCTAAAAAAGGATATGCATATATGTATATACATATGTATCTTCATTTTTTATTCTAATATATCAATAAATCTTAGTATCTTGGTTTTATTGTAGCATTTACCTTATATTTATAACCAGGTTCGAATTTGCATCTTAAGGTATTTTCCTGTTAGCCAAATGTTGTAGGAAATGTGTATGCCCTTCTGATATTCCAATATAGAAAGTGTATATGCCCTTCTGATGTTCCTATCAAAGCCAGATGGATAGTGGGTTATTCTTGAACAGGATTCTATGGCCATATATTTTTTCCAGATTTTACATACTTACATATATCTATGTGCTTGTCTGAGAGGCTTTTTTTTATATGCCCATAGTAGTGTATTTTAGCAGTACTTAAACAAGGATATACATCTGACCCAGTCATTAGAGAGGGGAAAGGAAATGAAGCCCCTTTCGGCAACTTGGCACTAAGAATAGAATAGAATGGATATAATGTAATTCGGGAAAAGTTGTCAAGAAGGCATAAAGTATCTATTTTTGTCTACTCACCGCACGATGTGTCATCTCCGGCGTACTGACCGTGCTACAGCCCTCTATGTTCTCTGTGTAGCCTATATAGCCCCAATCACACCGGCCGCTAATCGGCTTAGGTGTTTCCATGTTAATTACGGCGCACCGGATGTGCGTCATTTGTTTCCCCTCATTTGGTGCTTATCGCGCACCGGAAGTACGTTGTATGTTTATTTCCGGCGGTATCGTTCGTTGGAACGCATATCCGCCGGAAGGGGAGGGACCGAATGGACGCGGCGTCCGCTCACCAACACCCATCTGGGGTGGGTCATCGCTGCCCTGCCACATCCTAAACGATCTCTCCCATAGCAGCCAACAGGCGCTCAGCTGCCACCGCGACACCACACATCTCCCGCAAAGAAGGAGGAGGTTCCCGCACTGTAGCCCACATAAAGCAAAAACAGAATAAAACATACATTCTATAACAAAGTCTATACATTTATTTTGCCTAATTGGACTATTAGTAGCTTGTAGCGTATAGATCCAACGTGCCTCGCGTTGCAAAATAATTTTATCAAACTCACCTCCCCTAGGACTCTCCAAAATCCTCTCATGAGCTGTGCATCGAACTACTTCAGTGTCATTTTTATGATACAATCCAAAATGTCTGCCTATAGGAGTTGACGGCAAGTTGTTTTTACCGTATCCTATATGATCCTTAATTCTGCGCCAAAATTGGCTTTTAGTTTTGCAATACATGTAAAAGGCGCCACACTCGCAAAACATGATATAGACAATGCCGATGGTTTGGCAATTGACATGGTGTGGAATGGAATGTAGGCGGCCATCTGGTAGGTAGAGCGATTGGTTTTCAACAATCCAGTCGCAAAATTTGCAAGTGCCACATTTCCTTGTACACCTAGTTTCAGTTTGGTGCGTATATCTGTCATCCTGAAAGTGACTTGTCGTAACCCTATCTCTGATAGATTTGGCTCTTCTGAATGTAATTTTAGGATGGCCCTTGATGTATTTTTTCAAGATTTTGTCGTTGGTTAAAAGGTACCAATGCTGTTGTAAAATTTGCCTGACTACTTTGTTGTCTATGGTACGGAGTAATCAACCGTACAGTTTCGGTTGAAGCTACCTCCATACATAATGTCTTCCCTAGTACGTAAGCGAGCTTTGTTGAATGCTTTCCGTAGAGTAGTCTTGGTATACCCTCTTAATAATAATCTGTCACGAATGGAGTTGGCTTCCTGTTAAAAAATGGTCCTCGCTTGAACAAATCCGCCTACATCTCAAGAATTGAGAGTACAGTATACTCTGAATCAGTGGTTTAGGATGGAAACTCTTAGCATGGAGCACTGTGTTTCCTGCAGTAGGTTTACGGTAGAGTGTAGTATCAATCCTACCATCAGCATCAATTAGAATTTGTATGTCCAAAAAGGACAAAGTTTTGAAATCATATTGCATTGTGAATTTCAAATTGAAGCAAACATCACCCAAAAGGGTCAGAAAACTTGCCTAAATCCTCCTCCTGGCCCCGACCGCAGCATGAAGACATCATCTATGTGTCGGAGCCAGAGGAGAACTGCAGGAAGAAATTCACCAAATTGGTCATCAGAAAAGACCATCCGTTTCCACCCCCCAGGTATTGGTTAGCGTATGACAGGGCACACGAGGTCCCCATCCCCACTCCCTGTACCTGAAGGTTGTGGGAACAGTCAAAGGTAAAGACACCAATGAGAATTCATTCTAGGGCATCCAAGACAAAATTGTTGTGATCATGGTATTCGAGCGGTTGTTTACATAGGAACTCCCCAATACTGGATAGGCCTTTGGCATGAGGAATACTACTATAGAGAGCCTCTATTTCAGTTGCTACAAGTATAGTATCCTTAGGAACCTGGATGCCTTCTAGGCATTTCAGAAGTTCGGGGGTGTCTTGGATATATGATGGAAGAGCCATAATGTGTGGCCTCAAATACGTATTAATATATTGGCTCATAGGTTCAGTATATGAACCCACTCCCGACACTATCGGTCTGCCGGGGGGTACAGTGAGATTCTTAGGAGTCTTGGGTAATGCATAAAGTGTTGGGGTTCGAGGATTTGTTTTTATTAATGACTCTTTTATGGTAGGCATCGGTTAGTCAATTTACAAAGTTTTTCTGAAGATTAGTGACAGCATCTTGAGAGATTTTTTTTGTCATTGCTGAGGATAGTAAAACACATGTTTTTGTACTGTTCCACATCCATTACTACCACGTTCCCCCACTTAACTGAAGGTTTAATTATGATGTTCTCATTTTTACTAAGTGACGATAGGGCTTGTTTTTGCTCATGCGTGAGGTTACCTGATCCGTATTTGGGTATTTTTATGGATCAATTTGCTTGGATACCTGCGTAATCAAGGCCGATATGTTGGGGTTAGTTTGGAGTGATGGGAATTTATCAGACTTTTTCTTAATTACGGGGGTTTCTATAGGACCCTCAAATGGTGTGCTAGTTGGTAAGGGGGTATCTGGAAGTATTTGAGTGGTATTTTCAAAGGCCTCATTTTCATCTAACAGATCCATTTGATCCTTTTAAGGCTGGGAAATCACAGACTTAAAGTCCTTCCACTGTTCTCTAAGAATAGAATCATGCTTTTTCTTTTTCCTTTCTTCATCAAAAAGGTATTTGTATGTTAATTTTCTCCAAAATAGATGTCCTTGATAATTTCAAAATGGTCCAGCTCCTGAGTTGGACAAAAAGTCAACCCAAGAGACAGGACCTCCCTTTCAGCTTGAGTAAGGTTATATGAGGACAAATTGATCACATTTAGCTATGTAGCTGGTGATTCACTTTTACTATAAATGGGTCTAGAGTACCCTTCATTGGTCTCAATGCCGTCACTTGTTTCACCATCATAGGATTGTCCAGTGTGAGTGTGTCTAAAAAACCGTCATCGTCCACAAAAAAATTAGTGCCATAGTTATTAGTTATGTCAGTATGTGTATTAGAAGCGTGAGTGGTGGTTTTAGGACGGACAGACCCATCACCGTGAGCGAAGTGGGAAGAAATAGAGGGTGTTTGTGAATTAGGTTGTGATGATTGTGCAGGTAATCTCTTGTTAGATCATGGCTCGTTTTCGATAACTCGTTTCTTACCGCTACCACCCAGTGCTTGTATACCGTCACCGTTCTTGGGTCTTTTGCGTGATTGACGATGTCTCCAGTGGTTAGATTGTACATTCTGTGAGGCATAGGAAAGAGTGGAGGTGTTAGAAGAATCAGATTCCATACTTTCATTATCATACATATTATTTGCCATATTGTGTTTATTGTAAAGGCAAGAGCGCCTATGTCGTGTTAATGGCCATTTATAGGCAGAGTTGTTACTGTTTTGTGCGCCGCTGTTTTGGAGCGCACATAACGCAGGACTGCCAATGACGCCGCTTCGTGTGACGTCATAGATCGCACGGTTGTTTTACGCGCACCGGCTGGCGTCTTTAAGGAGTACTCGGACACACTCAGACCCCGTGGGCGACCTAGTGGGGAACAGACTTTTTCGCGGTATGTATACCTTGGCTCCCTCTATCTTCTTCTGTATCAATTTTTCCTTTTGCATACATATTTATTGGTGTATGCTTCACTTTTTCTGTTATAGGCTCATGGGCATTCCGTTTATTCTGGAGGGCAAAGTGACCAGCCATTATTATGGAAATCTCTCTGGCATTGAGTTAGACACATTTTATATGTTTCTCTCTGCATTCCCTGATTTACGTATTTGGATGACCCTCCCCCGTGGGATTTACCTCCAAACAGCTAGTTCAGGTTGTTGTGATTACAGTCACAATAGTACATCTTTTTATTAGGGTAAGTTCTCACCCTGTCAGCCTGATATGAAACTTACATGGCCCATTTAGTCTGCCTGCCTCTTTTTGTTTGTTTACCATCTGCAAGTCTATGCCCATTTTTATATACTCTGAGTTCTTATAGCTATCAGGCTCTGTGTTATGATTCTATTTATTTGGGCTTGCACACCTAAGATATATATTTACTTTTCTTTTTTCATCTAGACTTTACTTGGGGGCCTCTAATACATTAAATACAGCTGCAAGAAAAAGTATGTGAACCCTTTGGAATTATATGGATTTCTGCACAAATTGGTCATAAAATGTGATCTGATCATCATCATCTAAGTCACAACAATAGACAATCACAGTCTGCTTAAACTAATAACACACACAGAATGAAATGTTGCCATGTTTTTATTGAACACACCATGTAAACATTCACAGTGCAGGTGGAAAAAGTATGTGAACCCCTAGACTAATGACATCTCCAAGAGCTAATTGGAGTGAGATGTCAGCTAACTGGAGTCCAATCAATGAGATGAGATTGGAGGTGTCGGTTACAGCTGCCCTGCCCTATAAAAAACACACACCAGTTCTGGGTTCTGGGTTTGCTTTTAACAAGAAGCTTTGCCTGATGCGAATTAAGAATTGTTGAGTTGCATAAAGCTGGAAAGGGTTATAAAAGTATCTCCAAAAGCCTTGCTGTTCATCAGTCCATAGTAAGACAAATTGTCTATAAATGGAGAAAGTTCAGCACTGCTGCTACTCTCCCTAGGAGTTGCCGTCCTGTAAAGATGACTGCAAGAGCACAGTGCAGACTGCTCAATGAGGTGAAGAAGAATCCTAGAGTGTAAGCTAAAGACTTACAAAAGTCACTGGCAAATGCTAACATCCCTGTTAGCGAATCTTCAATATGTAAAACACTAAACAATAATGGATTTCATGGGAGGATACCACAGAGGAAGCCACTGCTCTCCAAACAAAACATTACTGCACGTTTACAGTTTGCACAAGAGCACCTGGATGTTCCACAGCAGTACTGGCAAAATATTCTGTGGACCGATGAAACCAAAGTTGAGTTGTTTGGAAGAAACACACACTATCTGTGGTGAAAAAGAGGCACACCAACATCAAAACCTCATCCCAACTGTGAAGTATGGTGGTGTGGGGCATCATGGTTTGGGGATGCTTTGCTGCATCAGGGCCTGGATGGATTGCTATCATCGAAGGAAAAATTAATTCCCAAGTTTATCAAGACATTTTGCAGAACTTAAGGCCATCTGTCTACCAGCTGAAGCTCAACAGAAGATGGGTGTTGCAACATGACAATGACCCAAAGCATAGAAGTAAATCAACAACAGAATGGCTTAAACAGAAGAAAATACATCTTCTGAAGTGGCCCAGTCAGAGTCCTGACCTCAACCCGATTTGAGATGCTGTGGCATGACCTCAAGAAAGCGATTCACACTAGACATCCCAAGAATATTGCTGAACTGAAACAGTTCTGTAAAGAGGAATGGTCAAGAATTACTCCTGACCGTTGTGCACGTCTGATCTGCAACTACAGGAAATGTTTGAAGTTATTGCTGCCAAAGGAGGTTCAACCAGTTATTAAATCCAGGGGTTCACATACTTTTTCCACCTGCACTGTGAATGTTTACATGGTGTGTTCAATAAAAACATGGCAACATTTCTTTCTTTGTGTGTTATTAGTTTAAGCAGACTGTGATTGTCTATTGTTGTGACTTAGATGATGATCAGACTACATTTTATGACCAATTTGTGCAGAAATCCATATCATTCCAAAGGGTTCACATACTTTTTCTTGCAGCTGTATATCAGCCAACATTACATATCCTCAGTCTCATTCGGCCGCCCTCTTTTCTGGATCTTTTTCTCGGAAGAATCCTACCCATCAATTGTCTCTTCCGTTTAAAATTTGAGAATAGGTAAATATTTTGTTTCTATATACTGTATTTGCCTGATTATGGCACATCATACTTACAATAAAATCCTATATTAAGTGGTGCTATCAATATTCATTATATTCATAATATTTTGTTGATGCAGAACTTCGTTCTGGTCCCCCAGGCCTTGACTCTTCAATATGTCCACCCAAAAGCCAAATTTGTCTTGTGTCATTTGGAGAAGGTTAGTTCATTATTTGACCAAGTCATATGAATGTACACATTGTAGTATACTCACACTATGTTAGTGTATGGTGCTATTGATTTCAATACTATTCACTAATTTTTTCCTTTTTGTTTGTATTAAGAATATTAAGAAGATAATGCTTGCCGCGAAACGCGTTGACCCTTAATCAGACATATTCTTCCAGTCAAGTACTCATGTATTTGTGTATCACTGTAGTCTTTTAGGCGTAAATTTTATACCACTATTGTATTGATGTATTGAACCCCTCTGCTTGGATTGAGGTCCATTACCTCTGCTTTTGATATGTTGTTTTAAAGTGTCTTCAATAAAATATTTTATTTTTATCAGTTGTGTCTTATGTCTATCTTATGATGTGCCCTTAAAGTCCATAATTTTGTCTGGTGTGTTTTCCATCAGACATTTTCCTTGTTTTTTATTAATGGCTGTGTATTGAGTTATTTTGAGGGAACAGCAAATTTACACTGTTATAAAAGCGTGATCCGTGTGTAATCAATATGTTACCCAACAGCAGACAATGCTGGATTTCCACTTCCTGCTGTCTCAATGCCATGAAGCCAGTTACATCCCATTATTATAGCCGCAAACTAGGAATAAAGGATAGTGTACATACTGTATATGCTTTATGGCTCAAACAAATGTCAGTATTTGCCAGCAAACAAGATCTGATGTCATGGGGGATAATGCAGTGCATGTGACTTATGCCATGGGCAGTTTTTAAAATCTCTATATATTTTTGCGAGTTCATTATGATCTCATAAGCAAAAAAAAAAAAGTCCACATTAAGAGCTTTCGGCCCTTTTCACACGTACCGATCTGTTTGGATGGAATCCGCTTGCTCAGCTGGGATCATACTGTTGATCCCCACTGAGCAGGCGGATGACAGGTCCGTCTCCACTCATTGTGCAGAGACAGACCTGTCAGAGTCCCGCTCTCCTCTATGGGGAGATCGGATTAAAACAGACAGCCTGTCCGTATTCATCAGATCCAACCCGCTGGAAGGGTGGTGAACGCATCGCCATTTGTCTGTTTTTAGCGGATCTGGTCGGATCAGATGCTAAGCAGGTGTCAGTGGACACATCAGGTGTCCGCTGATATCCGCTTTCCCAATAGAGGTCAATAGGTGCCTCGAGTCCGCCTGAAAAACAGACCGGTGGACCCGATCGTGTGAAAGGGGCCTTACTCATTCATGCTTTCTAGATGTTCTAAAACAATATTATATAAAGACAACATTTATTATAAAAGGGTACTCTGTGCTAATGGGTACTCTGTGCTAAAAAGAGATTTTATATATTTATGTATCACAAATACACATTTAGTAAATAATGGAATTGCATTAACTTAGGAATGCATTAAAAACATTTTTATGCTTTGTTTGTTTTTTGTTTTTTTTCTGTCATGATCCACTCTTGTTCTAGCTGCTGAGCTAAGTGAAGAGTCCTTCCCATCGTTGCTTCTCATCTCAAAGCTCATGAAGGTGAGAATGCACCAAGTTTTAGACTAGCATGTATGCTTGGGGAAAAGGGGATGTTAGTGTGGTTAGTTTTTCAATCAACATTTGCAAGATAAAAGCTAAATAAATATTAGGAGAGTTTGGCTGTCTTTTTTCTTTTCTTCCTTTATTTTAGTTTGTCATATCTTTGTGGTATATACAGTTCTCTGATTCTTTTTAGATAAGCCGTACTTTGAATATACTAAACTAAACATACCACCATTGTAAAATATGTCAAGTATTGAGAAATAAATATTGCCACCTATGAATCAAAAATAATTATGCCTTTGAATATGTATTTGGCATGTCATAGATTGTATCCCTATCTACTTTACATAGAACAATGCTTAAGTCTATGCAAACTGGTCTCAACACTTATATTATCTGGCTAATGTACAGGTTAACACATCTTATATGGTCCTGCTTTAAAACATAGTGTTATTATAGCATACGCATACAAATCCCATGACCCACAGTTTTGCAAAAATCATGGGCTTTTGGTAAGTTGAGTTGGTTTCTGGAATGTAAACTTTGTAAACGGATAAACTTGCGTAAGATAAACTGTCATTCTTGGTTAATGCTCTTTATCTGTGGTTTTAAAATTTTAGGTTTCACTGGACACCTTGTATATGACCGCTGTCAAGCATGTGTTCGAGAAAAGTTTACGACCTAAAGCACTCAAACTTAAAAATAATGAATGCACTTCCCTTATTAACAAAGAAACTGCAAAGACTGTGCTTACTATTCAGTCATACCTTCAGTCTATTAGTAACCCAGAGTGGGCTGCAGCTATAGCTCACAGAATTGCACAAGAACTTCCAACAGGTATGTATCTTAGATCAGTATGTGTACAGGTAAGGCGGTAGTTTTCATTTTCCTAATTTGTGATTTTGTTTTTAGGGAGTGATAAAATTCACGCATTAAAATTTTGCTTACATTTGGCTGAAAACTGGAAAAGCAACACATCTCCTAAGGTAATGCAATATTATAATTAAATAATATAACTGGAAAGTAATTGTTTTTATTGCATTTTACCTGTCTGTGTTTTATGTGTGTGTGAATTACTTAAAAAAAACTGGATTTTTGACTTACCGTAAAATCCTTTTCTCTGAAGTTCATTGACAGACGCAGCTCCATATCTTCTTGACCATTGGGTTATGCTGCCCCCTACAGGAATAGGACACTAGGCAGGAAAATGTTTTACCAGACCTATGGGGCAGTCCCTGCAGACATACACCCACATACTCTGCTATACCCCTCAGTTTTGTTGCAAGCAGTGTTTAGAAGAAAAAAAACCTCATAATTAGTGGGGCGGGTGCTGTATCTGTCAATGAACTTCAGAGAAAAGTATTTTATGGTAAGTCACAAATCCAGTTTTCTCTATCGTTCATTGACAGACGCAGCTCTATATCATCTTGACCATTGGGACGTCCCAAAGCAGTATTTGCATGAGAGGTGGGAAAAACCCCTTTGGCGAACGTAATTCCCCAAAGGCTAAACTTAGCCAACCAGGTAACATGGAGCTCAACCAGGAACAACCGAAGCTCACCTAAAAACAACATACACCCTCAAGGAGAATAGTTTCTCTTTTAAACAGCAGCCTGCAAAACCTTGCGGCCAAAAGAAGCATCCGAGGATGCCAACACATCCACCTTGTAGAATTTTGTGAACGTGGGCACCGTTGACCAAGTTGCCGCCTTGCAAACTTGCATCACTGACTCCTGATGGCGAAAGGTCCAAGAGGCACTCAGTGTGCCCTAGTAAAATGCGCCTTCACAGGGAAAGGAGGAATCTGACCCTTAAGCGAATAGGCCTGAACCATCGTCTGCCTGATCAATCTAGATATGATCGCAGCAGACGCAGCCAATCCTTTTCGAGTTCCTTCGGTGAGGACAAAGAGTCTGATTTCCTGAAAGATTCAGTAGCCTCCAGGTAAACTCTTAATTGCCCGAACCACATCCAAAGGTCTTGCGAAAGAACCTATCCGACGGTCATGACTAGAATTTGATCTTGTAACTTGATCAGATAAGTTTGTGGACCCATTTGTCCTTAATCAAAGAATCCATGGTTCCGGAAAGAAGCAAAGACGACCCCCCCCCCCCCCACCACAGAAACGGGTGAGGGCGTCCCTTCATGCAGACAAGGATTTTAACGCAGAACCAGATTGACCTGTTCTCAGCTTACCCGACCATGTCTTCTTGGAACCCCCAGAAGACTTGAATGGCTTAGCTCCTTTCTCCTGCGACCCGGAGGCACGAAAGGGCTGCCTATGAGCAGTAAATGAAGGCCTCCATCTATTACGTGGTGCCTTGCCCTTGGTGGATTGGGGTAGAAGAGTACTCTTCCCATCCGTAAGGTCTTTGATCAACTCATCCAGGGAGGTTCCAAACAACCTATCCCCCATAAAGGGAAGGTCAGAAAGAGCCATTTTCGAAGCCTGGTCCGCAGACCAGCTATTTTGTCCACACCATGCGTCCAATAGCAATCCCCACCGCAGACACTCTGGCTACCAGTGTAGCCGCATCCATACATAAGGGCTTGAACCATTTGGTCTATTAGCTCTATCAGGCCCTGTGAGAGCTGCTCCGTTTCCAAGTCACCTTTTAGCAACTTTGCCCATTCTGTGATGGTCTGTGACACAAGAGTGATCACAAAGACCGGTTTTATTATTGAGCCCGCTAACGCATTCAAACGGCGGGACAGAGACTCAATCCGTCTATCCACGGGGTCCTTAAATACCAGGGACTCTTCCACCGGGGCCACAGTAGACTTGTTTAGTCTGGAACTGGATGAGCCATCTTTTTCCACCTAGTGGAAACCGCATCCGCGAAGGGGTAACTCCTTTTACAGCGCTTAGGCACCACTAACATTTGTTTGATGCACCCCCCACTGTTCATTGACAATGTTGTCAAAAAGTTTTGACAGGGAAACACCTTTCCTGACTTCTGGGATTTGCGGGTGCCAAAAGACACCTGCGTCCCTGACGCTGTAGAATCATCCGCCATATTTAAGGTTTCCCACACTGACACTATAAGTGCCTCTACCAGTGCACAGCCGACGAGGAAATGTCCTCCTCCCCGTCAGAATGTGAAAGCACGGATCCACCAGGATGGTATGCGCCCACGACGGCCACATCTACCTCAGAATCTAAGGATACTATAGATGCAGGTGAAGGCATCGGGCGCCTTCGGCTAGTGGCATTTTTTTAAAACTAAATCCACTTTTGACACCAGGCTTTCCAAAACTGCTGTAAAAGCACAGGGGCTGCGACCCGGAGGGTCCCGCAACCGCACTGAGAGGGTCTGTAGGCGAGATTTGGTCCTGGGACTCCATTAGCACGTAGTATAAAAAAAGCAGTGTCCCTTTAAGAAAAGTCACAAAAAACGCGATCCAAACTGATACACCAGCGGTACCACAAGTCCCAGCCCTAACACAGCCTACAGCATTGAGAGTGAGGAATACCTACAGGGACCCTAGGAACATACCAAAAATATGGTCTGGAGGCTTCAGGAATGTTTTGTGCAGAGAAGAGAAACAATCGAAAACAAAAAAACCACTGGGTCATGCCTAGAGTCCCTAGCTTCTCCCTTGCTGTCCAGCGATCGTGGACTTCAAGAAAATGGCCGCCCCATGCATTCCTATGGGGAAGTACCAAAACATGGCCGCCAGGAGGAGACCCCACCAGGACAAAACTCCCCACCCTGCAGAACTGCCGCAGTGGTCACAATACATCTGCCCCCCAGAGGTAGGAACCTGCTTGTGGGGGGAGGGGACAGCCGAGGGGTGCCTGGTTTCACCAAGAGGCCAGGGGAACGGAGGGATACCTGAGGGTCCGACTTTTCCAGGGAGGGGGCCCATGTCCACCCCGAGACGCCAGAGAATAGGGGGGACACTTACTCACCATACCACAGCTTTAGGTGGGCGCCATTCCAAACAGACTACCTCTACACTCGGGGTGGGGGAACTGATGGCCAGGGGGTACGCTGCGACTCAGGGCATCCCAGGCCCTGTGCGTCCCGGCAAGGTGTTTCACTCGCAGGCCCGCCCTCGTCCATTAGGGCTCTGTCGTGGCGAGGCCTAGTGATGGACTATAACCTGCTCACACTCACTGGCCAGGCTGGGAGACCTTAAGGATCTAGTATATCCAGTCCGACTCCCAGCCCGCTGTTGCTTGTAATTCTCTCAGGAACACTAACTAAAAAGTAAAGTCTTACAAAAAGGTTCCCAAAAAAAAACAGCTAAGACCAAAGTCCCAGCAGGGAACTAGGTCCTACTCCTATACTAGGCAGAAAAAAACTGAGGGCTATAGTAGTGTGTGGGTGTATGCCTGCAGGGACTGCCCCATAGGCGTGGTAAAGCTTTTTTTCCTGCCTAGTGTCCTACTCTGGTAGGGGGGCAGCATAACCCAATGGTCAAGAAGATATTGAGCTGTGTCTGTCAATGAACGATAGAGAAAAATTGTTTAAGACCTCATTCACATGGGCTACTAATAATAAGCAGCATTCATTCTGGCAAATAGAATGCATTTTTGTGTTCAGGTACGTTTACATGCATTTTTCTGCTCGAAAGCTTTCACTTTGGTGGGGTGTTCTGTCTGTAAACTCTCCTCTTCCAATACTTCTGTAAACACCTTTGTGTGCATGGCCACATATGCAAACATAGAGTTGCTTTTACAGACAGGATAAGGCCTAGGACCTGTGTTTACAAAAGTGTTCTATACAGTGAGAACAATATATGGACCACATTTCTTTTTGAATAATACATATTAGTAACTACATCATCCTAGTATTAAAATAACACAAATATAACTTTACTTATGTTTTAAAAGCATGTACCATGTGTGGATTGAATAATACTTCATATACCCACAACCTGCAAATTTCAGGTTTTGTATATATTGGAAGTAAAGGCTGTTAGTACTCAGTTTAGTTCATATTTTTCCATTTCCAATGAGTTTGCCTGATACATAGAACATAAAAAGCAGATTGTTATGTCCTGCCAGCAGGCTGTTCACTTTAATTTTATTCTTATGTATTGTGGCAGAGCGTTGCCCTGCCAGGGTCTAGAAAGCATTGTGACCCAGAATTCTCAACCAGGCAGGTTGTGGGGCTCCAGGTAGCTTGTGAAGTGAAGAGGAAACTGGCTTTTCAGTTTCCTCTGTTTTTTAAAAAGTCCAGTTTGGGACCTGGAGATTTCTAAGTGATCCGGGTGGGATGAAATCTCTAATCCTGGGTCCAGCTATTCAGTATAGCTGGCAAACTAATTCGTCAGGTGTGTGCTGGGCTTTTAATAATGACCTGACCATGGTTCATGGCTCCACCCTGGCAGACAGGAGGTCTGGCCTAGGAGTCAGGGGGGCTCCACATGGGAGTCAGTGCGGCACGAGGCTGCTATCGGTGTGCACCCTGTTGCGTGAGCGAAGTCTGTGGGAGACAGACAAGGGCCTGGAGTTTGAGGCCACAGCAGCAGCGCTGCAATTTCAAGCCAGGGGGGCTCAATGATAGTTTATTTTGCTGAGGATTGAAATGCTGAAACCCCTGCGGGGGAAATCCTGTTATTTTTCTGCTTGATGAACTTTCCTTTAATAAACATGGGCGAGGAAAGCCCTTAAAAGAAAGGAAAATCGAGTGGCGGTGTCCTTTAAACGCTCTACACTTGATGCGAGTCTCACAGTATACATTATGTAGCCATAACAGGGACCAATTAAAAGCGAACACATATGAATATTTAAATTAAGATATTCGGCTTTCACCCTGTTTAACTCTGCCATCTATTGCTTTTCAGTGTATGAATTACACTGCTTATGGGTCTTGAACATAGGACAGCTAAGCCTGGCATATTTCCTTCACCCAAGCAGCCCAGGTGCAGCAGACAGCCTGCCTTTGACATGAATAGCTGTTCTGCTGTATATGAAAGCACAAGTACAGTAGGACTGCACTCCTGAGAGGTGAGAGGCTCCTACAGGAAACACAATCTGTTTACAGCTGGTTAAAAGCTTCTATCCTTCCCCTTGACCCTCCGTATTGATTGTGTTTCGCCCACAGCAAAACCTTTTTTTTTTCTCCAACCAGAAGACCAAGAGAGTTGAATGGTACCCCTGAGAGGTTTAGGAACGCCGCTGGGGGCCGCACTAACCTGCATGCTAAATGCTTCTCATAGGTCGCCCCAGTTTGCACAGGCCGTTTGGGCGCAGTGTGGGGAACCCCCTCCATTGTGCACTGCTCAACAACACAGTGTGTTCCATGCTTTGAAGGGCCCGCCGAATGACTTAAGCAGCGAGCAGGGGAGGACTCGTGTGCTCAAAGCCTCGCTTAGAAACCTGAGTTTCCGGCCAGAGCAGGGGAGAGGCAGAGTGGGACATGACGCGACCAGAAAGAGGTGTTAAAGCGCGGAGGAAACGCCGGACCCATGTGGCTGCGTAAAGGATGCACAGGTTTTCAGCTACCTGAAGACCCATAAGGAGCAGAAAGCCTGCCTGGAGCCACCGCATGGAGGAGTAAGGAAGGGCAGCACAGGTGTCTGTGGTCAAGAGCAAGTCGGGACCCAGTAAGTACCTTTACAGTGAGGGGGGATGATGCGTCAGGCTTTAAGCAGTCCCTGGTAGACCCCCATTCTCTCCTCTTTCTGGGTGGGCGTGCAGCCGAGGGGGGGGGGGGGAGTCAGAAAGTGTGTCAATTGGATGTTTTCCTCATATCTTGCAGGAATCCCCAAGTGGCCTCTGATAAACCACCTTCTACATCTGCTAGTTCTAGGTCCTCCTTTAGAAATGTGGTTATTGTGGGAAAAGGTTGCTCAAATCTCACTCCAAGCCATTCTATTACAGGTGTATTAACAAACTGGCTGGGAGTGAGGCCAAGAGAATGGTACAAGAGGAAATGCTAGCCACTATTCTTGTTGTACCTCTCTAGCTCTACCTCAAGTGTTAGGCCCAGAGAAGCCAATTCCAAAAGAGGGCCCATCCTCTCAGGAAAGTCTCATCTCCAAGGGAGGGCCAAGCACCTTTCTGCCTGTCTCACAGGTACTTCCCCCTCACACAGGCTAGGGAGGAAGGAGGAGGGGAGGCAGAAAGCCAGGCAAAATCAGACCTCAGCTCGGGAGAAAGGGGATCTGGATTTAGACAGCGAGGCAGAAGGGACCAAGTTAAACAACACATCTTTTTGGCCTGTATGACTTAGAGGGACTCATCCAAGCAATCTATGCCACTAAGGAAATCTCTGAACTGCTCAAGGAGACATCTGCACAAGATGAGATGTTCAAGGATCTGATTCTTCAAGAGTGGGGTGATCCTAAAAGAAGGTTGGCCAGGCCAAAAGCGTGGAAAAGATGATTTCCCTTTGAGGAGGATGTGGAAAAATTTGTCAAAGTCTCTAAGTTGGACACCACCTTATCCCAAGTGACTAAGAGGTCTAATCTCACCTTTTACGGATACAGGGAGCATCAAGGATGTCATGGACCGTAAGTTAGAATCCTTGTTAAGGAAAGCATGGGAAACCGATACTTCCACTGTGGTTCCAGCGCTAACAGCAACCTGCGTTGCCAGGAATGCAGATTTCTGGATAGAAAGGCTTACCAAACACCTGTCACAGGGGACACTGTCTCAGGAATTACTAGACTGCTGTTGAATTATAGGGAAGGCTGTTGCTTATCTGGTGGACGCAGCAGTTGAGTGAGTCAAAGCCTCAGCCAAAACAGGTCCACTTATTAACCTGGCCATATAGACCATTTGGGTTAAAGCGGGGGAAGGCGACCTCGCTTTAAAAGCTAAACTGTGTAGTCTTCCTTTTGCGGGGTATTTGCCGTTTGGCCCAGGCCTGGATACAGCTTTGTCCAGTTCCTCTGAAAAAGGAACCTGTCAAGCCCAAGAGGGAAAATATATTAAAAAAACGTTGTGGTCCCTCAGGGCAAAACCAACAAAGAACCAAGAAGGTACCCGATAAGAAGTGTGGGTTCGGTCGAGGAAGGCAAAGAAGTAATTTGCCCTTCTCCTCTCCAGGTTCAAGTGCCAAATATAGCAAAGGACACCAGAATCAGGGTAGAGGGCAGGCTGTCTCAATTTTCAATCTTCTAGTTGGAGGAATTATTACATATCAAGCAGATCATACATTTGTAAACGTATTCGAGAAAGCTACCGCCTAGAATTCACTTCCAAGCCCCTGCTAATGATCACGTTACGCATCCGGCGAGGGATGTAATAAAAAAAAAGAAAGCCCTCCTAGAAGGGATCCAGAAGCTGATGGAGCAACAAGTGGTAGTACCTGTACCAAAATTAAACTATACCAGGGCTTCTCCTCTCAGTGAAATACCAGCTCATAAATCTCAACCGATCAGGCAGGGGGGGTGGGAGTTGAGCCAGAAAGTATTTCGGGCTCTAGTGCAGAGGTTTGGCTGCCCAGAAATCGATCTCTTTGCCAGCAAAAAAAAAAACAGGACAGTTAAGAAATTCTTCTCCCTCTCTCTCGGGAAAGGGAATAGGAGGGCCTGGAAGCCCTAGCCAAGAGTTGGCAGTTTAAGTTGTCTTACACCTTTCCCCCCTCTAGCACTAATCCCTCGAGTTCTACAAAAACTCAGTCAATCTTCTGCCCTCCTCCTCCTGATTGTGCCATGGTGGCCAAGGATGGCATGGTTCCAAACCTACCAGACCTCCTCTAGGGGGGGCTGGTTTTGCACCCCAGGCTGGATTTCTTCCAGTTGACAGCCTGGTTAGTGAGCGCCAGATCTTAAGGATAAAGGGGTGCTCGGACACTCTCTTGAGCAGAAAGCTGGTAACGAGAAAGATATACTGTACTCTAAAGTATGAAAAACCTTTTGCACATGGTGTAAGTAAAAACGTGTTTCTTCTACCTCGGTTTTAATAGTCCTAGAATTCCTTCAGGATGGGATAGAAAAGGGTGTGACGGGCAGCACTTTCAGGGAGAGTAGGGAATCAGCGCTAGATGTCTACAATCGGTGAACCATAACAAAATCACTGGTAGAAATATAGGAACATATCAATTCTGGATGGGAGCAATAATAATATATGCACAATAATAACGCAATAAGATGAAGTATAAAGTGCAGTGGCAGTGATCATTAAGGTGCTCCTGTGTTAAAAATAGGAAAACGTGCTAATAGGTGATTAGGTAAAGGTGGTGATCCTCCTATCACACTAAATAGGTGCTAAAGTAGCAATAAAACGATGAAGTGTTCAATGCCCATTACAATTAGAAAAAAATACAATAAAGAACTAATAATAAACTGTAACAGAAGTTGCTTAATGATGAAGTGGTGAATAGATGCAAATCCAAGTTGCACAATAATTATCTATACGCCAGAATCAGGTGCAGATGAAAAAATCAAAAAATTATTCAGTGAAATAAATTAATTGAAGCAGGAAGTGCCTAATATCCAATAAATAAATAAACAGATGTGAATAGAATTAATCGCATAAAATCGCAAGGTCCCAAAAATGTGCAAAAATGCAATAAAAAAAGATGATGTAAGTTCATATGTGATAAAGTGACACTGCACACTTCCGGTGATGACCCAGTGCGATCTTTCGTGAGCTTGGAATCCAAAATTATGTGTAATGGCCGCTCACCTCCATTAACACTCAATTGAGCGTTTTGGGTATAATAAATCACCCTGAGGAACCTCCGGAATATTCTCCAGTCAGCTGAGGGGCTTATGAAATCGCTATACAATCATCAAATGGATCTCCAAGAGATGTGGAAATGCCCAATGGATAATCTGTATTCTAAAGAGTCATCATATACGCGGCAAAGTGATGTTCCTAGGATACTCATTCACCAAAGATAAAAGGGGGGGGCTCTCATGGTGTAGTATATAAAATAATTTTAATATATCCAAAATAAATCACACTTACAGTTAAATCAGGCAAATGCGTTTAGTATTGCAGCAGAATACCGCCGATGCGGTCTGTTCCGATACTTCCGGTCTCGGCCGTAGACCGGAAGTGACATCACCACGGCTTTTCCCGACGCGTTGGGTCACAAACTCACGTGACTTTATCAAGGGTAAGCCATTGGGTGACTGTCTCCGGTATTTATCTGGTAATGGTAACCATAGGAACCCAAACAAAACGCCTTCTGCTGTTAACTCATATGCGGCTGATGCGTATTGCAGTACTGATAACGATGTATTTTAAATAGAAATAGAAAAGGGTGTGGCGGGCAGCACTTTCAGTTTTTCTTGACGCTAGATTAGCAAAAGAGCCCTTTTAGTTAAGATTTCTGGTGGCCAGGGATAGTTACCCCGGTTGCAATCCCGCTGTGGGATCTGACTAGGGTACTGGAGGCTTTATCTAAGCACGCATTTGAACCTATTGAAGAGGATCCCTTTAAGTTATTGACCTAAAAATTGGCCTTTCTGTGAATCACTGCAGCTAGAAAAGTAGCGGACCCACAAAGTCTCTATTAAAGAACCTTTTTTTTTTGTTGATCCTGCCAGATAGAATCATCCATAGGCTAGATCCTTTATACAGGGTTCGTACGGTCATGAAATTCCTGGAAAAGTCATGGGATTTTGACATGACACTTTCCAGGCCTGGAAAAGTATTGGAAAATGACTGAATCCCACAAGGTTTTGGAAAAGTCATGGAATTGGGAAAGGCACCACTGCAGTGGAGCAGATGCTTAATTATTTTATTGACAGTGACATAGAGCTGCACGATTAAAAGTAAAAAAATCGCGATCTCGATTCTCCTCCCGACAATCTTAACATGACCTTTGCTGCATTGTTTACATAGCTGTGAGATAGCAGAGATCAGCTCTCAAAGAAAAAAAAAAAAAAAGAGCCTCCTGTCTATTAACATCAGTCTCCCAGTTCAGTACTATAAACACAATGAAATACAATGTATCTTTTCCTTCTGTCTGCCCAGAGGAGGGAAATTTAACCTCTTAAAGACTAAACCTTTTTTGACACTTGTTGTTTGCAAGTTAAAATAAGAATTTTTGCTAGAAAAGTACTTGGAACCCCCAAACATTTATATATTTTTTTTTAGCAGAGACCCTACAGAATAAAATGGTGATTGTTGTAATATTTTATGTCACACTGTATTTGCGCAGCAGTCTTTCAAACGCAATTAATACACTTTAATGAATAACAAAAAAAAAATGAAACAGTAAAGTTATCCCAATTTTTTTTTTTTTTTTTATAATGTAAAAGATGTTACGCAGAGAATCGTGATCTTAATTCCAAGCAAAAAAATTGTGATTCTCATTTCATCCAGAATCGTGCAGCTCTACAGTGACATGACATTTTACATTGTGTAAGCGTCTATCTGCATAGGAGCAGGGTCGGTGCTACCTATAGGTAGGCGTATAGCAGTCAGGGGCAGTGCTAGGGCTGCTGAACCGCCCCTTCAGTGCTGTGCTCGGTCCCTATCCGCCCAGCGGGGAGGCGGGCAGCTTTACATTGATTTGTGGAGGAGCAGCGCAGAACCACCACTACTACTAGGTTTGAGGGGCCCAGGAGGTGAGAGCTGTGAGGGCATTTTTTTCTTTAAATGGAGGAGCAGCGCAGAACCACCACTACTACTAGGTTTGAGGGGCCCAGGAGGTGAGAGCCGTGAGGGCATTTTTTTCTTTAATTTCAGCGCGCAGGTGGATAAAGCGGGCGCCGCATGTCCTGATCCTGAAGTTATGATCTGGCCGGCCACGGCAGCCACCATCCTTTCTCTTGCAGAGTGATACTCTGAAGAGTCTGTGCAGGAGTAAGAGGTGGCTGCAGGAGCAGGTGGGGGATTCCAGCGGCGGGTGCACGTGCATGCATAGTCAGGCAGCAGGACATGGAAGGTACAGTGATTACACATTACAGCCTCAGTACCAACATATTAGGCCACAGTGTTCCTACTCTATATGGCTGTATATATTGATTCTGGGCTGTACTTTATATACTAATACTGTGTCTATGTGTTATATTCTGACACTATGGCTGTACTGTATATACTGATTATATGGCTGTGTATTCTGATACTATGGCTGTACTGTATATACTGATTATATGGCTGTGTATTCTGATACTATGGCTGCACTGTATATGCTGATTCTGTGGCTGTACTTTATAATCTGATACCGTGGCTGTAGTGTATATACGGATTCAATAGCTGTACTGTATACACTGATTCTGTGGCTGTAGTGTATACACTGATTCTGTGGTTGTAGTGTATATGCTGATTCTGTAAATGTAGTGTATATACCGATTCTGTGGCTGTAGTGTATATGGCTGAGTATTCTGATACTGTGGCTTTTTCTGTATATGGCTGCATATGCTGATACTTATCAGCATATACAGTACAGACACAGTATCGGAATATAACACACAGTATCGGAATATAACACACAGACACGGAATCAGTGTATACAGTACAGCCACAGAATCGGCATATAAAGTACAGCCATATAGCACCTACTGTACTATGATCATCATAATGATCATACTGTAAACATAGTGAGATGCTTCTGCTTAGGCCTTGTTTACACTTGTATTTTGGAGGGCAGTAAAAATGTGCAGCTGAGCTGCTTTTTTTTTTTTTACCACCCCCAACAACTCTTCCCTAGGGCCCTTTTCACACAACCTTTCCAACCAGGGTCGTCTTGTCTCTTTTTCAGGCAGGCCTGATCATGAGGTCCATGCAGGTCTATGGGCAGGCTGATGTAAATAGACTTGTGTCTGTTTACACCTACCCCCTTTTCATTCATTCAGGTCCAGAAACAAAGGGAAAAGGACTGCATGTAGGGTTACCACCTCATCCCTTTAAACCAGGACACATATTAATGACACAGGTTCTGTGGCTGATTAAGGTGGTAATTAAACTCACTTGGTACCTTAGGTGCATTAGCCTCAGAACCTGTGTAATTATTATGTGTCCTGGATTAAAGAGATGGGGTGGTAACCGGTTTCAGAGCATGCATGCGTTAGTTAACATGTATACATAGACCTTTCATGAAACATTAGGTCATAAATATTTACGTGAAGTCATGGAAAAGTCATGGAGAAGTCATGGAAAAGTCATGGAATTTTATTGGTGAAAATGTGTATGAACCCTGTTTATATCTGCCAAAGGTAGCTTCATCTTTTCATTGGTCACAGGAAATGACCCTGCCATCCTTTTTGTGATAACTCTAAAAATAAGGAAAATAAGTTTAATTGTCTAGACGTAAGGAGATGCCTCCTCACTTACTTGCAGAGGGCCAAAGAGTTTAGATCATCTTATCTTTTGATCCTCTATTCGGAACCAAGGAAGGGACTTCAAGCATTAAAAGCTTCGGTCTCTTGGCTCATTTAGATCCGCAGTGCAGCCACCTGGTCCAGCCAAGAAACCTTATTTTAGCACTACCGAGCAGAGGTGCGGTCATGGCAAGACCTAGCCTTCAGCTGAAAAGTGCTACAGGCAGTGGTCCCACCCTAAGTTATGCCTGCAGTTACTTGATTATCCTCGTAGGTGTGCGGTCCTTGAAGGCGAGCGGAGAAAAGTTAGACTTACTGGTAACGGTGTTTCTGCGAACCTTCCAGGACAGCAGGCCTTCCTCCCACCCAGTTAAGGGGGGAAAATAATTAGAACAGTAGGTGGTAAGTACCTAAAGTGAAGTTATGCCCCTTGTGAATCATTTGGGAGAATTACTTTATTACAACTGAGGGATGGGAAAGGGTGAGGGCTTTTAAGCAGCTGTAAACTGATTGTGATTCCTGTAGGGAGGAGCCTCTCATCTCTTAGATTTTCCACCCTGGAAGGTTTGTAGAAACACTGTTACCGGTAAGTCTAACCGTTTTTGCATTCACCTTTATGCTGTACTCGTTTACAATAGCACCGCTGTATGCTGCACCTAGGCTGGACTGAGTGTGCCTCAGTGTAAGAAAAAAAAATTCAATGTAGCATGAAGAGTTTTTTTAATTTCTCTTCACAAAACTTTTGGTTTACCCTTATGATTCCACCTTAACACAGTTGAAAGCCATTTGATCTCCATCTATATCCTAATTTGGCTCCCCCAAAGTTTAGAAAACACTGGCTCCCCCCAATAGCACTGATCCAGCTTTACTACAGTCTCTTAAGGACTGGGACAATGTGAAATTTTCCAATGGCCTGTTCTCCTCCCACCTTTTTGTAAGCAGTGATTTGTAAATGTCCCCCGCCCCCTTTTTCTCCCCAACCTTCACACATTTCAGAACATTAAATCTTATCAGTACTTGAAAGACAATCACATTCCTTCAGCTGAGGTTGTAAAGCTTAATTTTTTCAAAATAACAAACCTGTAATACTTACCTGCCAGAGAGGCAATAAACTTCCTCTTCTGGGTCCCCCGCTGGTACTCTCAACTCCAATAGCACTGACATGCTCTTACACATATAATTGGATTACCCCAAGGTCAAAACATATGATGGAGGTCTGCAATTTACTCTGACCCTTGGGTTATGCTGCTCTCCTTAGTAGTAGGACACTAGGAAAAAAGAATTGACTACGCCTGTAGGGCAGTCCGAGGGGGTATACTCTCACTTCCTGCTATAGAACTTCAGTCTAATTCTCTCTGGTCAGGAGTAAGGACCTAGCTCCCTGCTGGGATTTTTGGTCCTAGCATTTTTTCCTTTTTAAACTGATCTTTTTTTTCCTTTTGTTGTTATTTCTACAATCAAGTTTGTTCCAGTGAGAACTACAATCAACTTCCAGACTGGGTGATGCACTGGATATCCTAGATCCTTATGTTCTGGCCAGCGAGCGCGTGCAGACTGCAGCTTCGTGCTAGGTCGGCCGCAACATAGCCCCACTGGACGGGGGCTGGCCTGCGAGTAAAACACCTCGCAAGGACGCACACAACCTGATCACAGCCCGAGTCGCACCGTACCTCTGGCCTGCAGCACCCCCCATTCCAAGAAGGTGATCTGCGCATAGTGGCGCCCGCCTGTCCCAAGGTGTGAGGAGTAGTGTCCCCCCTCCTCTCTGGGAAATTTTGGGGTGGATGCGGGCCCCTCCCCGGGTTGGTAGGCCCCCCATGTGTCCTTTCTACCCTAATGGTGCCCCCTCCTCACTAGCGGGGTGTGCTGACACCCACCTCGCTAGTCCCCTCTTCTAAGTGGCTGTGCTGTCCTGGGTGTGAGGTGAGCTGTGGCTGGAGGGGGGAGGGAGCGCGCGGTGGCGGCTCTATTTGCCATTATTCTGGGCAGAAATGTCCAGGGGGGATCCCTGGCAGGGCCCCCCTTGCTGGGCTTGAGTACCTGTGGCCATGTTTGTATAGTGCGATGCCATGTTTTAGTGGTTTCCCATATGAAGCAATGCGACGGCCATTTTCTTGTAGCCGAATGGAGCGATGCTCGGCAGTGGGCCTCTAGTGGCGGTACTTCAGTGTCCTCTTCCTTTCTGATCAGCGTGCAGCAGGCAGCTTGGCGCTCTCTGTCCTGGTGGTGGTGAGTCCCTGTGGATGTACATACTCCCTCTTCTGCTATAGCAGTGCTGCTTGGTGCGCTAGGACCTCTGGTGCAGCGGTGGGGGGGTTTCACAACGTTTTTACAGCTTTTTTTGTGCAGCTATTGCTGGCGGTTACCAGCTTACTATGGAGTCCCTAGAGCCCGTTTCACTACCTGACCCACTCTCAGAAGCTGCGGGACCCTCTGGGTCTCTGTCCACCCCGGAGGCCTTGACGGCAGTCCTGCAGTCCCTGCTGTCCGACGTGGATTTGGCTCTTCAAAAAAGACCTAGCAAAAAGCGCCCTTCGCCTTCACTTGCATTCTCAGATTCTGAGGTTGATTTGGCCACCGCAGACGCGATTCACCCCACGGGGTCTGCGTCCACGCACCCTGAGTGCTCTGACAGTGAGAATGATTCCTCTTCCACTACATCTGCGCAAGAAAAAGTGCTGGTGGAGGCACTGAAAAATGTAGGACACCGTTACTGCTGCATCAGCTGCGCAGGTGCAAATTGGTACCCGTAGACCATCAAAGGTGACTAGGGTGTTCCCCTTTCCTGCCTATTTCGACAAGATTGACGCTAGTCAGTGGGTTTCCCCAAAACACATGGTTAGGATACCTAAGTTTCGCTAGGAGGTATCTTTTTTTTTTTTTTTGTTTTTTTGAAAATATTAGATACAATTTTATTGTTCTCCTTTTTTTTTTCATAAATGTTTTTATTAAATTTTCAATAACATGAGAAATACAAAACATACAAGGAACAGGTATGCGATAGCACACAGCAATTAAAATAGCATTATACAGAAAGTACAAAAAGTACAGTGATAACCAGGATTGTATGAAGCTAGAGTCAAAACGAGAAATATGGCAGACAGTAACAGTCAGCAAAATTAAGTTGCAAACAGCACAAGCAGTAAGGCACATATTGTGAGTATTAATTAATTCTTCAGATCAGGATAACTCCGTATACATAGTACACCACACTCTAGCAAACCATAGTAAAAAGATGATAGAGGGTTAGACGTCCACATCAAGTAGGAGGTATCTTTTTGAAGAGTCTCAAAGAAACTGACCATTCCAGATTCTCAGGTTTCCAGGTTAAATAAAGCCACACTGCTACCAGTGGAGAACACTGTCTTTTAAAGACCCTGTAGGCAGGAAGGCGGAATCTCTGGTCCGCTACCTTTTTACCGTGGCATGTTCAATTTTGAGGCCGGTGTTTGCCATAACCTTGGTCTCCCAGACCTTGACGGAATGGGCAAAGCTTTTACGCCAGGATTTGGAAGGGGTTCAGCATCCCCCTGTGCTCACGAATCAGTTGATACAGGGGTTACAGTATATATGTCTCTCTGGATGCAGCCCCTTTGGCCTGCAGTTTGTCTGTGACAGCGGTGATTCTTCCCCGCATGATTTGGCTGAAATGCTGGTCTGCGGACCAAGCCTCCAAAAAGGTGCTGACTGATCTTCCCTTTGTGGGGGACCGCTTGTTCAGAGTTTCTGTGGAAGAGATCATTAAAGGTCTCACGGGAGGTAAGAGCACCCTGCTTCCGCAGGTTACTAAAAGAAGAGAGCCTCGCCGCAAATGTGGTCCTGTCTTCTCAGCTCACAAGCGACCCTTTAGTCCTGCGGGGTCGCAGGACAAGGTTTCTAAATCCTCCCGTACATTTTCGGGAGGTTCCAAGAGACCCTGCAGACAAGTCCTCCTCTGCCTGAAGGGGCGCTCTCACCCGTGCATGGGGTGGGGGGACGCCTTTGCTTCTTTCCGGACCCGGTGGACCTCCTTCATTCAAGAGTTGATCTGGTCCAGTTACAAGATCGAGTTTCAGGCCTTGCCTCCGGCAAGGTTCTTTCCTTCCGACCGGCACCTGTCACCAGGCCTTCTCAGAGCCGTTCGGGATTTGCTCTCGCAAGGAGTCATTGTACCAGTTCCAGAGTCGGAACGTTTTCAGGGGTTTTATTCAAACCTATTTACTGTCCCCAGGAAGGAGGGCAAGGTCCCTCCAGTCTTTGGACCTCAAGGCCCTGAACCGCTTTGTGCGGGTTCAGAAATTCAGAATGGAGTCCATTTGCACAATAGGGGGCATTCCTTCATCCAGGGGATTTTCTGGCCTATCGATATCAAGGACGCTTACTTTCATATCCCAATATATCTCGGGCTTCAGCGTTTTCAATTAGTGGCGTTACCCTTCTGTCTCGCTTCAGCCCCTCGGGTGTTCACAAAAGTGTTGGCCCCGAACTTAGCCTTGCTCAGGCAGAGGGGGATTGCAGTACTGGGTGGGGTACCTAGACGATCTCCTTCTGCAAGCAGTGTCTCTGTTTGTCCTACAGTACGATTTGGACATCACTGTGCAAACTCTGCTAGACTTCAGTTGGATGCTGAATTTTCAAAAATCCGCTCGGACTCCATCCAACTAATTGGACTACCTGGGCCTTACTCTGGATTCAGCCTCGGCTCGGGTGTTTCTTCCAGAAACAAAACTGCTGAAGTTGCAGCATGCGATTCGGCTCCTGTTATCCAACTGCCGGTCATCTCAGGACTTGCATGCAAGTACTGGATTTGATGGTCTCCACCTTTTGAGGCAGTTCCATTTGCTCAGTTTCATGCCAGACCTCTGCAAAAGGAGATTTTGGCCAAATGGGACAAGAATCCCCGGTCCCTGAACAATCTGGTCCTGTTGTGCCGTAGTACGGGGGGATCCTTGGTGTGGTGACTCCATTGACCGGTGCTTCGGCAAGAAAAGTCCTTTCTTCCCCTTTTCTGGAGGGTGGTTTCCACAGACGTCAGCCTGTCTGGGTGGGGAGGTGTCTTGGACATGGATTTGGCCCAGGGAGTTTGGTCTCGGGAGGAGTCCAGTCTGCCGATCAATATCCTGGAAATTAGGGCGATCCGGCTTTGCGTGTCCCAGTGGACAGATCGTCTGCAGGGGTGTCCGGTAAGGATTAAATCGGACAATGCCATGGTTGTGGAATGTCAGTCATGAAGGGGGCACCAAGAGTTCCCTAGCGGTCAAAGGAGTGGCCGGCATTCTAAGGTGGGCAGAAAGCTTTGTTCCAGCGCTCTCTGCTGTGCACATTCCAGGGGTGGAAAATTGGCACGAGGACTACCTCAGTCCGAGCGAATGGTCCCAGGGGTTTCAACAACTGTGTCTCCGGTGGGGGGACCCCCGATGTGAACCTGTTAGCCTCTTGCCTCAACCAGAAGGTTCTGAGGTTTGTGGCAAGTTCTCGGGATTCTCTGGCTGACGCCACAGACACTTTGGTGGCCTCTTGGGGCCAGCATCGTCTAGTATATGCCTTTCCCCCCGCTACAGCTTCTGCCCGACACTTCTGCGCAGAAGGGATTCCAGTCATTCTGGTGGTCCCAAAATGGCCTTGACAGTCTTGGTACGCAGGCCTGGTAAAACTGGTAGCCAATGCCCCTTGGCGACTCCCTCTCGTAGATCTTTTGTCTCAAGGACCGATCTTCCATCCTGCTTAACTGTCGCTGGCTTAAACAGCTTGGCTATTGAAAGCCAGGTACTAAAGGACAGAGGGTTGTCGGATTTGGTAATTCCTACTCTGTTAAGCTAGGAAATCTACTTCTAGGAAAATTTATCATCGCGTTTGGAAGGCGTACATTACTTGGTGTGAGTCTCAGGGGGTTTCTCCCTGTTTCTTTTCGGTGTCACGTCTGCTGGAGTGTCTACAAAGAGGTGTAGATCAGCGTTTGTCCCTGGGCACCATCAAGGGTCAGATTTCAGCTCAGGCAATTTTTTTTCCAACGCCCGTTGGCCACGACTGAGTCCATTTGTAAATTGTATTTCTTGTTTGCCCTTACTGATGGCTCTCGTAAGAGGCAGGCTGCATCTGCTGTGACTATTTCCAGATGGATCATTCAGACATTGGTGCAGGCCTATTCTATCAATGATCAGGTTCCTCCTTTCCCTGTTTAGGCACATTCTACAAGGGCGCTTAGTGCCTCCTGGGCCTTCCATCATCAGGCGTCAGTGGTCCAGGTTTGCAAGGCAGCCACCTGGTCGTCTGTACACACATTCACAAAGTTTTACTAGATTGATGTACTAGCATCTTCGGATGCTGCGTTCGGCCGCAAAGTTTTGCACGCTGCTGTTGCAGAGGCTCCTGCCTCTTGAGGGTTTATTCTTTCCTGGTTGGTGAGCTCCATTGTCCTGGGTTGAGCTCCTGGTTTACCTGGTTGGCTAAGTTTAGACCTTTTGGGAAATATGTTTATTGCTGTGTTTTTCCCACCCCTCATGTTAACACTGCTTTGGGACATCCAAAGGGTCAAAGAGGATATGGAGCTTTGTCCGTCAATGAACAAAAGAGAAAAGTGGATTTTTGTCTTACCATAAAATCCTTTTCTCTGATACTCATTGACATACACAGCACCCATCCCTCTGTTGAGTTGGGTTATGTATTCTTCTGTCACTGCTTGTTACAAAACTGAAGTCCTATAGCAGGAAATGGGAGTATAACCCCTGGGACTGCCCTATAGGCGTAGTCAATTATTTCCGGCCTAGTGTCCTACTCCTAAGGAGAGCAGCATAACCCAAGGGGTCAAAGAGGATATGGAGCTGTGTCCGTCAATGAACATTAGAGAAAATAATTTTTTACGGTAAGACAAAAATCCAGTTATCCATTCTTAAAGGTTAAATTCCCCTTTTGACAAAAAATAATGCACAAAAAAGTGCATTTTATATTTTTTGTTGTAGGAGCCTGTAAAGCATTGCACCAACGATCAACAGATCACTGATGCCATGCAGGCCTCCTGCAGACCTGTCAGTATATTTGCTTGCTTGTACCTCATACAAGCAAGCTGATACACGCTGACAGGAAGAATCAGTGAACTACCACAGTGACGTGGTAGTTCATTTAATACTACAAGCAGTCAACTGTTGTGATTTTTTTAAATTGTGACAGCTAGCAGAGGGGTGAAGATCCCCAGCCAGCTGTCAAAGCGGGGCAGGTCCATTCATAACATGTTACATAATTCACCCTGAATATATAACGCTGCCGTATAGGAATATCAAATAGTGATAAGTGAACCTGTTTAAAATCCAGGCAATTTACTAACAGTTTTGACTCTTCCAAATATTTACTTACAGTTTAACTAGCAGAAATAAAGACATTCATTATTTCAACCCTTGTAATCGTAAATTCCTGACTTTGATGTCTTGCTGACAAAGAGCATACTTATGGTGGAGAAAGCAGAGTGACAGGAGATGAGCTCATTGTTGAATTACTTCTCCTTTCACTCTACAGTCAGAGGCTGGGGTTGGGAGCAGGACAACATGAGGTCAGAAAAATGGGGTTGATGCTGGCTATCAGACTAAGGATATATAGCAACAGAAAAATGTACTGTGCGTTAAATCTCTGGATTAAAGGTGAATATTGCAAAAGCTGGATTTGTTTTGTTATGTTTTAAAAATTATATTTATCTTGCGTTTTTAAAGCTAAAGTTTTGCTTCAGGAATTTTGTACCATCCGCAGGAAAAATTACCTGCCTGGGTTTGTTAATAAATTGTATGGTCCAATAGATAGGCAGGGAAACATAAAAACAAATGAAGTACTGGTATTCTATTTTATTATCAATTTATATCTATTTAGTTTAAGTTACAGGAAGAAATGGCAGCAATGCGATAATTGTACCGGACAGCAAATCAGGCATATTCAAAATTAAGGTTATAACTGAAAAACGGAGCACATGCACATAGTAATCATACTGCTTTGTAAAGATGGTTTGTGAATTTGTTTACATTTTTTTTTTCTCTTTTCTTTTTTATAACCTTTAAGGTGGAGGCTCATGAAAGAGCAGATGTTCTAATAAAGAAGCTCACTGTGCAATACCAGCGGTCAGCCACAGAAAATGTTTTGATAACACACAAACTAAATACACCTGACTTTTTGAAACAGATTGGTAAACCAGCCAATCTCATAGTTTCACTATTTGAGCACAGCAGTGTGGAAGAAAGGATACGAAATCCAACAGGCAGAGATTATCCAGGTCTGACTAATCAAGTAACCATTTTACACATTTTCTAGTTAATGCTCTTCTTAGAGTAGATAACATAACATGCATGGTATTATATTGATTGACCAAAAAAGATTCTTCTGTGGCCCCTTTTATTTAATTTCACTTCCTCATTTGGGTTTTCATGGCTAATCCTTGCCAACTGCCATTCCCCTGTCCAATGAGCTTGATGTACTCGCTAGTAAAGGCACTACATTGGGCAGGGAGGGTCACTTAGTGAAGTTAGTTTTTAAAGTAAGGCACTCCTTTTCTTTCATCCTAACACACACAGGAGATGCATTAGAGAATGAAAGTCATGCTAGGGTTATGTCCCAGACTATACTGGTTTATAAAGCGGATTGGACGTAAACATTGATCCAGTGCTGGGCAGGGAGGACATTGTTAAAGTATTTCTCTTAAGGATCTGTTGTGTGTGCATATTTTAAAAAAGTACTATTTATCACTGTATTGCTACTAATGAGAGGTGTAGTGTTATTGTTCTGTTGACTAAATTAATTTTATTTTCTTAATATAAAACAATGTGAGTATATTATATATTACATGCATTAAAGTGATTGTAAAGTCTCGTTTTATTTTCGGTTAAAACTAACAAACATGTTGTACTTACCTGCCATGTGCAGTGGTTTTGCATAGAGTGGCCCAGATCCCTCTCTTTTCAGGTCCCTCTTTGGTGCCCCTGGCTCCCTCATCCTGTTGAGTGCCCTACAGCAAGCAGCTTGCTATGGGGGCACCTGAGCCACGCTGCAGCTTCCTGTGTCCATTCAGACACATACCCGGCCCTGTCCCCTCTCTCCTCATTGGCTCACTGAATTTGATTGACAGCAGCGGGAGCCAATGGTGCCGCGCTGCCGTCTGTCATTGAGGAGGGAGAGTCTCGGGCAGCCAAGACACTTCTGCAACATCGCTGAATAGAGATGGGCTCAGGTAAGTATTAGGGGGACTGAGGGGAGCTGCACACAGATTTCTTTTTATCTTAATGCATAAAATGCATTAAGATAAATAAAACCTTCTGACTTTACACTTTAACCGCTTGCCGACCACCCACCACAGATATACTGTGGCAGGCTGGCTCTGCTGCGCGAATAAAAGTATGGGTGCGTCAGAGGGAGCGGTCCTGGGGACGAGCACGCTCCCACTAGGCAGCAGGGATGCTGATCCAAGGGACCGGCGGCACCCGCAATTGCTCCCCGCTGAGAGAGAACGATGTTCAGCTGTTGTAAACACAGCAGACTGTTGTTCTCTCCGAAATGATCACAGAGCGCCTGTGATTCTCCTATGTAGGATCATGGTCTCTGTGTTCATTTCACAAGTCCCTCCCCCATACAGTTAGAAAACACTCCCCTAGGCTTACACTTAACCCTCTGATCACCACTGGGTTCCTGCCAGTGTCATTATTACAGTAACAGTGCATATTTTTAGCACTGATTACAGTAGTAATGTCACTGGTCCCCCCAAAAGTGTCACAAATGTCAGTTAGGGGTCCGACCTGTCCGCCGCAATGTCGCAGTCCCGCTAAAAATCGCAGATCGCCGACATTACTAGTAAAAAAATAAAATTACAAAAATCTTTCCCCTAGTTTGTAGACGCGATAACTTTTGCGCAAACCAATCAAAATAGGCTCATTGCGATTTTTACCAAAAATATGTAGCAGAATACAAATTGGCCTAAAAGGATAAAAAAATTAGATTTTTACATTTTTTTATTTGTTTTGGGAATGTTAAATAGCAGAATGTGAAAAATATTGTTTTTTCTTTTATTTTTGTTTTTTCAGAATTGTCGCTCTTTTTTTGTTTATAGCGCAAAAAAATAAAAATCACACAGGTGATCAAATACCTTCAAAAGAATGCTCTATTTGTGTGAAAACAAGGACATAAATTGTATGTAGGTACAGTGTCGCACCCCGAGCACTTGTCCATTAAACTAATGCAGTGCCGAATCACAAAAATGCCCTGGTCATTAGGGGGGCAAACCCTTCTGGTCCAGAAATGATGAAGTATCCTCTTTTTCAGGCAATTACATACAGTATGCCCCAGTATGTCCCTAGAGTTAACATTAGAGTGCTGAATGCAACACATTTGGTCACTGGACAGTGGCAGAAAGAGGCTCTGTATCATTTTTAAAATTGTCTCCTTGTACTCAGGGTTTACTCCCCATGCACCCCTACTGAGTCTGCACAGCTTCCTTCCTGGTTGGTTGTACCGTGGAATTTTTTCCAACGCATGTGTGGACATTCTCATCTTTTCCCACTATCTTCTTGAGTTGCATCCACCCTTTTAATTCTCTAGGATGTTCAGCCATAATGTTAAGTCAGATGGCAGTAACCCTTTGTTGTGGGCAATCCTTCACTCTATATTTAGCATGACAAACCTGTTAGAAAGTTTACAACTGGTCTGGTATAGTGATTGGCTTGACCCAGATAAACACTTTGCAAAGGATGTTTGCCCAGCAAATAACCCTTTGGAGGGTCTTCTTCGGAGACCACTTGCCTCACTCCTTATGCTGTATTCACATTATAGTGTTTCATGAACATGCCCAAGATCTCACAATTGTACACACATTCATGAAACGCACAAAAACGTGTCACACTTGTGGTGCTATTCATTGTTACTGGCCCCCAAAAGCAGCAAGCATACAAATGCGGCAAAACACACAGGAAAAAATGCGCAAAGCCTGCTGCTCATGAAACAGGTGCATGAGCTACTTTTCTGTGTTTGTTGCACACAGGGCATAAAGCTGCTGTATGCATGCAGTGCAACAGCAAGCAAAAACGCACATATGCGCAATGCCTAGTATTGCGTAGCCTTGGAGAACATCCCTATTCTGAATAAAATTAATGATCTCAGATTAGCATGTTCCAAACCTATTCTTTATTGATTCTTAAAATAGACATAAACATAATCCAGTGTCACTTCAGGTCGGTCCATGTTTGCCTGCTACAGCCAGATGTTCATCCAGCGCTAGCTAACAGTCACTCTTATGAAGAAAAGGGATACCCACACTGGCAAACTCTAGACTTTTGAAATAGGCTACACAAGGGATGAATTGAGACCTCTGACACTTTTCTCACATGCAGGCCCATACTCCTAGAGTTTCTATCTCTTTTACACCACATTTACCATTTGTAACTATCCTACCTAAAGCTGGTGCTTTTATTGATGTTATCATGGTAATGGTGTTGTCATATGATATACTGTATATATTCATGAGTTCTTCATAAGGGACAACCAGCTTCATGTTCCACTATCGCCATGTGGATTTGACAATTCATCATTAAGCATCTGTTTCTCAGATTTGCAAGTCTGCCATCTGGTCTTGTGTTAATACGTTTGTCAAGTTTTACCAGGTGGCTGTTCGAGGTTCCCAGCTGATGCTGGCGTTGATATTAAAGTGGAGTTCCGGCCATGGGGGTGAAATGTAGCTAAAAATACCCACGGGACAGTCAGAGCTAGTACATTCCACAATGGATAGCCTCTGTACTGTCCCGGGTCGCACTTACCTTTTAGAAGAAATACTTACCTTGAAAATTTCTTCTCTAGCGCTGCCATCACGGATGTGGACAGCTCAAGCCAGCGTGTCCTCTTCTGCGTCCTCTTCTCCCAGAATGCGCCTGCACCGGCCCTGCTCGTCGCTTCCGGTGCGGGCGCGTCATCCCTCCACAGCTTCTGGGCATGCCCAGAAGCTGTTTAGCAGGGAATTAGGCGCCCGCACCGGAAGTGACGAGCGGGGCTGGTGCAGGCGCATTGATTCCTGGGAGCGATGACGTTCAGCTCCCAGGAATCAATGCAAAGAGGAAGTGACGGTGCGGGCTGCGGCCGCAGAGGGAGGAAGTGAAAGAAAGGTGAGTATATTTTTCTTCAATAACAAGGTAAGTAAACAAAAAAAAAAAAAATCGTAACTACCCATTTGTTTTTCAAATGACCAAGAACAAGCGGATGGCCCAAAATCTATTATGTCGTTTTTGTGGCCGGAACTCCGCTTTAAGGTTCTTCAGGTAGCTTTGTTTGCCCTTGGAGCCACCCCTGCTAACCTGTTAATTTGGTGGACTGGCTTTCATTTGCTGTTTTGCCTACCCCTCAGTTGGACTACTTTTGGATGTCCCAATGTACCATAATTACTTCATCTTCTGTTCCCTAACCACTTTAAGACCGGAAAGATTTGCCCCTGTCCTGACCAGGCCCTATTTTGCGATTCGGCACTGCGTTATTTTAACTGACAAATAAAGAGATTTGTCAGTTAAAAATAACGCAAAGAACTGAAAGAACATTTTGTAGCTAAAGGTTATAACCCTATTGAATTAGATCACACCATCCAGGAGGTAAGAAATATGAATAGGGCCCTTATTCTTAATTGAGGGGGAAGCACTCACATTTGAATCAGTCATCATGTGAGTCTTCGAATTTCTCTCCTTGGTTTTCTTTTTTTACATCTTATTCCACTCAGCATTATTTTGTTAGAAATCTTTTCAGAAAATACTGGGGCGTCTTAAAGAGTGACAGTGTTTTAGGCCCATAGCTGCCTAATGCTCCGTCAGTCACATTTAGAGGGGTCCCCCCATTAAGGTTACAAATTGCTCCTAATATAGTTGAACCCCATAGGAAACCCACTTTTTTTAATTCCAGATGAAAGGTTTTAATCCTTGTAGGAAGTGTGCTGTTTGTGCACACAATTGTCTAAAAGAAAAAAAAAAGGAAGTATACTTCTTTCAATTCTAATGTCACTTAAAAAATATGACGTCCAGTCATTTTTCACTTGCACTTCTAAAAATGTAGTTTAATTACATGAAATTGGAAACAGGTGCACTGCTCTAAACGGAAAGAAGTGACTATATAATATTTGAGTTGCAGCTCCCACTCAAACAAGCACTCATAAACCTTGTCCAATACAACAGAAAATAATAAAAGTGGTGCGCTACTCAAAATGTGAACATGAGCAATTATCTCCTGTGAAACATATTAGTGAATAATATAGCAAACTTGGTATATACAAATGGTGAAAACGTGCCAAAAAAACCTTTCACCAAAACTCCGCAATCACCCCTCTGTGCAATGGCCGCTCACCTCCAGCACACAGAAAGTGTGCAGCCAATAATTAATCGGATGATCCACCTAGGGCTCCTTTACCATCCTGTGGACTCCTTTAAGGTGCGTCAGTGCATTATGGCTGATTTTCCACTCCTCCCTTCTGCTAGACTGGTTCCTGCAGCATCTTCTCCCCCGTGCCCTGGTGGTCTAGGGTCCTGAAATCATCAAGACTAATGCAGGGTCCTCAGCTGGAACGTGGGGAAGCACCATCTGATCACATTTGCAGCACCATGGCAGTTGCAGATCAAACTGAAGCAGCTTCCTTGGCTGTAGAGGATAGGAGGGTTTAATTCTATGTCAACAGATCAGTTTCTACAATCTCAGCAGTGCCTAAAAGTGCTTTTTCTGCTGTAGATCTGCTGGCACCTGTGGTTCCACAAGCCTGTGCTCTGCTCTTGCTGCACTGACTTAGGAGCTATGGGCATGCCTTTGGAGAAAAGACTTTATTTCACCCATTTTATTCACTATAATAATTTTTTTATTGGTGGATGAACTTTTTCACAATTTTTTTCAGTTGCCATATGAATTAATGTGTATGTATATATATATGTGTGTGTGTATATATATATACAGGTAAAAATGTGTAATAATGTGCATAAAGAAGCCGGGGAGAGATGGAAAAATCTCCAAAAGGCATCAAATTACAGATTAGACATTCTTATAATATGTCAACAAAAGTTAGTTTTTTTTCCATCATTTACACTCTCAAAATAACAGAAAACAAAAAAATAGTGTCTGCAAAAGTTTGGGCACCCTACAGAGTTAATATCTTGTACTGCCCCCTTTGGCAAGTTAACGCTTTTTGTAGCCAGCCAAGAGTCTTTCAATTCTTGTTTGAGATATCTTTGCCCATTCTTCCTTACAAAAGTCTTCCATTTCTTTGAGATTTCTGGGCTGTCTGTCACGCACTGCTCTTTTAAGGTCTATCCATAGATTTTCAATTGTGTTGAGGTCAGGAGATTGTAAAGGCCATGGCAAAACCTTCTGTTTACGCCTCTTGATGTAATCCCGCATGGATTTCGAGGTGTGTTTAGGATCATTATCCATTTGTAGAAGCCATCCTCTCTTTAACTTCAGTTTTTTCACAGATGGCATCAAGTTACCATCCAAAATTTGCTGAAATTTTATTGAATCCGTTTTTCCTTCTACTCGTGAGATGTTCCCTGTGCCACTGGCTGCAATACAACCCCAAAGCATGATTGATCCACCCCCATGCTTAACAGTTGGACAGAGGTTCTTTTCATTAAATTCTGTGCCCCTTCTTCTCCAAACGTACCTTTGCTCATTCCGGCCAAAAAGTTCAATTTTAACCTCATTGGTTCACAGAACTTGTTTCCAAAATGCATCAGGCTTGTCTATATGTTCATTTGCAAAGTTCAAACGCTGATTTTTGTGGTGAGGACGTAGAAGAGGTTTTCTTCTGATGACTCTTCCATGAAGACCATATTTGTACAAGTATATCTTTGTAGTGGAATAGTGTACCACAACTCCAGTGTCTGCCAGATCTTTCTGGAGGGATCGTGCAGTCAAATGTGGGTTTTGAATTGTTTTTTCTCACAATCCTGCGAGCTGTTCTGTCTGATATTTTTCTTGGTCTTCCAGATCTTGCTTTAACTTCCACTGTTCCTGATGACTGCCATTTCTTAATTACTTTCCGAACAGAGGATATTGACATCTGAAAACGCTTTGCTATCTTCTTATAGTCTTCTCCAGCTTTCTGAGCGTCAACTATTTTCAGTTTCAGTTTTCTAGACAACTGCGTAGAAGATCCCATGGTTCTCATTGTTTGGACAATGTCAGATGAGTCTGGGCTTTTAAAACCTTTGAGATTGACATCACCTGGTCTTCCCAGACGATGATTGAGAACAATCTATGACACTGGCAGGTCTCAGCCTTGCAAAGGGGGCAGTGCATGCTATAAATTCTGCAGGGTGCCCAAACTTTTGCAGATGCCATTTTTTTGTTTTCTGTAATTTTGAAAGTGTAAATAATGGAAATAAAATCGAACTTTTGTTGACATATTATAAGAATGTCTAATCTGTAATTTGATGCCTTTTGGAGATTTTTCCATCTTTCCTTGTATTATGCACATTAATACAAATTTTTACCTGGGGTGCCCAATGTTATATATATATAACATTTTTTGTATTTATTCCTTTTATAGGAATATCTTTCACAGGAGATAATTGCTCATGTTCACATTTTGAGCAGCGCACCACTTTTATTATTTTCTGCTATTTAATTACATGTCCTTGTGGCCTACATTATGTTGGTCGCACTGTACATACCTTTCAAGTGAGAATGAAGGAACACATTGCGAATATCCGGAAGGGCATTCCCAATCATAGCTTATCCAGACATTACGATTAGTGCCATAATAAGAATCCTACGGGCATGTCCTTTATGGCTATTGACAAATTTAACCCCCACTGGAGGGGAAGCCATGTTTCTAATTTCTAAATTGGATTTACTGGCCGAAATGTTTTAGACCTTTTGGTCTCAAGATAGAATGGGATGTGAATGCTTTCATAATGGTTAATATCTATTTATTTTGTTTTTATAAATAATATTTATATGGTTTAAACCGGTTTCTCATTCTTGAAATTAATTCTGGGTATAAAATGTATTATCCCCTTTCTATCTTTTTATTTATTTTTATTTTATTTTATTGAAGTTTTGATCCGAAGATTATTTATTATATATATTGAGATCAGTCTTGACCATAGTGCAGGGGGTGTTTCTGGCCACAAGATGTCGCTATTGCGATCTGACTTCCTTTGCGGACGGTTTTTAATACAAAAATTTCAATACTCGCCTAGATTTGGCCATCTCTATTATTACATTATTTCTGTGCATATTAGGGTCTTTTCATGCAGCCCAATTTGGGTTATGAATTACTCATTATGTTTACATAGTCTGGGCAGATGTGATTTCACATCCGGTAGTTGTTGGTTCAACTGCTTTTTCATTTGGAACACATTTTCTGGGAGGCCAATTCATTTTCGGCCCCAATAGTATATATAAAGATGTTGTACGCATACAAAATCACGCCCCTGATGATGTCTGTATGAGGAAACGCATTGGGAGGAGTCGGTTTTGCGTAAATGTCACGCACGGAGGTTGGCTATTTTTTATGGGTTTGAAACATTTCCATTGTATTGCAGTTTACAGGCGATATTTGCTGTCCGATTGGTGAGTGTTATTATGAAAGAATTGTGGACTGACTTACTACGCTATGAGGCTCTCCTGTTGATTTCTTTTGATCCCTATGTGCCCAAACTTTGGATGTGGATGAGCGTATATCGATTATGATTGATCCAGATCTGAGGCTGTGTGATCATTGTTAAATCACACAATGAGCATTTGACCATTATGGATATAGTGGTCCTCCTCATGTGGTAAGGGTCAGGGTGTTCAGCAGTGTCGCTGGAGGTATTAGATTTACTATCTTAATGGGAATCATACACCTTGGTGGAAGATTTAGTCTGGCACTTTGATATGAACTTTACACCTTTGGACTTTTTACTTAATTTCTTTTGATTTTTCCTATATGGATTTTATTTTAAGCGCTGCATTTTGTATTTTATTTTCATATATCACAACCAGTGTATTGTGCAAGCTGCTGCATTTATCCCTTTATTATATCTATACAAGCACGGGTTAAGTGTCGTTTTTTTATAATTCAAAAAAGAAGAATGCTCACAGGACTTTGTAAGACACAAACCACAAGGTATAAAATGTACAAAATGTATTACATTTTAAACACTTTGGTACATACAATTGAAATAATTCTAGTAGACATAGGTACATAGATATATGCATGGGTTTCCATAGTTACATAAATCAAAATATGACGGACAAACCAAGGTGTAAATGTATATATGGTAAAAAAAATTCCACGCATTTCGCAAAACCATGCTCGCTTCCTCAGGAGATACACATATAAATGCCTGAAATTAGAGACAGTTGTTAGGCCTCAGAGCAGAAAGGGAGGATAAGAAAGGAAAAGGGCGGGGGAGTAGGCAAAAAAAGGGAGAGGAAAGACCAAAACTTACAATTGTGTATATAATAGTCCTAACAAACTTCCAAACCAGGGCAAACAGTCAAGTAGATTCATGGTTCCCATAGGACACCCCAATGGACATGATGTAGGAAAACAGAGATCCCCAAACGGTCCATGTAGTTCTCCCAGGGGGGCTGTGGAGTGGAGGGGGCCAGCCAAACAGGCAAACTTCCAAGAAGGTGACAGGGTGTCACAGTGGTCAGGGATGTACAAATACTGAAAGTTGGAAAACAGCAACAGTAAAGCTCAATAGGGGGCCATTGCTCCCAGTAGCAACTAGCAAGCGCCTAAACATCACATCCCACGTGTAATAGTGCAAAAAACAACCCAGTGTAAACGCAGGAGTAGCTGATGGTAAAAGTATAACATGTAAACAATAAAAAAAAGGGAATTTACAGAGGGGAATTGTGCATAGGTGCAATAGATATGTGGACTTCATTAGGCGTCTACCATAGGGTAGATTACATATAAATAGAACATATTGTTGTAAATAAAAAAAGTGAATAAATAAAGGAGACAAGTGTCCATTATCAAGAGCTAGTGATGTGCAGAGGCCAGTGAATGGCCCATTAGTGAGTGAATCCCAAGCTGTGAAATCCATCATGAAAGTAATAGTGCCATATAAGTGTGCAGAAAATAGTATTAGTGTGCTGAAGTAATACAAAACAGATGCCTAGACAGTGAAAAGAATAAACAGAACCAGACCCAAGTGGATGCTATTGGAACATATTATGGTTCCCTAACTGATAGATTCTCACCTTCCCTGAAAAAGGTATGCACACCAGAAACCAAACATCTCACACCTCATAGACTGTTGGGATGGCTAATGGACAGGGGCTGACTAAATAGCCTGGAAACAGGTTGGACCCCACCCCATTAGTGATGGACAGGGGCTGACTAAATAGCCTGAAAACTGTTTGAACCCTGCCCCATCCAGCGTCACAATGGAAGGGAAAAAAAAAAAGCCATGGGGCTCATGTAATCCCATAGGCGGCGAAGCGATTGACGCCAGTGCGAACATGGCTGAAGGTACAGGCGCATGTGGAAGTTGAGGTGATGCAGAGCGCGAATGGGCATCACGCTCTGCCGCACCAGAGGGAATGGATCGCGGTGCATGTGTGCAAGCAATCCTGCGTCACTGTACCTCACGCCACTCCCTCTGGGATTCACACATGTGCAAAAGACGCCAGACGGCGTCATGATGTGACCCCGAGCCCTTCCATCCCCAACCGTGAAGTCGAAAGGAGGCGTAATGTCACACGGCACCCGGGGACACCCAGGAGGAAAATGGTACCAATGCAAGTAGCAAAGGACCACACCAGTCAGGGTGGCCATGCAGCAAAAAGGATCTCGCAGCCCCCGGACTAAAGAACACATCAATCGCAGGGGAAAAAGAAGGGAGGAAAAGGGAAATAGAGACCCAACATAGTCTCTGCAGACAAACAACCAAATGAATATATAAAACAAATAAACATTCAAAAATATCACAAATATAAAGGGTTTGTAAGCTGTAAGTAGACTGAAAAACGGGCATTAGCCCACTATAACGCACTTCATGCAATTAAAAAATGCCTCTACGTATGCCAAAAAAGGGGGCGGTTTTTTCCACCAATAATATTTGCAATAATATTTACACAGAGGAGAGCTGGCATATGAGGGGCATGAAAGTGTCTTAGTCCCCATATGTATGAATACAAAAAAGAATGCCCAAGGGACTTTGTAAGACACAAACCACAAGGTATAAAATGTACAAAATGTATTACATTTTAAACGCTTTGGTACATACAATTTGAATAATTATAGTAGACATAGGTACATAGATATATTATGCATGGGTTTCCATAGTTACATAAATCTAAATATGACTGACGAACCAAGGTGTAAATGTATATATGGTAAAATTTCTCTATGCGTTTCGCAAGACCATGCTCCCTGCCTCAGGAGATACATATACAAATGGCTGAAATTAGAGACAGTTGTTAGGCCTCAGAGTAGAAAGGGAGGATAGGAAAGGAAAAGGAGGGGGGGTGGAAGCAGGCAAAAAAGGGAGAGGGAAGACCAAAACTTACAATTGTTTATATAATAGTCCTAACAAACTTCCAAACCAGGATAAACAGTCAAGTAAATTCATGGTTCCCATAGGACTCCCCATTGGGGACCTCTTTCTGTTTTCTTACGTCTTCATCTCCAAACGGTCCATATGTGGACCTCATTAGGCGTCTACCTTAGGGTCGATTACATATAAATATGAAAAATTGTAATGAATAAAAAAAGGAGACATTATCAAGAGATGGAGAATTGTAGAGGCCAGTGAATGGCCAATTAGTGAGTGAATCCCAAGCTGTGAAACCCATCATGAAAGTAATAGTGCTATATAAGTGTGCAGATAATAGTAATTAAATCCTCCCTTTCTGCTCTGTGGCCTAACAACTGTCTCGAATTTCAGGCATTTATACAGGTCCCTCTCAAAACATTAGCATATTGTGAAAAGTTCATTATTTTCTGTAATGTACTGATAAACATTAGACTTTCATATATTTTAGATTCATTACACACAACTGAAGTAGTGCAAGCCTTTTATTGTTTTAATATTGATGATTTTGGCATACAGCTCATGAAAAACCAAAATTCCTATCTCAAAAAATTAGCATATTTCATCCGACCAATAAAAAAAAAAAAGTGTTTTTAATACAAAACAAGTCAACCTTCAAATAATTATGTTCAGTTATGCACTCAATACTTGGTCGGGAATCCTTTTGCAGAAATGACTGCTTCAATGCGGCATGGCATGGAGGCAATCAGCCTTTGGCACTGCTGAGGTGTTATGGAGGCCCAGGATGCTTCGATAGCGGCCTTGAGCTCATCCAGAGTGTTGGGTCTTGCGTCTCTCAACTTTCTCTTCACAACATCCCACAGATTCTCTATGGGGTTCAGGTCAGGAGAGTTGGCAGGCCAATTGAGCACAGTAATACCATGGTCAGTAAACCATTTACCAGTGGTTTTGGCACTGTGAGCAGGTGCCAGGTCGTGCTGAAAAATGAAATCTTCATCTCCATAAAGCTTTTCAGCAGATGGAAGCATGAAGTGCTCCATAATCTCCCGATAGCTAGCTGCATTGACCCTGCCCTTGATAAAACACAGTGGACCAACACCAGCAGCTGACATGGCACCCCAGACCATCACTGACTGTGGGTACTTGACACTGGACTTCAGGCATTTTGGCATTTCCCACTCCCCAGTCTTCCTCCAGACTCTGGCACCTTGATTTCCGAATGACATGCAAACTTTGCTTTCATCCGAAAAAAGTACTTTGGACCACTGAGCAACAGTCCAATGCTGCTTCTCTGTAGCCCAGGTCAGGCGCTTCTGCCGCTGTTTCTGGTTCAAAAGTGGCTTGACCTGGGGAATGCGGCACCTGTAGCCCATTTCCTGCACACGCCTGTACACGGTGGCTCTAGATGTTTCTACTCCAGACTCAGTCCACTGCTTCCGCAGGTCCCCCAAGGACTGGAATCGGTCCTTCTCCACAATCTTCCTCAGGGTCTGGTCACCTCTTCTCGTTGTGCAGCGTTTTCTGCCACACTTTTTCCTTCCCACAGACTTCCCACTGAGGTGCCTTGATACAGCACTCTGGGAACAGCCTATTCGTTCAGAAATTTCTTTCTGTGTCTTACCTTCTTGCTTGAGGGTGTCAATGATGGCCTTCTGGACAACAGTCAGGTCGGCAGTCTTACCCATGATTGCGGTTTTGAGTAATGAACCAGGCTGGGAGTTTTTAAAAGCCTCAGGAATCTTTTGCAGGTGTTTAGAATTAATTTGTTGATTCAGATGATTAGGTTAATAGCTAGTTTAGAGAACCTTTTCATGATATGCTAATTTTTTGAGATAGGAATTTTGGTTTTTCATGAGCTGTATGCCAAAATCATCAATATTAAAACAATAAAAGGCTTGCATTACTTCAGTTGTGTGTAATGAATCTAAAATATATATGAAAGTCTAATGTTTATCAGTACATTACAGAAAAATAATGAACTTTATCACAATATGCTAATTTTTTGAGAGGGACCTGTATATGTATCTCCTGAGGAAGCGAGCATGGTCTCGCGAAACGTGTAGAGAAATTCTTACCATATATACATTTACACCTTGGTATGTCAGTCATATTTTGCTTTATGTAACTATGGAAACCCATACATATATCTATGTTCCTATGTCTACTAGAATTATTTCAATTGTATGTACCAAAGTATTTAAAATGTAATACATTTTGTACATTTTATACCTTGTGGTTTGTCTTACATAGTCCCTTGGGCATTCTTCTTTTATGTATTCATACATATTGAGAGTAAGACACTTTCATGCCCCTCACATGCCAGCTCTCCTCTGTAGTTTTTTATAATGCATGTGTAATGTTGAGGTCTATGGACTTCAAGTTGCATCAAAGTCGGACCAAAGTAGTGCAGGGACTATTTGAAGTCGTACAGATATGAACGATACTCATTGGAAATCATGGGGTACGACTTGTCGTGCGACTTGCAGTCACAAGTGTGAAAGGGGCCTAAAGGATATTACTGTAAGTACATCATGGATCATCATCTGGAATCTGCTTTTGTACAATACATTATTTTATAGCATCAGTCATTGTGTATTAGTGTTGTTTGTACGTGTTTCCAAGTAATGAAATCTGTTTAGATTTTTACTTTGCAAGATTTTGACAGGAGCAAAATCTTTCATTTCTTGAGCATTAACATTTTAAATACTATCACAAAGCTAAGCTAAGAACATTTTCTTATTTCTCCAGACATACATACCGCAGCAAAGCAAATAGCTGAAGTGAACAACTTGAGCATGAGCAAAATTCGAGACCTTCTCCTTGACAAATGGTTGTGTCCAGCTACTCTGCCGCAAGCTGTAGTAAGTACAAGTATCTTCTTTTCCAAAGGCCCTGATTTTTATTTACAGATTATTGTTCAGTTTATACTTTATATGTGTTTTAACCACATTAGCCCCAGCCGCCGCAGACTGGCTCTCCCAGGCAAAGTCCCGTACATGTACGGCGCTCGCCTGGGAGGAGCTATGGGGCGATCGCGTGGCGCGCTCCTGCCCCCGCTCGTCACCAGGGAAGCCGATGGCCGCCGGCCACCCGCGATCTTCCGCCGCTGACAGGGAAGGACTTCTCCCTGAAGTTATCACAGATGTCGTGTGATCCTGCTATATAGGATCACATGTCTCTGTGATGACTTCACAAGCCACGCCCCCCCCACATTTAGAAATATGCCCCTAGGGTCACATTTAACCCCTTGATCACCAATACTGTTAACCCCTTCCCTGCCAGTGTCATTATTACAGTAACAGTGCATATTTTTAGCACTGATTACTGTAGTAATGTCATTTGTACCCCCAAAAATGTCAGTTAGGGGACCGATCTGTCCGCCGCAATGTCGCGGTCCCGCAAAAAAACGCAGATTGCTGCCATTACTAGTAAAAAAAATAAAAATGTTTTATTGTTTTTTATCGGCTACCGGCTCTTTAGTAAGGATGGGCTGCACCTTAATGGGAGTGGTACAGCTCTTTTGGGGAGAAAGATGGCCACCAAGTTGGAGGAGCTTTTAAACTAGGAGACGGGGGGGAGGGCTCAGAAGTAGAGTCAGGAGGGAACAAAGGACTGAAGACAGTTGTAGGGTCAGCAGTGACAGTAGGTCCACAGCGTCAATCGGTAGGTCTGTGCAGGAGAACCGCAGACCAAACAGGAATAAACATAACCACCGATCACGATTAACTTCCATAAAACTAAGAGGGGTATATGCTAATGCCAGGAGCCTAGCTAATAAAATGGATGAGTTGGAAATGTTAGTACATGAGGAGGACATAGACCTAGTGGGAATAACGGAGACTTGGTTCGACCCCTCACATGACTGGCTGGCAAATATCCAAGGGTATTCAGTGTACCGGAAGGACAGGGTAGGAAAAAGAGGGGGAGGAGTATGTCTCTACGTCAAGAACAATGTAAAGGTGATAGAGAGGAGTGACATTACGGAAGTGATGAGTATGGAGTTAGAATCCGTATGGGTAGAACTCCATAGGGAAGGAGAAAAGGGAAAAGTAATTGTGGGGGTTTGCTATAGGCCACCTAAACAAGGGGAGGAGGTAGAGCAGGAATTTTTAGCACTTTTGGGTAAAGTGGCAGAGCTAGGATCAGTCATCATATTGGGGGACTTCAATTATCCCGACATTGACTGGGGAGAGGGGACTACACACTCACATAAGGTCCGTCTATTCACGGAAACCTTACAGGATAATTACATGTCTCAGTTGGTGGATTCCCCTACTAGAGAAAACGCAATCCTGGATCTATTGATCACTAATGACCCAGACCTAATCTCGGAGGTAGGAGTCCAGGACAACCTGGGCTTTAGCGATCACAGGATGATCACATTTAGCGTAAATAAAAATATAGCAAGGCAAGTGGGGAACATAAGAACCCTTAACTTCAGAAGGGCAGACTTTCCAAAATTGTACTCGTTGATGGAAAGGGTAAACTGGGACCGAACCCTGGGATCCCTGACCACAGAGGAAAAATGGGAATGCTTTAGGAACATATTAAGCAAAGGCATCTTGCAGTGCATTCCTATGGGAAATAAATTTAGAAGGGACAAAGCCAAACCTGGCTGGCTAAACCGGAGCGTTAAAAAACTTATTAGGGGAAAAAAATTGGCCTTCAGGAAATATAAATCAGAGGGCACAGTATTGGCTTTCGACCAATACAAGGAGGCAAATAGGAAGTGTAAACACGAAATCAAGATGGCTAAAATAGACTTTGAGAGAAAAATAGCGGAGGATAGTAAAAAAAAAACAAAGAAATTCTTTAAGTATATCAACAGCAAAAAAACTAGGGCAGAGCATATTGCACACATAATTAACGATGATGGGAGGATGGTTACAGAGGACACTGAAAAAGCAACCGTGCTGAATGCTTTTTTCTCGTCAGTCTTTACACAGCAAACGGAGGGGTACACTGACCATGACTGGTTTGGTTAGTAGTAATACACAGGACTTGCCACTATGGCTAACAGAGGGTGAAATCAGGGAAAGGCTGGATAAACTTAACACAAACAAATCACCAGGCCCGGATGGCGTACACCCGAGAGTACTCAAGGAACTCAGTAAGGTTATATCCAGACCACTGTTTCTGATCTTTGCGGACAGTATTAGGACAGGAGATGTACCAGGGGAGTGGAGGAAAGCAAACGTGATTCCGATATTCAAAAAGGGTCAGAGGCATATACCGGGAAATTATAGGCCTGTCAGTCTGACATCAGTAGTATGTAAACTTCTGGAGGGGATGATAAGGGACTATATCGTAGAGTTTGCTAAGGACAACAGCATCATCAGTAGTAACCAGCACGGGTTTACAAATGGGCGTTCTTGTCAAACCAATCTTTTAACATTCTACGAGGAGGTGAGCTGTGAGCTAGATAGGGGCAGACCAGTGGATGTGGTGTACCTAGATTTTGCTAAGGCGTTTGATACAGTTCGCCATAAGCGCTTAATTTTTAAAATAAGGTCTGCAGGAATGGACAGCAGGGTTTGCTCTTGGATACGGAACTGGCTAAAAGGACGTGTCCAAAGGGTGGTAATAAACAGCGCATACTCAGACTGGTCTGAGGTAGTAAGCGGGGTCCCCCAAGGCTCAGTCCTAGGACCAACCTTGTTCAATTTATTCATAAACAGCATTGAGGACGGGATCAGTAGTTCAATATCAGTTTTTGCAGATGACACAAAATTAGGCAGGGCAATAACAGCACAGCATGAAGCAGATGTCCTACAGAATGACCTGGACAAAATAACGGAATGGGCAACGACATGGCAAATGAGGTTTAACATGGAGAAATGTAAGGTTCTGCACTTGGGGACTAGAAACATACAAGCACAATACACGTTAGGAGGGGAACCCTTGGGAGAATCAAAAATGGAGAAGGATCTGGGAGTCTTGGTTGATGATAGACTAGGCAACAGCATGCAATGTCAAGCGGCAGCTGCCAAGGCTAGCAGAATATTAGCATGCATAAAGAAAGGGATGTATTCCAGAGATAAGACTATAATCCTTCCACTTTATAAAACTCTGGTCCGACCTCATCTGGAGTATTCTGTCCAGTTCTGGTCACCAGTCCTCAGAAGGGATGTGTTGGAGCTGGAGAGGGTCCAGAGAAGGGCAACTAAACTAATTAGGGGATTGGAGGACCTTGGTTATGAGGAGCGTCTGCAATCGCTTGATTTATTCTCCCTGGAGAAGAGACGCCTGAGGGGGGACATGATAGCAATTTTTAAATATCTCAATGGGGATCTAGGCTTATAAAAAAGGCTGTTCAGTCGAAGGGATTACATGAGGACTCGGGGGCATACAATGTGATTAGAGGAGAAGCGTTTTAACCTCAGGCAACGTGGGGGGTTCTTTACTGTTAAGGCTACAAGATTGTGGAATTCCCTACCACAAGAGGTGGTTTCTGCAGGTAGTATGGTGGCTTTCAAAAGACTACTAGACGTACATCTCAAGGATCAGAACATTCAGGGGTATGCGAGATGATTACAGCTACACACACCTACACAGGTTGAACTGGATGGACTGTTGTCTTTATTCAACCTCACCTACTATGTAAAAAAAAAAAAATAACACAAATCTTTCCCGTAGTTGGTAAACGCAATAACTTTTGTGCAAACCAATTAAAATATGCTTATTGCAATTTTTTTTACCAAAAATATGTAGCAGAAAAAACTTTTTTTTTTTTGAGAATTTCATATAAAAGAATGTGAAAATTATTGTTTTTTTTTTTTTGTTTTTTTAAATTGTCGCTGTTTTTTTGTTTATAGCACAAAAAAATAAAAATTGCACAGGTAATCAAATACCACCAAAAGAAAGCTCTATTTGTGGGAAAAAAAGGACTTCAATTTAGTTTGGGTACAGCGTCGTACGACCACGCAATTGTCCATTAAAGTCACGCATCGCCGAATCGCAAAATTGGGCTTGGTCATTGAGCAGCCAAATCCTCCGGTCTGAAAGTGGTTAAAGGATGCTCAGGTTGAGCACTTGACTCAGTTGTCAGTGATGTCCATGCTATGATATTAGAGCAGTGTTTCTCAACCTTTTTTCAGTCAAGGCACCCTTTAACCACTTCCATACTGGGCCAATTCTGGCACTCTGCTCCTACATGTAAAAATCATTTTTTTGCTGTAAAATTACTCAGAACCCCCAACAACTTTTAAGTCACACAGTATTTGTGCAGCAATTTTTCAAACGCGTGTTTTTTTTTGTTTGTTTTTTTTTTTAAACAGTTTCATGAATTTAAAAGAAAACAAAACCCTAAAGTTAGCTACATTTTTTTGTATTTTTTGAAAGATGATGTTACGCCGAGTAAATGGATACCGAACATGTCACACTTAAAAATCTCCATAGACAATGCTTTAACTTTTTTTACAGGTTACCTGTTTTAGAGTTACAGAGAGAGGTGATCTTTGGCTAGAATTGTTGCTCTCTCTCGAACGTTCACGGCGATACCTCACATGTGTGGATTGAACGCCGTTTACATATGTGGGCGCAACTTACTTATGCGTTCACGTCTGCATGCGGGGACGGGGGCACTTATTTTTTCTCTGTCATTAATTGACAGACGCAAGTCCATATTCTTCTTGACCATTGGGTTATGCTGCCCCTACAGGAGTAGGGCACTAGGTAGGAAAAATCTTTACCACGCCTATGGGGCAGTCCCTTCAGGCATACACCCACACACTCTGCTATAGGCTTCAGTTTGTTTCTGCCTAGTTTAGGAGTAGGACCTAGTTCCCGGCAGGGACTTTGGTCTTAGCTTTCTTTTTTATTTTAAAAGGAACCTTTGTTAAAAATTAAAATTTTTAGCTAGTTATGTTCCTGAGAGAATTGCAATCAACAGCCGGACTGGATATTCTAGATCCTTAAGGTCACCCAGCCCGGCCAGCGAGCGTGTGCAGGTTATTTCCCAGCGCTAGGTCTCGTCCTGACACAGTGGACGGTGCTGGCCCACGAGTAAAAGACCTTGCATGAGTCACAACGTACCCTTTGGCCGTCAGCACCCCCACCCCAAGTGGAAAGGCAGTCTGTCCGGAGTGGTGCCCACCCGATATCATTGGTATGGTGAGTAAGTGTCCCCTCCATAACTCTGGCGGTCTCGGGGTGGATGTGGGCCCCTTCCTGGGAAAGTCGGACCCTCGGGTACCCCTCGTTTCCCCTGGCCTCTCGGTAGGTACCAGAATCCCCCAAGGCCTCCCTCACCACCAGTCATGGCGATCCCTACCTCAGTCATCGACGGGGGTCCTCGGGGGTGGACGCGCCAAGGCTGCTATAGCAGATCCACTGGGGGTGGTGTTAATCCTGGTGAGGGTCCCTGCCCGATGCCATTTATCTTTTGGACCCCTTAGAGGGTCCTAGAGGCCGCATGGCGCGCCGTAGGGGCAGCCATTTTTCTGTAAAATCATTCAGCCTCATTTTGCAAACTTCCCCATTGAAATGCATGGGCGGCCATGTTTTTGTTGTTTCCCCATAGGAATGCATTGGGCAGGCATTTTCTTGGAGTGCTGGACAGCAGGGAGCAGCTAGGCCTTTACTCTAGTGAATGACCCAGGTATTTCCTCTTCCTTTTGAAGATTGTTTTTTTCTACATAGCAGAACGATCCTGTTCTCCTTCATATCGATTGTTGTCTTTTGGCACCCGCAAATTCCAGCAGTCGGCCAAGGTTTTCCCTTGTCCGCAATGTTTTGACAAAATGGTTAACAAACAGTGGGGGGCGCATTAAACAGATGATAGTGGTGCCAAAGCGTTTTGAAAGGTGCTACCCATTCGCGGATGCTGTGTCCGCAAGATGGACCGTACCCCCGAAGGTGGACCATCCGGTTTCCAGACTGAACAAATCTACTGTGGTCCAGGTCGAGGAGTACCCAGTCTTTACAGACCCTGTGGATAGACGGATTGAGTCTCTGTCCCATTATTTACATGATAGCAGGCTCAATACTTAAACCGATCTTCGTGTTCACTCTGGTGTTCCAAACTATAATGGAATGGGCAAAGTTACTAAAAAAGTGACTTGGAAATGGAACAGCTCTCTCTGGGCCTGACTGAGCTATTGGACCAGATGGTCCAAGCCCTGCTATTTATATGTGATGTGTCACTAGATGTGGCCCCCCCTTGTAGCCAGAGTGTCTGGGGTTGGGGTAGCTATCAGGTGCATGGTGTGGCTAAAAAGCTGGTCTGCGCATTAGGCTTCAAAAAAGGCTCTATCAGATCTCCCCTTTTCGGGAGACCGTTTGGTTGGTTCCTCATTGGAGGAGTTAATCAAAGGACTCACAGGCAGGAAGAGTACTGTTCTTCCTCAATCCACCAAGGGCAAGCCACCACATAATAGACGGGGGCCTTATTTCATAGCCCACGGGCGGCCCTTTCATGCCTCTGGCACGCAGGAGAAAGAATCTAAGTAATTTAGGTCTTCTGGGCGTTACAAGAAGACATGGTCAGGTATTCCAAGAAAAGGGCAATCCACACCTGCAGACAAATCCCCTGTCTGCATGACGGGACACCCTCACCCATATCTGGAGTGGTGGGATGCCTTGGTTTCTTTCCAGAACCATGAACTTCCTTGATTCAGGACAAATGGGTCCTTGAACTGATCAAATCGGGTTACAAGATCGAGTTCTGGTCTTGACCGTTAGACAGGTTCTTCCCGTCCAATCTACGTCTATCTCCAGACCGGTTAAGGGATCTACGAGAGGCGGTACAAGATCTGCTGTCGCAAGGGGTGATTGTGCCGGTTCCTTCTCGGGAACGCTTTCAGGGGTTCCATTCAAACCTGTTCACTGTTCCCAGGAAAGAAGGCAAAGTTAGTCCAATCCTGGACCTCAAGGCTCTGAACTGCTTTGTGCGGCTACAGAAGTTTAGATTGGAGTACATCCACACGGTAGTGGCGTCTCTACACCAAGGAGACTTTTTGGCCTCCATCGACATCAAGGACGCATATCTACACATCCCTATTTACGCTGGACACCAGTGTTTTCTTTGCTTCGCTGTAGGAGAGGAGCATTATCCATTTGTGGGCGTTACCCTTTGGTCTCGCCTCCGCCCCCGGGGTCTTCACCAAAGTGTTGGCTCTAATATTGGCATTACTGCAACAATGGGGGATTGCAGTAATGGGGTACCTGAATGATCTCCTCTTAAGAGCAGACACACATTCAATGACTTGATAATCATTGTACGGACTCTGCAAGAGTTCGGTTGGAACATCAATTTCAAAAAATCTGCCCTGGTACCATCCCTAATACTGGATTATCTGGGCCTGACTCCTGGACTCTGCTTCGGCGAGGGTTTTCCTTCCCTCGGACAAGCTGCAAAAGTTGCAGGGGACGATTCGGTTTCTGCTATCCAGCAATCTGTACTCTCTGTGAACTTGCATGAGAGCCTTAGGTCTGATGGTGTCAACCTTGGAGGCGGTTCCGTTTGCTCAGTTCCACACGAGACCCTTACAAAGGGAAATTCTTGTCAAATGGAACAAAGATCTAAAGTTCTTGGACACTATGATTCGGTTGAGTCACAACACAAAAACTGCTCTTCTATGGTGGCTTCGCTCGTTAGCACTACACTAGGGCAAGTCCTTCCTCCCCTTGAATTGGACTGTGGTAACCACAGACGCCAGCCTGTCTGGCTGGGGAGGAGTGCTGGGTAAACTGTGTGTCCAGGGGTCCTGGACAGTAGAAGAATCCAAACTTTCGATCAATATTCTGGAACTCGGAGCGATAAAGCTTTGCCTGAGTCACTGGACAAATCGTTTACAGGGTTGTCCAGTCCGGATTCAATCAGACAATGCCATGGCCGTGGCTTACATCAATCATCAAAGGGGCATCAAAAGTGTCTTGGTGGCCCAGGAGGTGTCCAATCCTGAAATGGGCTGAAAATTTTGTTCCAGCTCTTTCTGCAGTGCACATCCCAGGTGTGGAAAACTGGCAGGCGGATAACCTGAGTTATCAGGTGTTGGATCAGGGGGAATGGTCTCTGCATCGGGAGGTGTTTCACCTCATGTGTGTCCAATGGAGGACACCCGACGTCGACCTGTTAGCTTCTCGCCTCAACAAGAAGGTTTAGAGGTTTGTAGCCAGGTTTCATGATCCTCTGGCTGACGCCACAGACTCGCTGGTGGCTCCTTGGAGTCAGTATCGACTGATCTATAAGTTTCCTCAGCTGAAACTCCTGCCGAGGCTTCTGCGCAGGATGGAGGTGGAAGGGGTTCTAGTTATTCTGGTGGCCCCAGACTGGCCTCGCCGGTCTTGGTATGCAGATCTGGTAAGGCAGGTTGCCGATGCTCCTTGGAGACTTCCTCTCAGGGAAGATCTGCTGTCTCAAGGGCAGATCTTCCATCCTGCTTTACAGTCGATGGCTTTAACGGCGTGGCTGTTGAAAGCCAGATATTGAAGGATAGAGGTCTTCTGATTCTGTGATTCCTACTTTATTGAAGGCCAGAAATTCTACTTCTAGGAAGATCTATCATCGTACTTGGAAATCATACATCTCATGGTGGGAATCGCTGAAGGTGCATCCTCGCCGTTTCTCGGTGGCTAGGATTTTGACCTTTCTTCAAAAAGGGGTTGAACAGCGGTTGGCTTTGGGCACTATCAAAGCCCAAGTGTCGGCTTTGGCCATGTTTTTCCAACGTCCTTTAGCTACGCATGCCTTGATTCGCACTTTTATTCAAAGGGTTCGCCATATGGCTCCTCTGAGGCTATCCGCGCTACCTCCGTGGGATCTTAATTTGGTATTTGTTTTTCAAAAACCTCCTTTTGAGAACATTAGGGAGATTCCTCTGCTTACACTGTCTCATAAGGTTGCCTTTTTGGTGGCTAGCTATTACTTCTGCCCGCAGAGTATCTGATTTGTAGCTGCTGACCTTAATTTTTTTTTTTTTTATATAGACTGAAACACTGCTTTAAATTTGTTTCCATTCAAATTATCTGGCAAGGTTAGCATTGAGATTTGCAGCAATAATTTGCTCGGCGTATAAATTGCTTTGGCCACAATTGATCTGTACGGATCTTCCGTGAAAAAAACTCCAAAAAACCAAGGGATGTTAAATTTACTGTTTCCATCTGAATTCCAGGTTGGCCAGTGAATGGAGAAAGTACAGGTGGTGTAGAGTCTGTGGGCTGCCAATCAGGACTTGCAAGTGCATCAGGAAGGGCACTATGGGCTTTTTACGGGCCTGTGTTTGAATTTTTGTCGGCTACGGGACACTACTTGTGGCAGGCAATCTGAAGCTATCTGGGATTGATGTTGATGCTATCTGGCATCACCCGTGACACTAATACAGTGATCAGAAAAAAAATCTGTACTCTGTACTTATGATAATGTGAAAGATTTAGTTGGGGGGGGGGGGGGGCGCGATCAGGGGGTTACAATTTATTAGGGAATATGTGATGGGCAAACTGACGCTATTTGGGATTGACGCTGATGCTAACACATCTGGCGTCACCCGTGACACTAATACAGTGATCAGAAAAAAAAATCTGTACACTTTACTAAAAATACTGTGCCAGGAAAGTGAAATGGATAACTGGGGGCAACCAGGGGGTTAAAGTTTATTTGGGAACATGTGACGGCAAACTGACGCTATCTTGGTTTGACGCTAACGATATCCAACGTATGCAGTAACATTAATATAGTTATTAGTTAAAAATCTGTACACTGTACCTGACACTGACAGGGTTAGTGAAAGGGTAAACTTGATCAGGAGGTTAAATGTGCCTATCTAGGTGTTTTACTGTGTTTGTGTGCTGCTTTTACTCAGTGTGTTGTCTCTTCTCACACTGGAAACGAAAAAGGATCCAGGAGAGGAGAGTCCGTTGTTTTCTGTAAACACAGGCACATGCTGATCTGTGATTTAGTCAGAACTGATCAGCAGGTCCAGACCAAAAATCATTGTCCTGGACCTGAAGACTAATCGGTGCTGGATCGAATCACAGCACTGGTGGGCGGGCATGCCCCCTATCCGGGAGCATGGATCACATACTAGGTATGTGATCTGGCACAGAGCGGCCGCCCTGCTGCAGTATATCTATGGTGGGTGGTCCGCAACTGGTCCAACTGACAGTACCCTCAACATCTGACTGCCATTGAGGCTCATTAGCCAATTCCAATTGGTAACCCCCCAGTGTACACTTTGGGGAACTGTAGCTGGATCTTGGGGCGGGCCTGTAATATTTGCGACAGGCACTGCATCCTGCGTTTGGTGCTCAGCTTGCTACGTGGAGCAACAAGTTAGTTAGCCTCAGGGTGCTATACAGGTCCAGGGCTGTGCTCCATTCTTGTTGCACCCAGACTCCTCTGTGAGTAGTATACCCATCGTGATCGGCAAAGCCTGGACCCTGGATGGGAACTTGGACATGGTAAGACCAAGTCTCTCCCTATACCCTTAGACATAATGGTTCCTGTCTGTCTATTGACGTCTATATGTACACTCTTGGCATCTTGTAATGTACACTACCTCCCTATCTTATAGAACTTACCACAGTGCCATGCACGCAATCAGTTTATAAGGCACAGGTGTAGGGGGATTTCATTCTATGTGTCAGTCTCTAATTTTATTGTCTCACTGTTGGCCTTATAGGAAATGTTTTATAGTGTTTACCTACTAAAATGTAACTGTCCTTTTACCCCCATAGCTGAAGTTATTTTTCGGCTACTGACATAGCGCTTATAAGACTTTAAGCTGAGCACCCCCAGACACCATTTTCTGCCAAAAACTCAAGTTGATCATTTGCCACACCATATGTTGCTGACTTCCTCAGAGGCACAGCCATTGGACTTCAGTGCCTGAAGTGCTGCAATTCCCTTCGATAAGACATGTCTTCTCCCCCCCTCCATCCACATCCATTCCGTGGCAACCCCTGCAGGGGAAGACCTTTATCTAGCAATGGAGGATTTTGTGCGGTAACACAAGACATAGACAATGATGAGTGCTTCCAAGGCCCTGAGGAAACCCAGATAAATAGTGGTTCCTTTGTTCTGTAGCAAGGTCTTCCACAGACACTGCTCCAGCACTCTGATTTAACCCCCTCTTCCGGCTCACACTACGCATCCTGTCTGAATAAAGCAGAATTCACCACCATGTCTTCCCTTTTTCAGAAGCTTTCACTATTTCTGAAATCTAAGATTCTCAGATCCGTTACAGATACGTTTTTGCATGCCCTTTTTTTTTTTACGTTTTTATGCGTTCCGGTGCATTTTTAATACATTTTTTATGCATTTTACCGCATTTCAGTACATTTCTGTGCAGAAAAAATGCAGCATTTCCGACTTTTTTTTTTTTTTTTTTTACCAAAACGCACTGGAACTGCAAGCACTGGTGTGAATTATGCAATTGAAACCATGTAATCTACTTTCTATGCGTTTTGGATGCTGGAACGCATGTGGTGTGAACTAGCCCTAAGGGAGGAAGGTTTGCCAGGATTAGAAGGATCCACTGCAGCTTGGAATTTTCTCTTGACCTTGCTTAAAGTGTTGGATTTTTTTTTTTTTTCTAAACCCTTAATAACCAAAAAAAAACATAGAGGTTTGGAAGATTGGCCTTCTGTAACTGTCTCTAGCATCTGTTGCTTCGCAGCTACAGTTCCCCATATTCCCTTCTGGTAGAGCTTTTGAGGTTTTGTTCCCATGATACTCTCTTAAAAAGGTGTCAAGGTACATTCCTAACACCTTTCTTCACCACAATGTTTTGGTCAAAAGCTAATCCGTATAACACATTAGGGATTGTATGGCCTCTGTAGGTGCTATTCACTTCGGTGCTATTCGCTCCTCCTCATTGCACTCAGGTTCCTGGTCAATATTCCCCCTCTATTGAGGAGGTTGCTTTCATAACCTGAAGCTCCTACTGCACAATTGCACCATGACATATCCTCCATGTTTTCAGCCCTTGGGATGTGTCTCAAGCCTTTTCCTACTTCTGCTCTTGTGACTTGCCAGATTGCTCCTCTCAACTTCAGTTGACTATCCTGCTTTTTCTTCCTCTATCCTGTCTTGACCTTGGTGACAGAAAATTTTCCTGCATTATTTAGGTTGCCATCCCCTGTTCCCAAGGGTTCTTCAGGGGAGGTCACTTTTCCTGTACATGTACGATTTTTAACAACTTAAGCACTTTTTGGCCTTAATCAATTTCCTCTTTGCTGTCCTCTCTCTATTTCCTTCTTTTACACTTTCCTACCTACTGCTTCAAAAAAAGTAGTGTGATTTTCTACACCTCCTTGCAGCTTTACAGGTGGTCATAAAGGGTGGTCATCTCCCTCTCTTTTAGGAAGGATAACAAGGATTTTCCAAGGAACTCCTGTCTGTTAAGGGATGCATGCCCCAGCACGCCTTTAAAACCTCTAAACCTAAATTACTACAGCAGTTTGGCTTTTGCATGGTCTCCTTCAGACCTGCCACTGTGTGTACTGCAATAGCTAGACTAGCTAGGGCCGGCGCTACCGCTGGGCAAACAAGGCAGCCGCCTAGGGCGCAGCCATACCTCCCGCTCCCAAGCTTCCCTGATTCGCCGGGATCATCCCCGGAGAATCAGGGCTGAGTCCCGGAATGCTCACGGCGGTGCGGGCGGCTTGGTTCCTGCACGCCGCCCGCGAGTTACACACACACGGTAGCTGGTCTCTCTCCCCAGCTGCCTGTGTCAGTGCAGAGCAGAAACGAGCACTGAACCCACCCCTCCCCCTTCCTGTGTGTTTCCTGTACAGTACACAGAGGAGAGGAGGCGGGGAGCAGCTCTCCACTCTCTGCAGCAGCGCCACTCTGATCTGAGGTCTGTGATGTTTATAACTAATACTAACTTGCAAGGAGGGGAGTGTATGGTGCTAGGGGGATGGAGATGAAGGGGTGTGTGAAGCCGGGGGGGGTATGGAGATGGAGGGATGTATGGAGATGGAGGTGTGTGTTTAGCTGGAGGGGGGGAGGTGTATGGAGATGGAGGGGTGTGTGAAGCTGGGGGGGGTGTATGGAGATGGAGGGGTGTGTGAAGCTGGGGGTGGGGGTGTATGGAGATGGTGGGGTGTATGGAGATGGAGGGGTGTGTGAAGCTGGGGGGGGTGTATGGAGATGGAGGGGTGTGTGAAGCTGGGGGGGGTGTATGGAGATGGAGGGGTGTGTGAAGCTGGGGGGGTGTATGGAGATGGAGGGGTTTGTGAAGCTGGGGGGGTGTATGGAGATGTAGGGGGGGATGTATGTAAAATTCCTACCACCCCACTCCCTGACATCTTCATCCCCCCTGTCATCTTCACCCCCCCCATCATCTTCACCCCCCCCCGTCATCTTCCCACCATCCCACCCCCTGTCATCTTCATCCCCCCTGTCAGCTTCCCCCCATCCCACCCCCTGTCATCTTCCTACTATCCCACCCCCTCTCATCTTCCTCCCCCCTGTCATCTTCCTACCATCCCATCCCCTGTCATCTTCCTCCCCCCTGTACACCACTGTCAGCTTCCTACTATCCCACCCCCTGTCCTCTTCATCCCCCCTGTCATCTTCCTACCATCCCACCCCTTGTCATCTTCATCCCCTCTGTACCCCACTGGCAGCTTCCTACCGCCCAAGCCCCTTAAATTTACTGGTGCACATCATATATGATGGATGCAGAGAAATTATTTTCTTCCAGTGAACCAGTGAAACCACCAATGCAGGGAATTTTTTATTTCAGTGACACCAAGGATGCAGAGACAATCTTTTTTCCAGTGAAACCACAGATGCATCTCTACCCAAAAACCCATCTCACCCATAGTGCAGTGACCCTGTTTTTAAAATGTTTTTTTTTGGGGGGGGGGGGGGGGCGCAAGTAGCTGGTCTTGCCTAGGGCGCAAAATAGTCTTGCACCGGCCCTGCCTGTCCTCCATAGATGTGCCACTGGATACCTCACACAAGATGTTTTCAACCTCAACAGTGTTTTATACTTACAAACAGCAAGCAAACACTGAGTAATGGATTTACCCCCATCTATTCACACAATAAGGAAGTTCTCACATTGCTGAAAAAAATTACCACATTCTCTGGTACTATTTTACTGGACCCTTCATCATGCCCTGAACATTCATATGCCAGGATGCCTTGGAGACTTTTTACTACATGGCTCTTGAGCCTAATCCTTTGGACCATATGCCAAAATGCTGATGCCTACACTTATGTCATTCAGTTGATCCTGTATTAGTCTCAAGTTCCTCCTCCAGCTATGCTGTCTGGGGAACCTGGGTCTAATACTAATGTTCTCCTTCAGCACAAACTTTCTGTCTGTCTGCTTCAATGGGCAGGAACATACTCTCATGGGCACACTTGGTCTTCCCTCTGAGAACTTATGTCAGGTTATGCTGGTGGGCGAGACGGGCCAAGCTTGATTTTCTCTGTGCGGAGTCACAGGGACTTTGCTTCTCCCTATATGTAGAGATTAGTGCCACTGCCTAGAGCCTCTTTTACTCCTTATTGCCATATTACAAATCTTCCTGGCGTAAAACCCTCAAACTCTGTCTTGAGCTCTGATATGCTCTTCCTTCATTTGACAGGCTGTGAAGCTATTGTGCTCTATTAACTACTTACAAGATTTTTTTTAAATTTATATTTTTTTTATTATACCAGTTAACTCCATTCTTCAGCTTAGTACTGGAAAATGTCTTGTTGTCTAATCTCGACGCTCCCCTTATGTGTTTGTTTCCGTCACCACATGCAGTTTGTAGGTACCCAAGGACTTGCTTGCGTCTCTAGTTATAAATCTGTTTCGTAGATTTTTGCTGAGAGTTCTCCTGGCATCTGATATCACCAGTAAGGCACATCCCAACATCTAGGTTGTGCTCCCTTCCTTCCTTTGGGTATGCAGCCCACTTCTTTTATGCTCTGCACTCTATCATGTGAAGTAGATCTCACCCTGTGTGACAATAGGGAATCTCATCCCAGAACTTTTTCTCTTTTCTCATCCTGCAACAATCGCCAAACATTTAGCCCTGCTATCCTGCAGGTCTTGGTTCGACCTTGTTTATTCTTTTCCTAACACCTTTCACTTCATGTGAGCTCTTATTGTAAGAAGTTGCCTTGTTTCTCTGTTTGCCTCTGGCATTGGCCCCTTTCTTTTCTTAAGTTACATGGGCGTTAATTATCCTGGAAGCGGGTTCTTGTATCCCTGGGGCTCTTTCTCCCTTGTGTTTGATTGTTATTATTCTTCCAGTCTGATGACATGTCAAACATTTTACAATTTACCTTAGGTAAGGTCAGAATTTGTCAGGTGGCTGTTTGAGCCCCTGCTAATGTGTGGTTCAGCTCCTAGGTGCTTCTGCTGTAAACTGTCTGTCCAGGTTCATTGACCCTGCTTGTTTGTGTCTTCCTATGGGCTTCGTGCTATTGTTTCAGCAATTTGTTTCCCTATCTTTGAATTATTGCTTGGGGACATCCAATGGTCAAAGAAATTCCTGTGTCCTGTACCATTTAAGATAATAGAAATGTTAGGATACCTGTATATGCTAAATCTTGGAGTACAGGTCCCTCTCATCTTTTCTCTGTGATCTCTTTATTGCTTGCATAAAAACTGGAGTCTCCCATGTAGCAGGACAGTTCTGGGAGAGAGTGTTTTAGATTATTTCTGAACTAGTGGACTTCTCAATTCATTTCTTCACCTTCTATGCCTTTCTAAACATCAACTCAAATTACTACATCAAGTTTTAACAGGAGTCAAACAGACCTAACCAAAATCTCCTGGATTCCTTAAAAGGGAGCGTTTCTGTTGAACATATCTATATTATTTCTATTCCTTTCCCCACAATAATCACTCCCCCTATTTCCACCTGCTCTAAGCACTTAGGCACATCCTATCTTTCTCCTTACCCCTCCTACTACTACCAGCTTGCCTCATTTTTTTATAGTATTTTGGGAAGATGCATTTATTTAACTTAGAATTTTGCTAGCACCTTTTTTGTTGCTTTGCTCTATTTCTTCAGTAAAGACTTAGTAAGGAGTTTTTCCTTCAGCTTTGTTTAAAAGGAAAAGCATAGAGGAGGAGTGGCACTGAAAAATTAGTCAGCCAAGACTGAGCTTTACAGGAGGAGAGTGGTAGAGATACCTAGAGATTGGAGTGCCAAATCAGCTTGCACTGGAGCTATACACAAGAAAAATGTTGGAGGTACCCAGAGTGGATTGCTGAGAAGTCCATGGAGCTAAAAGGAGCACCATGGAGACTTGACTGGACAGAGGATGTCAGGAAGAAAGTCATAGAACCTCATGAAAAGGAAAGGGTAGATTAGGCAATGAGGTGGGAGGGCGGGGATCGAGGGAACTGAGCATCTAAACCGCAAAGATAAACTGTTAAGTGAATCTACACAGAGATGGTGGGAATTACCAGTAATGCTGCAGCGACAGGAAAAGCCGCCTCTAGAGCTGAACATACTGATGGATAGAGATAGGACTGTAGAGCTGATTATGGGAAGGGAAAAAGGTCGAAGGAGTTGCATTTTGAGATCCCAGAAGCTAAAGTGTTTGAGAAGGACCAGTTTTAGTAAATCCTCCCTCAATTTGTACTTTATTACCATAATGTCAGCCATGACATTCTGTAAAAATATAGAGGTAAAATATATTGATTTGTAGTTCTATTTTCATTGTTGTCAGCATAAGGAACAATAAATTGTTTCATTGGCATATTGAAGCTACATACGGACTGCTATTTATTTACACTTGCATTTTTAAGTAATATAGGTCATCTTCTTTTTCTAGAAAGACAAAGATGTATTTGGTGATGTACAAGGGGATGAAGACCTCAGTAGGTATGTTGTATGGGAATGTGGCTTCATCTGCTATTTTTCACTGAGACAATTCATATTAAAACCGTACAGTTGATGTACTGTACGGTTTTAATATGAAAACAAGTGTCTTCGCAAAGTAGGGTTTCTTAATTTCGGTTTCAATATGTTTATTGAAAATTTTTGACAAAGCATAAAGAAATTACAAAGATTTTAAAACAATACGCAATTTCCACAACATGAAGTGCATTTAGGACAAGAGCAGAAAAGTTTGCATTATTATCCATCAATGGAAGAACAGAAGGTGTATTAAACCCAGGCTCCACACTAGCTAAGGGTTACCCCCTCTAGAATGCCTATCTTAATCACGTCTGAATCACATAACTGCAAGCCTATGATGGTATCCTCAACCATTTATTGTCCTGCAGTTATAGCCTGTTAAGAGATTGTAAAAACCCCAATAATCACAGCTTATCATATTATTTTCGTGAAAGCCCTTTGATTTGATGTAGTTCAGGGTACTCCTTCTACATTCGGAAATGCAAGTCCCTTCCACCATAGGGAGAAAACGTACAATCTACCATGACTGTAAAGATTGCATAACCCATATATTTTAATCACACAAGTAAAGCAAAGAAAAAAGTATAAGAAGGAATAAGAGGAGGGAAAAAGGGGTGGAAGTGAAAAGACCCCACGCTCTAACACTCACCCCCAGGAGGCATACTACCCAAGATCATTGGGTAAGTATCTGATCCATGGACCCCAGACCCTTTCAAATACCTTCATTTTGTAGTTTAGGATTGCTGATAACCATTCGATTTTCATAAGCCGGGAAAAGCTTATGTTTGAGCTGGTCAAATGTTCTAGTAGCCAAATTCCAGTTTCTGGCTATAGTGATTTTAGCAGAGACAAATATAAAAGTAAGAAGTCGTCTCAGATTTTTGGAAGCTTCCTCCACTTTGCATCCCATCAGATTGATTTGAGTGAGGGTAAATATTAAGTTGTAGACTGATCCAAAATCATCTCACCTTGGGGCATTGCCACCATATGTGATATGCTGTCCCTTCCTGACCTCAGCCCCGAAAACACATAGGTGAAGCTTCCGGGACATAGGTTGCCAATTTGGCCGGCACCGTGTACCATCTCAACAATACTTTAAAGTTTGCTTAAATAATGGAAGTGTTGATGAGTGACCTCGAGGCTGCTTGCGCAATCGAGTGCCATTCCTCAAGTTCCAGACCTTCCTGGATGTCCTGCATGTGGATTTCTTCATTTTGTGAGTGCAAGGGATGCTCCATCGCAGCATAGACTCCCAAACGGCCACCTCATTGTCACCAGAGACATGTGCAAGGAATCATGAATTTCCTAGTGGACAATTTGGTGCTTTGGGACTTCCTCATCTATTGATCATTCACAAAATGTCAAAGAATTGTTTGGCAGAGTGACATTCTTTAAGCAAAGAACAGGAAGTATTTATTCTTAACATAGTGGTCAAGGCGGCAGAATAATATGAAGCAAAGTTGAGGTCAAGAAGAAAAGGTTCAAGCCAAAATGTAGGAACAGAATGACAGCCCAACAAAACCTGGCAGTTCAGCCGACTTCTGTCGAAGGGTCATGACTGAAAAAGGTATGCTGACCGGAGTGTTATGGCGTGGTGGATTCAGGTGGGATATCCCCGCTGTCCGAACACAATAGCACAGCTAACCTGCTGGGTTGAACTAAAAATAAACGTAGCGTTTCTGAGGCTTTTGTTGCAGAAAGCTCCATTTAATCGACAAACCCTAACCGTAGACTATATATACACACATACATACATCACATAATCAAAGCAAGTCAGAATATTATTAGCTATTTGTTTGAACATAAAGTATTTGATTTTTACCAGCCTAATATTAAAATCCGTTTTTTTTTTTTTTTAGTCTAAACAGGAACTTGAGGCAATTATTGTAAACTCTTACTAGTGCAGTACGTATGCTGTGTTCTGTAGAAGTAGTAAACATTATAGAAGTCCTAAATTTTACAGTGATTGTTGGTTTTGATTTGTAGATTGGCAAAAAATATTTGCACCCTGATAACTTTTACTATGTTCTACGTCACTGCCGTACACCATAAATGCATTGAATCAGTATAGCTTTACAGTTCATGCTTGTTTCCTAATCATTTTTTAAAGGTGTAATAAATATTTTTATTTGCAGAGTTATACATCTTCTCCAACCATACCCTGTAGATTTCAGTTCTAGAATGCTGTATGCAATTGCAACTTCTACTACTTCTGTAAGTAATTTGATTTGATTCATCATTATAAAAAAAAAACTTTTCAGCAGCTTACAAATAACTGAACTTTTAAACACAATTTACAATAACCCAGCCTTGAAAGAACTTTAAATGTCAATTTTTATACTTTTTGTCAGTACCCTTCCCTCCCCACCCCCACTTCATGCCTTATGCATGTGCTGCATCTGCCAGAGGTGTATTAGTGTGCGTGTTTGTGTGTACGAGGGGTCTTCAAAAAGTTTTTGCACTTTTATTTATGTGTGTGTGTGTGTATATATATGTATATATATGTGTGTATATGTGTGTATATATATATATATAATATATATACAAACAGAATGCCCGTAAGTTGCTAGCATCTTTCCTGGAAGACGGCACCCCCGCTCAGGGTGGGAGATGTTCTGTATCAGAGTGGTGCCCGCGTTCTCTACACTGGTGAGTGATCTTACCCCTGTGTCCCTGGGACTACTATCTGTGGGGGTGTTCTGTGGGCCCACTCTTGGGGGATGGCAGTACAAGGTGGCTTCTGTGGGATCCCCTTCCTGGTCGGTTGGTGCAGCCCCCTTCCTCCCTGTCCCTGCTGGGGGCACCCTGCGATGAACTCTGCTATGGCTGGGGGGTGTAGGGGCTTGCTGCATCCCAGGGGTACTCTCTGGGGTTCCCTTTGGTGGCCAGCGACTGTGTTTTTTTTCTTTCGCACAGCCGGGTAAAGGCAGGCTGTTTGGCCTCTTTGTGTGGACAGCAACCATTTTAACTCATCATTTTGGCGCCATCTTTGCTGTGGGCGACCGCCTAGTAAGGGCGTTGGCCATTTTGCCAGTGCTTCCTCCTATAGGTTTCTATCAGGCACCATAATTCTGTGGCTCAGGGCGGGCATAGGCCTCTAGTGCGTGAGGTCACTTCCTCTTTTCTCTCATCTTCACTGCAGCAGCGTGTGGTTGACAAGTACACTGTGACACTGTGGGGGGATTTTACCTGTTTTTTCTGGCATTTTCCTGCAAAAACTGTTTCTTCTTGTGGCTATAGCTGTATTTGTAGGGTCTCCACGGGCGGTGCAGCTTTGCAGTGGGGACCATGGGAACCGCCGTTTTAAAGGGCCTGCGTTCCAAAAAAAAAATGTTCTGCAAAATGGAGTCCCAGGATAGCAAATTCCCGCAGACCTGGTGGGTGCTTCAGGAACTCCTGAATCCTCTTCCATGGCCTCATTATCTGCTGCTCTTGCGACTTTGGTGTCCAAAAGTGGATCTGCTGATGTCTGAACGCACTTCCCAAAAACTGATGATGCACTCTGTCTTCTGACTCTGAGCCTGATTTGGTTGCCACGGACAACGTCCCCCCTGAGGGGTCCCAGTCCTCGCATTCCAATGGGGAGGAGGAAGAGTCTTCCTCAACGGCGGCGCGACAACGTGCAGCAGTGGATGCACTTATTAGCTCCGTTACAAAAGGGTAATGGTCTGGTTCCCACCAAAGCACTCCTCCATCCCAAAATATATATCGAAACAAGAAGATTGGCCCGCGGGACTTTGTATGAGGTACGTGCTCAGTGGCTGGAAATCAATGACATACACAGTATATGAATAAAACAATATAAGATTTTTTCTCTATCGCTCATTGACAGACGTAGTCCTCGGTGATACAGCACCTTCGGGTTATGTTGCCTCCACAGGAGTAGGACTAGACAGGAAATGAAAAATGCTCTGGCCACACCCCAGGGGCAGTCCCCGAGGGTATATCCTATCTCTCGCCGCCACAGCAAATCAGTTTTTTTCTGTCTAGTCAGGAGTAAGGACCTAGATACCTTGCTGGGATCTTCGGTCCTGGCAGGATTTTTTTCTTAGAAAATAATTTTTTAAGACAGCTTTTTTTTTTTCTCCAGTGTTCCTGTGAGATCTTCAAGCAAGAAAGCTGAACTGGGTGACGGGCGGGATGTTGAGATCCAGTGGTCACCCCAGTTCAGCCTACGAGCGCATGCAGGCCATAGCTCCGCGCTGGGTCGGCCGCGACATAGTCCCACTGGACGGGGACTGACCCTGCGAGTTAAACGTCTCGCTGAAACGCCAAAGACCATGAGTCACGGCGCCCATATTGGTCGACAGCCCTCCTACCTCGGTGGAGAGGGGTACTGTCAGGAGTTGGCGCCCGCCTGGTTCCGGTATGGTGAGTAGTATGTTCCCCCTTTCCCCTTGACGGGTCTTGTGGTGAACGCGGGCCCCTCTCTGTAATGGTAAGGATGGGTTCCCCTCTATCCTACAACATGTCACAGATCCCCCTAATTGAGTGTGATTTTTGTGTACAAGAAGCCAGGAGGCTTGGTTTGGGAGCTGACAATCTAATTGTAAAAATGTGTAAATGATTGTAGTCAGTGGCAGTACTAGAACTTTACTGTGATAGTATAAGGTATCCTACCTGTCAGTAGCCACAGGGCGATGTCTATACATGTATACTGCATTCCAGATCATTCCTCCAGCTAAGCAGATGCCTCCCGACGGCCACGGACCGCATACGGCCCGCTAGGGTCCGGTACCTCCGACCACGCTGACCACCATGAGGGTGAAGGGTTGTGAGGCCGAGATCCTTCTGCAGACATGCCGCTATTCTGTGCAGGCCGCCACCATTGTCTGGTAGATCGCACGAGGCCGCCATTTTGGTGTAGCCTCGTGTCTCCAGCATGGGGGCGGCCATGTTTGAGGTGACTCAAACACCTCATGGAGCCAGGGGGAGGAGCCGGCAGGCGTGTTAAGGGGCGGAGCCGCCTCTTTTACCCAGGAAATAGGGCCAAAGACTTCCTGTCTGTAACAAGACAAGCACTGAGCAAGCTGATGAAAACTTCTGTGCATCAGGGATGAGCCTTGGGGTCTGTCGCTCTCTCTGTGGGGTCCAAAAAGGCAGGTAACACTGAGGGGCGCTGTTGCGACTGGGGGACACAAAAAAAAAAAAAAAAAGTTTTTTTTTTTTTTACTTTGTCATTTTTTGTCGCTGGCGAGTGTCTTGTATAATCATTGACCCTGCCGCATAGGTATCCCCACCTGATCCCCTCAAGGTGGCCGCAGGACCCTCCAGTACCCCACTTGTTTTTAATGCATTATCGGCAGTTTTGGAGTCTTTGGTATCCCGGGTGGAGGTGGCCTGTCAGGGACGGGGGTCAAGTAGCAACCCCCGCCTACCCCTATTGTTTATCAGATACTTCAGATACGGATTCGGAACTGGTCAATGCAGTTGCAGGTCCCTCTTAGGGGGCTGTTGTCTCAGGTAATATCTCCTCAGCAGTGAGGAGCACGTTTCTGCCTCCGCCATAGCACAAGAGTGGTGGATGCACTAGTTGTGTCCGTCCGGGAAACCTTTAGTCTTGAGGTTACACCGGCAGAGGTAGCTGAGACTGAGATTCCTTTTTGGTACTTGTTAGCCTACCAAAAGGGCGAAGGATTTTCCTTTACCCAAATGGGGTCGTTTTGAAACGAACCCCTGTTATTTCCAAACGCATGGCTAGGTGCTATCCGTTTGAGGAATTCCTCTTTATGGGATAGACGGTACCACCTGCTGTCTTGCCACAGACTGTTAGGATAAAAAGACCTCGTAACTAACGAGGACCTTCCTTTTCTGCTCATATAGAGTTGTTCGTTCCGCGAGGGCGGGCGATAAGGCGAAACCCTCCAAAGCCCCTTTAGAGGGGTTTCAAAGGGCGCTGGTCGGGTAAACAAAGAGTCCGGCTCAGCCAAGCCTGAAGAATATAGCCTGATGCGCCCCTACCCATCTCTGGGGTGGGGGGGGATGTCTTCACCGGTTTCTGGAGGACACAGGATCGAGTTTCGATCACTTCCACCGGTGCGATTCTTTCCTTCTAACATTGAACGGTTTCAGGGGTTCTATTCGAACCTATTCACAATGCCCAGGAAAGAGGGCAAGGTGTTTCCAAATCTGGACTTGGGAAGAAATAGAGTCCATCCGTACAGTGGTGGCCTCCCTGCATCAAAGAGATTTCCTGGCGTCCATAGACATATAGGATGCCTATCTTTATATCCCCATCATCGCAGGACATCAGCGTTTTTTTCGCTTTCCCAAAGATCATCCCTGGTTCCCACCAGGAGACTGAACTATCTGGGCCTAAGGTTGGATACATCCTGGGCAAGAGAGTTTCTCCTTGCTGGGAAACTCCAGAAGGTTCAGTCAACGATTCGGATGTTGCTGTCCGTCAATTGGCTGGGACTGATGGTGGCCTTCTTAGAGGCAGTACCGTATACCCAGTCTCATACCCGAATTCTCCTGAAGGAGATTCTTTTTTAATGGAATCAGAATTCCGATTCCCTGGACAATCGGATCCGGTTGAGCGAGCGGACCAGGAAGTCTCCGATAGTCATTTCTTCCGATAGTATCCAGATTACCAATAAGGGTATCGGAACTGAGAGCTATCAGATTTTGTCTGATTTACTGGATCGAGCAGCTCTAGAGCAGCCCAATTCGGATCCAATCGCATATGGCCTCTTCATCCAGAGGTTTTTCCCTAGCTGTCCCTTCATTGGGACATCCCGGATGTGGATCTGTTGGCACCTTGGCCTAACAGGGAGGTGCGGAGGTTTGTAGCTCGCGCCACGATCCTCTAGCGGACGCAGCAGAAACGCTGATCGCCCCGTGGGGGCAGTATCAGCTACGGCATGCCTTCCATCCTCTCAAGTTGCTGCGGGAACTTCTTTGCAGGATAGAGGTGGAGGGAATTCCAGTTATTCTGGAAATTCCGGATTGACCTCGTCGAGCCTGGTACGCCGACTTGGCGAGGCTAGTCGCGGACGTTCCTTGGAGACTTCCTCTCAGGGAGGATTTGCGGTCTCAGGGACCGATCTTCCATCTTGCTTTACAGTCGCTGGCTTAATGGCCTGGCCATTGAGACCCAGGTACTGAAGGACAAGGGAGTGTCAGCTTCAGTTATTCCTACCTCCAGTTAAAGCAAGGAAAGCGACTTCCAGCACATGGAAGTCTTATATTGCATGGTGTGAATCTATTGGATTTCCCCCACAGACCTATTCGGTGACCCGAATTTTGGTCTGTCTGCAACAAGGGGTTGAGCAGAAACTATCCTTGAGCACAATCAAGGGTCAGGTTTTCGGCGTTAGCAATCTTCTTTCAAGAAACCTTTGGCTAATCATTCCTTGGTGCGGAATTTAATCCAGGGGGTGCGACATCTGGCTCCGCCAGTGTGCGCACCCTTACCGCCTGGTATCTTAATTTAGTGTGGTCGGTTCTTCAGAAACCTCTCTTTGAAGATATTAGGGAGATTCCCTTGCTTACATTCCCAGAAGGTGGCCTTCTTGGTGGCCATTACTTCTGTACGCAGGGTGTCAGAACTGGCCGCATTATCCTGTTGTTCCCCAGATCTGGTGGTTCATAGGGATAAGGTGGTTCTTCTTCCGAATCCATCCTTCCTTCCTAAAGTGGTTTTCGTAAGACGGACTCACTTTTTGTGATCACGGATAGCCCTTGAAGGGGGTTGCCTGTGTCTGCCGCAACCATATCTACATGGATCAGTCAGACGGTGGTACAGGCTTATTCTATTAAGGGTCGGAATCCTCCGTTCCCTGTTAGGGCGCACTTCACTCGAGCGCTCAGTACTTCCTGGGCCTTTCGCCATCAGGCGTCAGTGGTCCAGGTATGTAAAGGGGCCACCTGGTCGTCGGTACATACCTTTACAAAATTTTATAAAATTGATGTGATGGCATCGGCGGATGCCTCATTTGGCCGCAAGGTTTTGCAGGCCGCAATTTGAGGAGACCGGTGGTCTACCTCGAGGGTTTTTTTCTGTTTGAAAATTTTTTTTGTTGAGTCTCATCATTAAGGATGAGCATTGTAAACTTCTAGTTGGCACCGGTTGGGCCTTCTAGATTTGGATTTGATTTCCATTTTCCCACCCCTCATTTGTGATACTGCTCTGGGACTTCCCGAAGGTGCTGTATCACCGAGGACTACGTCTGTCAATGAGCGATAGAGAAAAATGGATTTTTGTAAAATCTTACCGTAAAATCCTTTTCTCTTAGCTCATTGACAGACGTAGTACCCGCCCCTCTGTTTTTGAGTTGGGTTGGGTTAAATTCTCTAAGCACTGCTTTTGTGACATAACTGATTTGCTGTGGCGGAGAGAGATAGGATATACCCTCGGGGACTGCCCCTGGGGTGTGGCCAGAGCATTTTTCATTTCCTGTCTAGTCCTACTCCTGTGGAGGCAACATAACCCGAAGGTGCTGTATCACCGAGGACTACGTCTGTCAATGAGCTAAGAGAAAAGGATTTTACGGTAAGATTTTACAAAAATCCATTTTTCTTATATTGTTTTATTCATATACTGTGTATGTCATTGATTTCCAGCCACTGAGCACGTACCTCATACAAAGTCCCGCGGGCCAATCTTCTTGTTTCGTTATTAGCTCCGTTAAGGAGACTTTAAATCTTGAGGATGAGCCCTCTCAGTCAGGTAAGCGGGCTGCCTTCGGGTTCCACAAAGCTCAGATGTCGAATCAGGTTTTCCCCTGCCCTGAGGAGTTTCACGAAACAGTGAACGACCACTGACGTTGCATCAAACATAGGCTGGTGGTGCCTAAGCGACTTAATTACCATTATCCTTTTGCGGATTCTGTAGACAGACGTTGGACGGTGTCACCGAAGGTGGGACTCCACTGTTTCTAGGTTGAATAAATCCACCTTGATTCCTTTGGAGAACTCCCCAGTGTTCAAGGATCCAGCACATGTACTTGGTGGCGGGCTCCCTGCTCAAACCAGTGTTTGCTTTGGTAATGGTCTCTCAAGCTGTCACGGCATGGTCCATGGTGCTTCGGCGCATCCTGGTGGCGGAGTAGGCCTCTCCAACTTCCCTTGACATGGTGGATCAAATGACCCAGGCCACAATGTACCTGGGTGACGCAGCTTTGGACGAGGCTCCTTTGGTCGCACGGTTGTCTGCGGTTGGGTTTGCGATCCACCGCATTATTTGGCTGAAGAGTTGGTCTGCTGACCATGCTTCCAAAAAGACTGTGTCTGATGTCCCTTATGTGGGTTGTCATCTTTTTGGGGACACTCTGGATGAGTTGATCAAGGGGCTTTCAGGGGGTAAGAGTACTATTTTGCCCCAAGCCTCTAAGGGGAAATCCCCCCCCCCCCCGCGCGCGCGCTAGTCGGGGTCCTTCTTTCAAGGCTCATCGTGGGTCCTTTCGTGCCTTCGGGTCACAGGATAAAGGAAAATCCTTCAAGACCCCAGGTGGTCACAAGAAACCATGGTCCGGTAAACCTAAGGCAGGTCAGGCCGGTTCGGCGGCCCAGTCTGCCTCTTCCTGAAGGGACGCCCTCACCCGTTTCCGGGGTGGGGGGACATCTGCGTTATTTTCAGGAACCCTGGTTGTCCCGAATTTAGGACAGGTGGGTTCACAAACTGATTCGTTCAGGGTACAAGATCGAGTTTCGCTCTCGCCCTGCAGACAGGTTCTTCCCATCAAATCTCCATCTGACTCCCGAGAGGTCTCAAGGGGGCGGTGCAAGATCTTCTCACGCAAGGAGTCTTTGTGCCTGTCCCTCTGTGGGACAGGTTTTGCAGTTTCTATTCTAATCTGTTCACGGTGGCCGGAAAAGAGGGCAAAGTGCGTTCGATCCTGAACCTAAAATCTCTGAACCGCTTTGTGAGGGTACACAAGTTCTGGATGGAATCCATCCGGTCAGTGGTGGCATCGTTGAGTCCAGGGGATTTCTTGGCCTCCATCGACTTAAAGGATGCGTATCTACACGTTCTTATCTACGAAGGTCATCAGTGGTATCCCTGCTTCGCAGTGGCGGAAGAGCATTATCAGTTTGTGGCGTTACCTTTCAGTCTCGCTTCAGCTCCCAGGGTATTCACTAAGGTTTTGGCTCCGGTGCTGGCTTTGCTGCGTTTAAAGGGGATTGCGGTCCTCGGTTATCTGGATGAGCTCCTGTTAAGAGCGAGCTCGTGTGCCACCTTGACGAGCGACCTGTCGGTCACGGTCCAGACACTCCAGGAGTTCGGGTGGACCATCAACTTTTTAGAAGTCGGTTCTGACCCCTTCTGTTCGCCTCAATTACCTGGGGATGGTCCTGGACTCTGCTCAGGCGAATGTCTTTCTTCTGGAGGACAAACTCCGGACCCTACGGGATGAGATCAGGTCCCTCAGGGACAACGATCTCTCCTCTTTACAGGCCTATATGTGGGCTCTGGGTCTGATGGTTTCGGCTTCGAGGCCGTCCCATTTGCTCAATTCCACACGAGAAGTCTGCAATCAGAGATTCTTGCCAGGTGGGACAGAACACCTCAGTCGATGGACAGGAGGATTTCTCTAAGCCTCCTTGCAAAATCGGATCTTTTGTGGTGGCTCCTGTTGCCAACTCTGTCTCTGGGCAAGTCCTTTGGGCCTCTGCTGTGGACGGTGCTCACCACGGATGCCAGCTTGTCGGGCTGGGGTGGAGTTCTGGCCTCACTTTGTGCCCAGGGGTCGTGGTCGGCGGAGGAGGCCTCCTTGCCGATTAACGTCTTTGAGCTCCGAGCGATCAAGCTCTCCTTGTTCCATTGGATAACTCGTCTTCAGGGTTGCCCGGTTCGGGTTCAGACGGACAACGCCACGGCGGGGGCTTACATCAATCACCAAGGGGGCACCAAGAGTGCCCGGGCAGCCAAGGAAGTGGCTGAGATTCTGTCTTGGGCCGAGACGCACGTTCCGGCGATTTCGGCTGTTCACATTCCGGGTGTGGAAAACTGTCAGGCGGACTACCTGAGTCGCCAAACCCTGCACCAGGGAGAATGGTCCCTACATCCGGAGTTGTTTCGCCTCCTATGTGCCTGGTGGGGGACTTCGGACGTGGATCTGTTCGCTTCCCGTCTCAACAAGGTGGGAAGGTTCGTGGCCAGAACTCGCGACCCTATGGCGGACGCCACGGACGCGTTGGTGGTGCCCTGGCTGATTTAGGCCTTCCCTCCAATTCAACTGTTATCCAGGTTCCTCCGCAGGTTGGCGTCGGAACGGGTGCAGGTCATCCTGGTGGCCCCAGACTGGCCACGTCAGTCTTGGTACGCAGACATCGTGCGGATGGTCGTCGAGCCTCCCTGGTGGCTCCCGCTGAGAGACGATCTTCTGTCTCAATGGCTGATCTTCCATCCTGCTTTACAGTCTCTGGCTTTGACGGCGTGGCTATTGAAAGCCAGGTCTTGAGAGACAAGGGTCTCCCGCGTGCTGTCATTCCTATCTCATTGAAGGCTCAGAAAGCTATCTCTAGGAGAATTTACCATCGCACTTGGAAGGTATATATTGCCTGGTGCGAGTAGCAAGGGTTTCCTCCCCGCTCCTTTTCGGTGGCGAGGGTTTTGGCCTCCCTTCAGGAAGGTGTGGATCAGCGTTTGGCGCTGGCCATGTTTAAAGGTCAGTCGTCGGCCTTGGCCATTTTTTCCAGGTCCCTTGGCAACGAATTCCTTGATTCGATCCTTTATTCAAGGGGTGCCACATCTGACTCCCCCGAGGAAGGCTCCTTTGCCTCCATGGGACCTGAACTTGGTTTTGTCCGTTTTGCAATAGCCTCCCTTTGAGAACATCAGAGAAATACCTCTGCCTGTGTTGTCCCAGAAAGTTGCCTTTCTGGTGACTGTCACCTCTGCTCGCGGAGTGTCTGAGTTGGCAGCTCTGTGTTGCTGCTCGCCTTATCTGGTTGTTTATAGGGACAAGGTGGTCTTGAGACCCAATCCGTCTTTTCTTCCCAAGGTGGTGTCTGCTTTCCACCTCAACTAAGATGTTGTCTTGCCTTCGCTTTGTGCGAAACCCAAGCATCCCAAGGAATTTGCCTTACATTCCTTGGATGTGGTCCGGGCAGTCAGTGTTTACCTGTCCGCCACAGAGTCTTTTCGGAAGTCTAATTCCCTGTTTGTCCTTCCTGAGGAACTCGGAAGGGTTCGGCTGCGTCCGCGGCTACCATATCTAAATGGATTAGACAGACGATTGTTCAGGCCTATTCAATCAAGGGTCAGGTTACTCCTTTCCCTGTCAGGGCTCATTCTACCAGAGCTGTCATTGCCTCTTGGGCGTTTCGCCACCAGGCTTCTGTGGCTCAGGTGTGCAAAGCGACGACCTGGTCGTCTGTGCACACTTTCCCAAGATTTTACAAACCTGATGTAATGGCATCCTCGGATTCTTCCTTTGGCCGCACGGTTTTGAGTGCGGTGGTTGTTTGAAGAGACGTGTTTTCTCTTACGTTCTCTGACAGTTGCTGCCCGATGGTGTTAGCCTTCACTAATGGGTAATGGCGCACTCTGCATGAGCAGGCTAGGCAGAATATTATCAGGTTAATACAAAAAAATAAACTTTTGTTCCTCAGCACGCCACTAGGGGGCCATCCCACAGCCATTACCAGAAACCCAATCTGATATTACTCCAGTTTCATGCTGCCTAGTGTCAGGAGCAGAGCTTAGGTCTTCCCTGCTGAGACCTAGCGTCTTGGCTTTCTTTTTTTCTGAATTTCAGTGTTTTTTCGTTCCACACTAGATTTTTATTTTCTCTCACTATTACTAGTTAGTCAGGGATTCCTTTCCTGGAGGACTACAAGTGACTGCAGAGCTGGGCCTCGGACTGGGTATTATAGATCCTTATGGAGTCCCAGCCTGCCAACGAGCGTCGCAGGTTACTGGTACGCCCAGGCCTCGCAGCGACAGTGCCTCTCCAGATGGGGACAACCGGCGGAGCTGCGCTTCGCAGAGGATATCTCAACCCGGATCGCCCGTGTGTTGCCAGCGTCCTTCCATGGCTGACGGCACCCCCACTTAGGGTGGGAGGTCTCCCGTTTTTGAGCGGTGCCTGCTGCTGGACTGGTGAGTACTGAACCCCTTGTCCCTGGGGACGTTTGGGGGAGTTGTGGGCCCACTCCTGAGGATAGCAGGGCGGACGGTCTCTGTAGTATCCCTCTTCTGGCCATTGGGGTTCCCCCCTCCTCCCTGCCCCCATTGGGCGCGCTGTATTGGTATGCTGTGGGGGTCCCTGCTAATAGCCAGAAATGTGTTTGATGCATTTATTTTGCAGCCGTTTGGAGCGTGCCGCCACTTTAGTGGTATGCAGATTCTCAGCTCTGTGTGAAACATCAGCCATGTGAGATTTTCTGCTCTGGTTCCCGGTCGGGCGCCATCTTGGATGTGGGCGACATGCCTAGTAAGGGCAGCGGCCATTTTCCCTGTGACTTGTCATAGGCTTTCAATAGACACCTTTTTTCTGGGCTCGAGGGCTGGCCTCTAGCGATGTGAGGTCACTTCCTCTTTCTTTACACTTTGTCCTGTGTAAAAAATGTGCTGACAGGCTGGGAATTTTTGCTCATATCTCGGCCATTATTCAAACGCATCGAATTCTTTTTTTTGCTAGAGTGTTTTCACAAGGGGCCTCATCTGTTAATGCAGATTGCGGGGGGGGTCCACGGAACAGCCCATTTAACAGGCCAGCGTCCCTTTTTTAATTTTAAGGCAAAATGGACTCCACCCGTCTATCCGAGATCCGGGGGATAGACGGGTGGAGGCACTCTCCCGTCACATTTATATGGTGGCGGGTTCCCTGTTGAAACCTGTTTTTGCCTCTGTGATGGCCTCTCAGGCGCTCACGGTATGGGGCAAGGGGCTTCGCAGCACCCTGTTGGCAGAGTCGGCTTCGCCGACTGTCCTTGCAATGGTTGATCAGCCCATCCAAACTGGGATGTATCTGTGCAACGCGGCTTTGGGCGAAGCTCCCTTGGTCGCACGGTTGTCGGCGGTGGGGATCGCGATCCGCCGCATTATCTGGTTGAAGAGCTGGTCGGCTGACCACGCGTCCAAAAAGACGGTGTCTGAGATTCCCTATGAGGGGGGTCGTCCTTTTGGGGAAAAACTGGACGGGTTGATTAAGGGGCTCACAGGAGGTAAGTGTACTCTGTTGCCCCAGATCACCAAGGGTAAGTTCCCCCGCGTGCGGCGGGGACCCTCCTTCAAGACCCAACATACTTCCTGTCGTGCCTTCGGGACGCAAGAGAAGGGTAAACCCTTCCGACCCCCGTGTGGCCAGGAGAAACCATGGACGGGTAAGCCAAAAGCCGGACAGTCTGGCGTGTTGGAGTTGAAGTTGCCATCTGTCTGTTCGTGTAGTTGCCTTTCAGTCTCGCTTCGGCTCCCAGGGTCTTCACCAAGGTGTTGGCTCCAGTTCTAGCTTTACTGCATTTTGCGGGGCATTGCGGTCCTCGGTTACCTAGACAACCTGTTGTTAAGGTCGAAATCATGGGTGACCTTGTCGAGCGATCTGGCAGTGACGGTTCAGACACTCCAGGAATTCGGATGGACCATCAATTTTCAGAAGTCAGCACTGACTGCCTCAAATCGTCTTCAGTAGCTGGGGATGGTCCTGTATTCTGCTCCACCTGTGGTCTGCCTTCCGGAGGACAAACTCAGGACTTTACGGAAAGAGATCGGGGCCCTCATTCTCAGCGATCTCTCCTCTTTGCGGACCTGAATGCGAGTTCTGGGCCTGATGGTCTCGCCCTTCGAAGCAGTTTCATTTGCTCAATTTCATACCAGGACTCTGCAAGCAGAGATCCTAGACAGGTGGGACAGGACACCTCAGTCCTTGGAAAGGGGAATTTCCTTGAGTTGCCTGGTGAGGTCGGATCTCTTGTGGTGGCTCCAGTCGCCGTCTGTGACACAGGGCCAGTCTTTCCGGCCTCTGTTGTGGACGATTCTCACCACAGATGCCAGCCTGTCAGGCTGGGGAGGAGTTCTGGGCACGCTCTGTGCCCAGGGGACCTGGTCAGCAGGGGATACCTCGCTGCCGATCATTGTCCTGGAGCTCCGGGCGATAAAGCTTTGCCTATTCCGGTGGTCATCTCAGCTTCAGGGGTGTCCGGTCCGGGTACAGACGGACAATGCCGTGGCATACATAAATCACCAGGGGGGCACGAAGAGTGCCCGGGCGGCCATGGAAGTGGCCGAGATCCTGTCTTGGGCCGAATCGCATGTACCGGCGATATCGGCTGTTCACATTCCAGGTGTGGAAAACTGGCAGGCGGACTATCTGAGTCGCCAGACATTGGATCACGGGGAATGGTCCCTGCATCCGGAGGTGTTTCACCTTCTGTGCGCCCGGTGGGGGACCCCGGACGTAGATCTGTTCGCGTCCCGTCTCAACAAAAAGGTGGAAAGGTTTGTGGCCAAAACTCGCGATCCTCTGGCGGACACCGCAGACGCGTTGGTGGGGCCTTGGCACCGCTACCGGCTGGTCTATGCCTTTCCTCCGATTCAACTGCTGTCCAGGTTCCTTCGCAGGGTGGCGTGGGAACGGTTGTCAGCAATTCTAGTGGCCTCAACGGTCCTGGTACGCGGACATCGTCCAGATGGTCGTCGAACCTCCCTGGCGGCTTCTGCTGCGAGACGATCTTCTGTCTCAGGGACCGATCTTCCATCCTGCTTTACAGCCGCTGGCTTTGACGGCATGGCTGTTGAAAGCCAGGTCCTGAGGGATAGAGGGCTTCCACAGGCGGTCATCCCTACCTTGTTAAAGGCTTGCAAAGCCGCTTCCAGGAAGATTTATCACCGCACCTGGAAAGCGTATATCGATTGGTGCAAGGAAAATGGTCTTCTTCCTCGTTCCTTCTCGGTGGCGAAGGTCTTGGCCTTCCTACAGTAAGGAGTTGATCAGCGTCTGGCGCTGACTACGGTCAAGGGTCAGTTGTCGGCCTTGGCCATCTTTTTTCAGCGACCGCTGGCATCGCATTCTGTGATCTGCACCTTTATTCAAGGGGTGCGGCACTTGGCTCCCCCGAAGAGGGCTCCTTTGCCTCCCTGGGATTACAAACACCTCCTTTCGAGAACATCAGAGAGATTCCTCTGTCTGTGTTGTCACAAAAAGGGGCCTTTCTGGTGGTCACCACGTCGGCTCGCAGAGTGTCTGAATTGGCGGCCTTGTCCTGCCGTTCTCCTTATCTGGTACTTCATAAGGGATAAGGTGGTTCTGTGGCCGAGTCTATCTTTTCTTCCCAAGGTGGTTTCTTCATTCCACCTTAATGAGGATATTGTGTTGCATTCGCTGTGCGCACGGCCCAAGCATCCTAAGGAGTTTGTCTTGCATTCTCTGGATGTGGTCCGGGCGGTCAAAGTCTACCTGTTCGCCACAGAGTCAATTCGGCAGTCTGACTCTCTATATGTTTTTCCTGAGGGTTCTCGGAAGGGATCGGCCACCTCCGCAGCGACCGTTTCTAAATGAATCAGACAGACGATTGTTCAGGCCTATTCTATCAAGGGTCAGGTTCCTCCTTTCCCGGTAAAGGCTCATTCTACTCGAGCTGTTAGTGCCTCTTGGGCTTTTCGCCATCAGGCGTCTGTGGCTCAGGTGTACAAGGCGGCGACATAGTCGTCCGTGCACACTTTCACAAAGTTTTACAAACTTGACGTTTTGGCATCTTCGGATGCTTCCTTTGGCTGCAAAGTTTTGAGTGCGGCAGTTGTTTGAGGGGACATTCATTTTAATGTCTTTCCTTGTTGGGGTGTTTTTTCTGGGTTTGTTCCAGTTTTTTCTGTTGGCTCAGGTTGTTACTAGCCCGGTTATTTGCGTTACCTTCTTATCTGGTTGCGTTGCTTTCCCACCCCTCATACCTGCACTGCTTTGGGACGTCCCATTAGTCAGAGGACGTAAGAGAAAATAGAATTTTTGTAAGAACTTACTGTAAAATTCTTTTCTCTGTGTCCTCTGACAGTCACTGCCCCCACCCCTCTGGTTTTTGTATCTGGGGGTTGTTGCCTTCTGGTACTGCTTGCTACGAAACTGAAGTAATATCAGATTGGGTTTCTGGTAATGGCTGTGGGATGGCCCCCTAGTGGCGTGCTGAGGTACAAACGTTTTTTTTTTTTTTGTATTAACCTGATAATTAATTTTCTGCCTAACCTGCTCCTGCAGAGTGCGCCATTACCCATTAGTGAAGGCTAATACCATCGGGCGGCGACTGTCAGAGGACTCAGAGAAAATAATTTTACGGTAAGTTCTTACAAAAATTCTATTTTTTCGGTCTCTTCCTGGTGGGGTTTTTTCCTATTCTAGGTTAGCTCCTGTTTGAGCTTTTGTTGTCCTGTTGGCTCAGTTGTTTTTTTCTGGCCTGGTCGATACGTTGCCTTTTTCGGTAGGTTGCGTCTTCCCACCCCTCACACCTGCACTGCTTTGGAACGTCACACTCGTGAAGGCTTAATGAGGGGCTGCGACTGTCGGAGGACGTAAGAGAAAATAAGGTTTTTCTAAGAACTTACCGTAAAACTTTTTTTTCTCTGAGTCCTCCGACAGTCGCAGCCCCCGCCCCTCTGTCTTTGGAATTTGGGGTTGTTGCCTTCCGGTACTGCTTGCTACAAACTGAAGGACAGTAGTAACTGTGTCAGGATAATGGCTGAGGGACGGCCACCTGGAGGTGTGTCTAAGTGTAGAAAGTTTTTTATTAACCTTTAAAACTGCCTAGCTTGCTCCTGCAGAGGGCACCATTACCCACTCGTGAAGGCTTAATGAGGGGCTGCGACTGTCGGAGGACTCAGAGAAAAGAGTTTTACAGCAAGTTCTTACAAAAACTCTATTTCTCTTACGTCCTCCGACAGTCGCCGCCTCCTCTAAGTCATCACTATTGGGTATTGACTTCCGCTCCGCAGGAGTAGCAAGGCATAAGACTTAGTCAAAAGAACACCCATGGGGGCTGTCCCACTGGTCAATACACCCCCGCAGTGACACTCCCAACTCAGTTTGTTTCTGCCTAGCGTCACGAGTAGTTAGGCTTTCCCTGTGCTGGGGCTACAGTCTCAGCCTTCTAATCTTTTTTATTTGATTTTCTTTTAAAAATGTCAGTTTTTTCTTGTAATACTAGCTGTTTATTTTGTCAGCTTTAGTTTTTAGTCGACTCTTCGATGAAGATGGATTCATGCGGAGCTGGGATTCGGACTGACCCCCTGGTTCTCCAGGGCAGAGGGTCAGAGGGACCCCCAGCCCGCCATCGAGCGTTCGGCCATGGTTCGTCCTGGCATTATGAACGACCCGTCCCTGCTCGCAGCAGGGATGCAGCCTGTGAGGTGGCTACCTCACTGGAGTCATCTGCGATACTGCAGTGTAATGTCCTTGGCTAACGGCATTCCCTGTCAGATGAGGACAGCGGCTTTCCGTTTTGAGAGGCACCCCACGCCATCTGGTACAGGTAAGTACTTCTGTGTGGGGCCTCTGTCTGGGGTGGCAGTCCTGTGTTGCTGTGTGTCCCCCATGTCTGTGCCTGTGTGGGGCTCCCTGTGGCGATTCCCTGCGGGGGTCTCTTTGTACATGCGCTGCAGTGCTGTGTATTGTTGGGGGCCCCTTCCCCTGTGTCACTTCTGTGTTTTTTTCTGGGGGTGCAGACGATGTATGTGGCGGCCGCAGCGGGGGAAAAACCGTGCGGTCCGCCATCTTTACTATGGGCATACATGTCTGGCTTCACTGTGGGCTACATTACATGTTGTTTTGGCGCCATCCGCCGCCATCTTGCGCGTGGCAGACTGATCGTTCTGAGCACATGTTCGGCGGCCATTTTCCCGAAGCCTACTATTCTGTTCTATAGGCAGCCATTTTCCCTGGGTCCTGCAACTTATAGTTCAGCCTCTTCTGACCTCACTTCCTTTTCCTCTGAAGCAGCGATCGATGTGGTAGCACTCTGTAGGGCTCTGCAGACTATCTCTTGCATAACTTTCTGTTTTGTCATTCCTGGCTGAGTTTCTTCTCCTTTTTGGGGGTCTTTAGTCACTGTACATATAGCGGTGGGCTACGCACTCCGCAGCGGTATTAAAGGGTCAGTACCTTTTATTGCACTGTTGTTTTCTAACTTGGGCAATGGATTCTCAGGACAGCAAATTTCCTCCAGCTCTGGTGGGGGACCCCAGTCCTGCTGGGGCCCCTGTTATACCTGACTTGGCCGCCATAGTGGCGTCTTTAGTGTCCAAAGTGGAGGTACTGATGGCTGAACGTGCTGCTAGGAAAAGACCCAGATTATCTATCTCCTCTGATTCAGATGGTGATGGGGCTGCTGCGGCGGGCGTGCCCTTCTCAGGGTCTCGCTGATCCTTGGACCCTCTGGGGTCTGAGGGGGAGGCGGAGGTAGAGGGGGTTGATGTTTCTCCCCCGGGGTCGCCTGAAGAACGCGCGACCATGGATGAGTTGATTGTTTCTGTTAAAGAAACACTGCACTTGGAGGATGAGCCCAGTCCTCCGGGCATTGTGTCCTCTTTTGGTACACATAGGACCTGCAAGTTGCGCAGGTTTTTCCCTGCCCCGCTGAGTTTCATTACACTGTGAATGAACTGTGGCGCACTTTAAAACGTCCATTCATGGTTCCTAGTCGGTTTAAACTACTTTATCCCTTTGCGCCAGCTACGGAATTGCGATGGTGTGTGCCTCCACAAGTGGATCACACTGTGGTTGTCTTAAACGAGGCTACCTTGATTCCTACTGAGGAGACCCCGGTATTTCTGGATCCCACGGACAGAAGGTTGGAGTCTCTAGCTCGCCATTCCTACACGGTGGCGGGTTCCTTGCTCAAACCTGTTTTCGCGTCCGTTCTGGTGGCTCAGGCGGTGGCTGATTGGACTAAGGTGCTTAGATGCAACCTCGCGTCTGATTCCGCCCCCCCTGCCATGCTGGCTATGGTGGATCTAATTCACCAAGGAGTCATGTATTTGTGCAATGCGGCCTTGAATGAGGCCCCTTTGGTAGCACGCCTATCTAGTGTTGCGGTGCTTAACCGTCGACTGATCTGGCTGAAGAGCTGGTCGGCTGACCAGACATCCCGGAAAACTATTGCTGATTTTCCTTATGCAGGTTCTCGCCTTTTTGGCGAGGCCTTGGATACCTTGGTAAAAGGTGTCACAAGGGGTAAAAGCACCATGCTGCCCCAGAACCCCAAGAACAAGTCCTTTTGTGGCAAACGGGGTTCCACCTCTCGACCCAATCAAGGGTCCTTTCTTGCCTTTCGGAATCAAACCAAGGACAAGCCCTTCAAGGGCCAAGGTAGCAAGAAGAAGCCCTGGGCGGGCAAGCAGAAGTCCGGCAATACCGGTACGGCGGGTCAATCCGCCTCTGGCTGAAGGGGCAACCTGCATCAAGCGGTGCAGGACCTCCTTGCCCAGGGGGTGATTGTCCCGGTGCCTCATCGGGACAGGTTTCAGGGGTTTTATTCCAATCTGTTCACTGTGCCCAGAAAGGAGGGCAAGGTACGTCCTATTCTGGACCTAAAAGCACTGAACTGCTTCGTGCGCGTTCGGAAGTTCCGTATGGAATCTCTCGGTTCGGTGGTGGCCTCCCTGAGCCCAGGGGAATTGCTGGCCTCTATAGTCTTGAAGGATGCGTACCTGCACATCCCCATTTTCGAGGGTCACCAGAGGTACCTTCGTTTCGCAATCGCGGAGGACCACTATCAGTTTGTGGCGTTACCTTTCGGTCTCGCTTCGGCTCCAAGGGTCTTTACCAAAGTGTTGGCGCCTGTTCTGGGCCTGCTCAGGGCACAGGGCATTGCGGTCTTGGGGTATCTGGATGATCTCCTCTTAAGATCGAGTGTCAGCCAGGACCTAATGCGCGATCTGTCCACCACGGTACAGACGCTCCAGGAGTTCGGGTGGACCATCAACACACAGTCGACCTTGTCTCCTTCGGTTCGTATTCCCTATCTGGGAATGATCCTGGACTCTGCTTAGGCAAAGGTGTTCTTGCCGGAGAACAAGCTCTGGACCCTGCAGGACCGAGATCAGGTCCCTAAGGGACGATCCGTCTTCGTCGCTCAGGACCTGCATGCGGTCCCTGGGGTTGATGGTGGCGATACCCTTTGCTCAGTTTCACACACGGTCTCTTAAAGTGGAGATCCTGGCCAGGTGGGACAGACTACCTCAGTCCTTGGTTCCGAGTGTCTCATTGAGTCGCCGGACCAGAATGGATCTTCTGTGGTGGCTCCAGTCCCCGACGGTGTCAGAAGGAAAATCCTTCCGTCCGTTACTGTGGACATTGATTACCACGGATGCCAGCCTGTCGGGCTGGGGTGGAGTCCTGGGCAACCTGTCTGCCCAGGGCACTTGGTCGGGGGAGGAATCCTCCCTTTCCGATCAATGTATTGGAATTGAGAGCGATAAAACTCTGTCTCTTCCAGTGGTTGGATCGACTTTGGGGCTGTCCTGTTCGGGTACAGACGGACAATGCTACCGCGGTGGCTTACATCAACCACCAAGGGGGCACCAAGAGGGCCCGGGAGGTGACCGACATTCTGTCTTGGGCTGAGACTCATGTCCCGGCGATTTCGGCAGTTCACATTACGGGTGTGGAGAATTGGCAGGCCGACTATCTGAGCCGCCAGACCCTGGATCAAGGGGAATGGTCCCTGCACCCGGAGGTTTTCCAAATGCTGTGTGCGAAGTGGGGATCCCTGGACGTGGATCTGTTCGCGTGTCGGCTAAACCACAAGGTGGAAAGGTTTGTGGCAAGAACGTGCGATCCTCTGGCAGACGCCTCGGATTCGTTGGTGGCTCCTTGGCATCAGTATCGTCTGATGTATGCCTTTCCTCCGATTCAGTTGTTGTCCAGGTTCCTTCGCAGGTTAGCCTCGGAACCGCACCTGGTGATTCTGGTAGCGCCGGACTGGCCCCGCCGGTCCTGGTACGCCGTTTTTCACCTGGCAGTGGCGCCTCCTTGGCGGCTGCCAATGCGGGAAGATCTACTGTCTCAGGGACCGATCTTCCATCCTGCTTTACAGTCGCTGGCTTTAACGGCCTGGCTGTTGAGACCCAGGTCCTGAGAGACAGGGGCCTCTCCCCTGAGGTCATTCCTACTCTGATCAAGGCTAGGAAAACCTCATCTGGTAAAATCTATTACCGTACCTGGAAGGCTTACTTCGCCTGGTGTGAGTCCAGGGGGTTCTCCCCTCGCTCATACTCGGTATCGAGAGTGTTGGCTTTCCTCCAGTCTGGGGTGGACCAGCGCCTGGCGCTGGCCACAATAAAGGGCCAGGTGTCTGCACTGGCTATTCTTTTCCAACGCCCTGTTGCGTCTCATTCCTTAATTCGCACCTTCATTCAAGGTGTGCGACATTTGGCTCCTCCCAGGAGGGAGCCTTTACCTTCATGGGACTTGAACTTAGTCCTGTCCGTGTTACAGCCTTCTCCCTTTGAAAACATCCGGGAGATATCGCTGCCTCTGCTGTCTAAGAAGGTTGCCTTTTTAGTGGCGATCACTTCGGCTCGTGTCGGAACTGGCGGCGTTGTCTTGCCGCTCTTCTTACTTGGTAATTCACAAGGATAAGGTGGTCTTGCGACCTCATTCGTCTTTTCTTCCTAAGGTGGTCTCTGAGTTCCACCTTAATGAGGACATTGTCCTGCCTTCGCTTTGTACGAAGCCTAAGCATCCTAAGGAGGTTGCTTTGCATTCCTTGGATGTTGTCAGGGCGATCAGGGTTTACCTGTCGTCTACGGAGTCCTTTCGGAAGACGGATTCCCTCTTTGTCCTTCCTGAAGGACCTCGGAAGGGCATGGCTGTGTCTGCAGCGACCATTGCCAAATGGATCAGACAGACCATTGAACAGGCTTATGCTTTGAAGGAACGGGTTCCACCCTTCCCTGTTAAGGCATACACCAGATCTTTGAGTCCGTCCTGGGCCTATTGGCATCGTGCCTCGGTGGCCCAGGTGTGCAAGGCTGCGACTTGGTCGTCGGTGCACTGCACACCTTTTCCAAATTCTATAAGGTGGATTTTCTGGCATCAGCTGATGCCTCCTTTGGCCGCAAAGTTCTCAGTGCGGCAGTGCCATAGGGGACCCTTGTTTTTTTGTGGGTCCCTGGCTGTTGGGGTGTTATCCCCTGGGTTATTTGCTTTCCTGGGCTGTTGCTCCTGTTGAGCCTTGTTTTCTATTGCCCAGAAGGTTCTCTTACTGTGCGTGTAAGGTTCCTTTCTCTGATGTGGGTACTGCGTTGCCTTGTCTACGGTTGCGTCTCCCACCCCTCATGTCTACACTGCTTTGGGACATCCCAATAGTGATGACTTGGAGGAGGCGGCGACTGTCGGAGGACGTAAGAGAAAACTGAATTTTTGTAAAATCTTACCTGTAAAATTCCTTTCTCTGAGTCCTCCGATAGTCGCCGCCCCCACCCCTCTTTTGGTGTTGTTTTCTTACCTACTGCTATTCTACCAAACTGAGTTGGGAGTGTAACTGCAGGGGGGGGGGGTCTTGACCAGTGGGACAGCCCCCATGGGTGTGTATATGCAAATGCCTTTGTTCTTTTGACTAAGTCTTATGCCTAGCTACTCCTGCGGAGCGGAAGTCAATACCCAATAGTGATGACTTGGAGGAGGCGGGGACTGTCGGAGGACTCAGAGAAAGGAATTTTACAGGTAAGATTTTACAAAAATTCAGTTTTTTCACTAGTTAGAGTTCCTGGAGAACTACAAGCAACAGCAGGCTCTGGTTTCGGACTGGATATTCTAGATCCTTAAGGTCTCCCAGCCTGGCTAGCGAGGATGAGCAGCTTATAGTCCAGAACTAGGCCTCGCCACGACAGAGCCCCGATGGATGGGGACGAGCCTGCGAGTGGACAAGTCTCACTGGGACACGATCGAACTGGAATGCCCTGAGTCGCAGCCTACCCCCTGGCTGGCACTGCCCCCACCCCGGGTGGGAGGTGGACTGTTCGGAGTGGCGCCCACCTGGTACTGTTTTATCGTGGAGCAATACTTTCCCCCCAATCCTCTGGAGGTCTCAGGGTGGACAAGGGCCCCCTCCCTGGAATAGTCGGACCCTCGGGGCTCCCTGGTTCCTTTGGCCTCTGGGATACTAGGCCTACCCCCTCCAAGTCTTTTCCCCTACCCATAGCAGGTTCTACCACTGGGGGGGGCAGAAATATTGCAGCCGCTGCTGCGTTTTTCTGTGGGGGTAGCTTTGTCCTGGTGGGGTCTCTTCCTAGGGACCCTCCAATGCCTCTGTCTGGGAGACCCCATGGGGGCCGCCACTTTGCTGTAGATTCATGCCTTCTATTCTCCCGTTATAAATGCATGGGCAGCCATTTTTTGTTAGTTCCCCCATAGGAATGCATGGGGCGGCCATTTTCTTGTAGTCCACGATCACTGCACAGGCAAACGGCATGACACACAAAAATCTAGCAATGACCCAGGCTGTGCTTTTTTTCCTGTGTCAGATCGTTTAACTTTCTGTTTCACAGAACGTGCTGGCAGTCTCCTGAGCGGTGTGGTAACCTTTTCTTGGGATCCCTGTAGGTGTTTCTCACCCACTCTGCTATCTGATTGTATTGGATTGGGACTAGGTATACCGCTAAGTGGTACCAGGATAATATTTCACCTACAGACCCCCTAGGTGTGACTGCAGAACCTTCTGGGTCGCAGCACCTGTCTGTGCTGACAGCAGTCTTGGAAAGCCTGGTGTCAAAGGTAGATTTTGTATGTAAAAGTGTTGCTAGCCGCAAATATCCTCTGCCTTCATCTCCATCGGTAGTTTCCTCAGATTCTGAGGCAGATATGGCCACAGCAGGTGCACCCCACCCTGAGGGGGTCGGTGTCTTTGCATTCTGATGATAAAGAGGACCTGTCCTCGTCAGCCACCGCACGGAAACGCGCATTGGTGGAAGCACTTATAGTTTCAGTGCGGGAAACTTTAAAAACGACAGATGAATCTACAGCGGGTTCGCAGGTGTCTTTTGGCTCCCGCAAATCCCAAAAATTGGGCAAGGTGTTTCCTTGCCCAGAGCTTTTTGACAATATTGTCAATGAACAATGGTGGCGCATCAAGCACATGCTAGTGGTGACCAAGCGCTTTAAACGTTGTCATCCTTTTGCAGATGCAGTTTTCACTAGGTGGACTGTGCCACCAAAGGTGGATCACCCAGTTTCCAGGCTGTGGTTCCAGTGGAAGAATCCCCGCCCTTTGCGGACCCTGTGGACAGACAAGTGGAGTCTCTGCCCTGCCTTCTACAAGTGCTAGCGGGTTCGATATTAAAACCAATATTTGTAAATGTTCTGATGTCACAGATGGTTACTAAATGGGTGAAGTTACTTAAAAGTACTTTGGCAGCTGAGCAGCTCCCCCCCCCCCCCCTCCTCCACGATATCCGCCCTGGCGTTTTATGTCCCTCCCCCCTTCTCCTCCACGATACTCCTTGAAGGGCTAGATTATATGGTCCAGCACCCCCAAGTCCCAGTGATATGGCCCAGGGATTTCAATAACACTTTGAACCCCAGCCTGGACAGGATGCACGTCTCTGGGACCCCTGTGTCCCCGCCCACTATTACTAGGTTTGCCCGCCTGATGGCGTAATTCAATCTTCTCGATTCCTGTCGAATCAAATACCCTACCCTTCGGGCCTTCTCGTGCCACTCCTCTTCCCATGGTTCTATGCCCCGCATAGATCTTATTCTTATTTCCCCCCCTCACTACTTCCCAGGTTACTAGACGCAGGCTTCCACGCTCGTAGCCTCTCTGACCACAAACCCTACTGGATTACTAGAAGTCTTCGGAATGACCGGGCCAGGCCTGCGTGGCGATTGAACCCCTTTTGGCTTCCTCTGATTCCTGAGGAGAGGAATATAGCCGATAGTTGGCAACACTTCTTTACTGATAATGCTGACTCGGCCTCCCCTCTTGTGGTATGGGAGACATTCAAATTGCACGCTAGGGCGGCCCTGACCTCCACCATAACTTCCATTAAATCTGAATCTGCACGACATTTACACAAGCCGCTCTGGCTTCGGCGGAGGAGGCTTTTTTGGCTGACCCGAGTCCTACCGGGGCGGATCAATTGAAACTCCTCACCAGAGTGGTAGAACAACTAGACTACGAAAAGGCACGTAGGTCCCTCTTCTTCCAGAAACAAAAATTATATGAACATGGTGAGCGGGCGGGTAGACTGTTAGCCTATTTAGTCCACAGTAATGACAGACCCCCAGTTGTAATTACCCTCCATCCTGCTGATGGTGCCCCTGTCTCAAATCCATTTGAGGTGGCGGATTGTTTCCGCAGTTTTTTTCAAGACCTCTACTCCTCAGTGGCCCCGGACGATGACTCCCCAATCCTGCCCTACCTGTCCCCGGACGTCCTCCATTAATTGACTTCGGAGCAACTGACCATGCTAGAGGCCCCCTTGACGCACAATGAAATAGTCGAGGCAATCGCTAAATTTCCTAGATCCAAGTCTCCAGGCTTGGATGGTCTGCCCATCGAATTTTATTCTACATATTCGGAGGTTTTAGTACCGCACCTTTTGAATATGTTTAACACAGCCTTTGACAGCTCTTCCTTGCCCCCTTCCATGCGGGAGGCTCTAATAGTACTTATACCCAAACCAGGCAAGGATCCGCACTTCCCAGCCTCCTACCGCCCTATTTCCCTTTTACAGGTAGATGTCAAGATTCTGGCCAAGGTGCTCTCGCTCAGACTCAATGTTATACTTTCCCTGATTCACCCTAATCAGTCGGGTTTTATGCTGGGTAAAAACACCTCATTCAATCTGCGACGCCTCTTAATGAACCTGCAGGCTCACCACAGCAATTCTGGATCTAAAATCGTGGTGTCATTGGATACGGCCAAGGCATTCGACTCTGTTGAATGGAAATTCCTCTGGCGCTGCCTTGAGGGCTACGGTTTTGGGCCTAATTTTATCCAATGGGTTTGCGTCCTATACCAGGCCCCGGTGGCCAGGGTTTTAGCCAACGGCTGCACCTCGGCGGCGTCCCCTCTCTCTAGGGGGACCCGTCAGGGCTGCCCTTTGTACCCTCTCCTGTATGCCCTGGTTGCTGAGCCCCTGGCGATTGCTATTAAGTCGCACCCAGACATCCGGGGCCTAAGAGCTGGTGCTTTGGAGGAGAAAATAGGCATGTATGCAGATGATACTCTGCTGTACTTGTCTGACCCGGGTGAATCACTCCAGGTAGCCCTGTCCCTCATTGAACATTTCGGCCACTACTCAGGACTGATGATTAACTGGGACAAATCCCAAATTTTACCGATAGACGACATCCCTCCTCGCCCCGTGGACCCACGATTTCCCCTTCAGGTGGTGGAGCGCATTAGGTATCTTGGGATCCAGGTTACCAACTCCCCTAAAAACTATTTGCCAGATAATATCCAACCCCTCTTCACCTTATTGAAGTCTAAAACTCAAACTTGGGCACGTCTTCCATTGGGGGTTTGAGGCAGGATCAATCTAGTTAAAATGGTTTTACTGCCCAAATTGCTGTATATATTTTGGCATTCCCCGATTTACCTCCCCCTTAAATACTTCCTACAATTTGACTCCATCCTCAAACCCTTCATATGGGGCTCCAGCCGGCACAAATTGGCATGGAGGAAACTGAAAAACCCTACGGATTTGGGTGGCCTTGCGCTCCCCGATTTTAATATGTATTACATGGCGTCACAATTATCCCATTTCTTTCATCTTCACAACTCGGACAGGGAGAGATTCTTGGCCCTTCTGGCTCCGTCCTGGGTCCCGGCGGTCTCTGACCCCTTGTCCCTGATACTAACGGGTGTCAGGGGGTCTGGGCCTGAGGGAGATAGTGCGGGCATGCTGTATCACTACAGATGCCTCTGGGATGTTGTGTCCGCTAAGTTGGACTTCCCTTCACTACATGACCATACACCGCTTTGGCACAATGCTCATCTCCCCGAACTGGCATCTATTCCTGACGTGCACGCCTGGGCCCGGCACAGAATACATTTCCTGGCCCACCTATCATCTGGAGGTGTCCTTAAAACATTTGAGGCCTTGAAACAACAGTTCGACCTTCCCAATCACATGTTCTTCAGGTATCTTCAGGTTTGACATGCTTTTTCCTCCCAGTTTCCACAACCCTTACCAGATAGAACTCCGATCTCCATGATAGAAGTACTCAGGGGCTCAGAACCTAAACAACTCATCTCTCACCTCTATAAGGCTCTCATTCTTCCTGCTTCCACGGTGTTAGCTTATGCCATTGAAACTAAATGGGAAGGTGATGTGGGACCTCTGGAGGATGAGGAATGGGAAGATGTTCTGGAAAACTGTAAGTTGGTATCCCCGAAACTGTCAGACCGCCTGACTCAGTTGTATGTGCTCCATAGGGCCTATTTGACCCCCCTCTTGAAAGCTAAATACCAGGCTGATGCTTCCCCCGAATGTCCTATGTGTGGGAGGGAACAGGGTACGTTTTTCCACCTTCTTCGGAGTTGCCCTGAACTCCAGGGCTTCTGGAAACAGGTTGTGGGATTCCTGCATGACACCATGGGCTCCCCCCTGACGCTGACCCCGAAGCCATGCCTGCTCGGCATATTCCCAGATGTTAGCATTGATAAATCAACCACCCAATTTCTACAGGAGACCTTATTTCTCGCTAGGAAATGCATTGCACAAAAATGGATGCGGACCACCCCCCCCCCGTCCTTCCCAGACTGGCTTAGGGCAGTCAACTCTGCTCTACCCTACAAAAAACTGATTTATGCACACCGAGGCTGTCCTACAAAATATAATAAGATTTGGGATAGGTGGGTCCAGGCCCCGGAGACAGGTGTCTAAATTGCATAAGATATGTGTTGTATGTGTTTTGGATCCACTACCAGTTGTCATCTGTTAATATGACAATTTATGGCCCTGTTTTGGAGATTGTTCCTGTTCATGGACATTTGGAGCTTGATTCTTCTGCCAACATGCCGCGGCCATGTCTTTATGCTGTACCCCCCTGCTTTTGCCGGTTTCATATCGATGTATTCTGGAGATATGTTGTATTATGTACAGTATATTTCTACAAGCACTCACGTTCCTTGTACAAGTGTTCAATACTTTTTTTAATAAAGACTACTGTTTAATTGAAAAAAATGTTTTAAAGCTCAGAGCAATAAAGCTTTGTCTGAGCCACTGGACGAGTCGACTGCAAGATTGTCCGGTTCAGATTCAATCGGACAATGCCACGGCTGTGGCTTACATCAATCACCAGGGGGGCACCAAGAGTGTCTTGGCGGCCAGGGAGGTGGCCAAGATTCTGGCCCGGCCAGAAAAGTTTGTTCCAGCCCTTTTTCTGCTGTGCACATCCCAGGTGGGGAGAACTGGCAAGCGAATTACCCGAGTCGTCAGGTGTTGGATCAAGCTAGTGGTCCCTACACCCAAAGGTGTTTAATTTCCTGTGTGTCCGGTGGGAGACACCCAAGGTTGATCTGTTTGCTTCTCGTCTCAACAAGAAGGTGCTGAGGTTAGTAGCCAGGTCTCGAGATCCTCTAGCCGATGCCACAGACGCACTGGTAGTTCCTTGGGGTCAGTATCGGCTGATTTATGCCTTTCCTCCGCTGAAACTCCTGCCGAGGCTTCTACGCAGGGTAGAGGTGGAAGGGGTTCCGGTCATTCTGGTTGCTCCAGACTGGCCTCGCTAGTCTTGGTATGCAGACCTAGTAAGGTTGGTCGCCGATGCTCCTTGGAGATTTCCTCTCAGGGAACATCTGCTGTCTCAAGGTCCGATTTTCCATCCTGCTTTACAGTCGCTGGCTTTAACGGCATTGCTGTTGAAAGCCAGGTGTTGGGGGATAGAGGTATTTCTGACTCTGTGATTCCTACGCTATTGAAGGCTAGGAAGTCTACTTCCAGGAAGATATATCATCGCACATGCAAATCGTACATTTCATGGTGTGAATCGCTGAAGGTGCACCCTCGCTTGTTTTCAGTAGCTAGGGTTTTGGACTTTCTGCAGAAAGGGGTTGAACAGCGGTTGATTTGGGCACTATCAAAGGCCAAGTGTCGGCTTTGGTTATATATTTTCAACGCCCATTAGCTACGCATGCCTTTATTCGTACATTCATTCAGGGAGTGCGCCATATGGCTCCTCCGAGACGGTCCCCAATACCTCCGTGGGATCTAAATCTGGTATTATCTGTTCTTCAAAAACCTCCTTTTGAGAACATTTGGGAATTTCCTCTACTTTCATTGTCTCAGAAGGTTGCTTTTTTGGTGGCTATCACTTCTGCCCGCAGAGTATCAGAAATGGCGGCGTTGTCATACCGCTTACCTTATTTGGTGGACCACAGAGATAAAGTGGTACTCCGACCAAATCAATCTTTTCTTCCTAAGTTGGTTTCTAATTTTCTGCCTTCACTCTGTCCAAAGCCCAAGCATCCCAAGGAAATTGCCTTGCATTCTTTGGATGTGGTTCGGGCGATCAGGGTTTACCTAGGGGGCCACTGAGTCTTTTAGAAAATTGGATGCTCTTTTTGTCCTTACCAAGGGACATCGTAAAGGATTGGCTGCGTCTGCTGCGACCATTTCCAGATGGATCAGGAAGATGGTTATTCAGGCTTATTCGCTGAAGGGTCAGGTTCCTCCTTTCCCAGTGGAGACGCATTCTACTAGAGCCCTGAGTGCCTCTTGGGCTTTTCGCTATCATTCGTCAGTGATGAAAGTTTTCAAGGAGGCGACTTGGTCGTCTGTGCATACGTTCACAAAATTCTACAAAGTAGATGTATTGGCATCTTTGGATGCCTCCTTTGGCCGCAAGATTTTGCAGGCTGCTGTTTAAAGAGAATCTTTCTTTGTTCTCTTTTGGTCTTTTTTTTTTTTTTTTTTTTTTTTGTGGCTTACTTTAGGTGGGTGAAATGACCCAGAAAATGAAAGATCGGATTGCCTGACACAAATACTCTATAAGGCCTATAAGGACCTGCTACGCTAAACCATTTTCTTGCCTTGTGAATAATGAATTCAAGATGCGATTATTCTTTTAATTGATAATGAATTGGTTAATGGATTCCAAATCATTGTTGAATATATTTAAGTGTGTTTATACCTAGCATAATTTTAGATGTATTCCTATCTGAAGAAGGGGGTTAATATGTTAGCCCAAAACTGTCACCTAGAATGCTTCTGATTTACATGTATTATATGGATTTCCCCAAATAAATGTTATGTGCAGACAGAAAAAGCCTTTGGGCTTTTTATAGATAGATGGATAGATCGAGAGATAGACACCCTCAATCTGCTTCAGTAGGTTACACAATCATGGGGAAGACTGCGGACTTGACAGTTGTCCAGAAGACAGTCTTTGACACCCTCCACAAGGAGGGTAAGTCACAAAAGGTCGCTAAAGAACTGGCAATTCAAAGTGTGCTGTATCGAAGCTAATAATGGAAAGAGTGGAAGGAAAAAGAGTGGTAGAAAAAGGTGCACACCCAATGGTTAAGAAGAATCAGGAGCTGTGTCCTTCAATGAACATCAGGGAAATTGATTCTACGCTAAGTCAAAAATCCAATTTTTTGAGATGCACCTGTATATCTTAGTTTATAAAAAGTGCAGAAACCTTTTGAAGAAGAACCCACGTGTGTGTGTGTGTGTGTGTGTGTGTGTGTGTGTGTGTGTGTGTGTGTGTGTGTGTGTGTGTGTGTGTGTGTGTATACAGTGGGTACAGAAAGTATTCAGACCCCCTTAAATTTTTCACTCTTTGTTCTATTGCAGCCATTTGCTAAAATCATTTAAGTTCATTCTTCTTCCTCATGAATGTACACCCCATACTGACAGAAAAACACAGAATTGTTGACATTGTTGCAGATTTATTAAAAAAGAAAAACTGAAATATCACATGGTCTTAAGTATTCAGACCCTTTGCTCAGTATTTAGTAGAAGCCCCCTTTTGATCTAATACAGCCAGGAGTCTTTTTGGGAAAGATGCAACAAGTCTTTCACACCTGGATTTGGGGATCCTCTGCCATTCCTCCTTGCAGATCCTCTCCAGTTCTGTCAGGTTGGATGGTAAACGTTGGTGGACAGACATTTTTAGGTCTCTCCAGAGATGCTCAATTGGGTTTAAGTCAGGGCTCTGGCTGGGCCATTCAAGAACAGTCACGGAGTTGTTGTGAAGCCACTCCTTCGTTATTTTAGCTGTGTGCTTAGGGTCATTGTCTTGTTGGAAGGTAAACCTTCGGCCCAGTCTGAGGTCCAGAGCACTCTGGAGAAGGTTTTTGTCCAGGATATCCCTGTACTTGGCCGCATTCATCTTTCCCTCGATTGCAACCAGTCGTCCTGTCCCTGCAGCTGAAAAACACCCCCACAGCATGATGCTGCCACCACCATGCTTCACTGTTGGGACTGTATTGGACAGGTGATGAGCAGTGCCTGGTTTTCTCCACACATACCGCTTAGAATTAAGGCCAAAAAGTTCTATTTTGGTCTCATCAGACCAGAGAATCTTATTTCTCACCATCTTGGAGTCCTTCAGGTGTTTTTTTAGCAAACTCCATGCGGGCTTTCATGTGTCTTACACTGAGGAGAGGCTTCCGTCGGGCCACTCTGCCATAAAGCCCCGACTGGTGGAGGGCTGCAGTGATGGTTGACTTTCTACAACTTTCTCCCATCTCCTGACTGCATCTCTGGAGCTCAGCCACAGTGATCTTTGGGTTCTTCTTTACCTCTCTCACCAAGGCTCTTCTCCCCCGATAGCTCAGTTTGGCCGGACGGCCAGCTCTAGGAAGGGTTCTGGTCGTCCCCAACGTCTTCCATTTGAGGATTATGGAGGCCACTGTGCTCTTAGGAATCTTAAGTGCAGCAGAAATCTTTTTGTAACCTTGGCCAGATCTGTGCCTTGCCACAATTCTGTCTCTGAGCTCTTCAGGCAGTTCCTTTGACCTCATGATTCTCATTTGCTCTGACATGCATTGTGATCTGGAAGATCTTATATAGACAGGTGTGTGGCTTTCCTAATCAAGTCCAATCAGTATAATCAAACACAGCTGGACTCAAATGAAGGTGTAGAACCATCTCAAGGATGATCAGAAGAAATGGAAAGCACCTGAGTTAAATATATGAGTGTCACAGCAAAGGGTCTGAATACTTAGGACCATGTGATATTTCAGTTTTTCTTTTTTAATAAATCTGCAACAATGTCAACAATTCTGTGTTTTTCTGTCAGTATGGGGTGCTATGTGTACATTCATGAGGAAGAGAAATGAACTTAAATGATTTTAGCAAATGGCTGCAATATAACAAAGAGTGAAAAATTTAAGGGGGTCTGAATACTTTCCGTACCCACTGTATATATAATCTGCTGTAGATGACACTGCTTGCATTTTGACCAGGTTGTACAGTCAGGGTGCTTGGGGTTTTGGGGTAAATACTCTGTATGTATGTTAAGGTGTACATATACAAAAACACATAACAAACATAAGGTCACACATTAGCCTATTTTATTTTAATTTACTCAGTTCATGTAAGCTTTGGGCACACTGGATAGGAACTGAGCCAGAAACTAGGCTAGGGAGATGTCACCGCAGTCCTGCTCAAGAGGTATTAAAGGCCAGAAGGTGCCTGCTTTCCCCAGACTCCACCCCTAAGATATAACTTTTGAGTGAACTGCCCCTTTAAAGTTGTTAAAAAAACCCTTCAATATATCCAGTGAAGTGACTAGCTTTAGGTGATACACAAAGATGAAAAAAATCCTCCTACATAAGTTGTACCTGTTTATCTGAAATATTATCTTCTCTACAGTCTTTCAAAGTACAGTATTATGAAGCTTGTCTGAGCTATCAGAAAAAAGGGGACGGGATCTGAAATGATACTGCAGATTTCAGTGAGGAGAGCTCTGTGAATTGATTGGGGCAAAGGGACACACACCCTTTTACACAGCACACATGAACAGAGCTGAGGCTATCAGCTTAAAATCCCTCCCTTTTTCTGGTGTCAGGAAATCTTGTCAGAAGTGACTTATGCTAATAACATAGGTACTAGATAGCAGAGAAAAATGTAAACTTAGGGCTCGTTTAGACGTGCAAAGAAATGTGAATGCCCATTATTGTAATGCATTAGGATGCGTTAACAGCGTGTTTTTTATGTGTTTGCGTCGTGTTAAATGCTAGCCAGACACTTGTTTTTTTATTGTATACATTTTTGTATTATTATCTTGGCTAGTAATGCTTTCTAAATGCGTCTCAAATGCGTTGTAAATGCTATAAGGGTGTTTGTGATGCGTTTGCAGCATGATTACATTGACAACAATGGAGGCATTTGTAAAGCAGCAAAGCCTGGCAAACGACACATGAGTCAATTTTGACGCAATACTAATGAACCCATGTTAACATTGGGCACTGCAATTCACACAATTTTGACAGACATTCGTGGAGTTTCAAAAATGCTCATGAAATGCCTGCTTTTGACGGTAGTGTTAACTTGGCCTTAGTGCTGTGTGAGAGGCAAGTGCAGATTTCATATCTGAGATTTACAACCACTTTAACTTTTATTTTGCGGTTACTTCAGTGTTTACAAATACTTTGCTTTTTTTATTTTTTATTTTTTCAGTACTGTTGACACAAGCAAATGTCACTGATCTGGATCTTTCTAAATAGCTGGTTCACTACATGGTGTTTGACAATGTTTGCATATAACTTTTTATATACTATGGCTGAAACCTGGTTATTAAAGCTTTCTCTTTTACAGCCCATTGGTGAGAACAAACTGACATTTGCACACAGAAGTAGAGCTTTACAGTGCTTGATCCATTTAGCTGACACAGAGACTGTAGTGTCACTTGTCAAAAAACCTATGGGCCAAGTAAAGTAAGTAGTCTGTAACATAGATCCCATATTTTATCTGGTGTGATTGTCTACATCTTAGGAAATGGTTGTATTTCATTACAAAGAGCTTGTTCTGATTGATTGTGGCATCTGTCTGTACCATTAGAAATGTGTTGTATTTAGAAGGGAATTGAATAACTACTCTTTTACTCTTACTCCTCTGATTTGTCAGTCTACTATGGAAATAAAACTGATCTAATATAGCTTGTTGTGAGGCGATAGCGGAGGCAGAGGAGTTACTCACCTGTCTTTCTTGTTATTGAACAAATTTTACATCTTGAAGAAAAACTACCTTGAGAAAGTATTGCAGCTGCAATTGCAAATCTCCTCTTTTGGTCGTTATTATTTCCTTAGATGTTATGCTGATCTAGTGACCCCAAAGCATTTTGTTTCACTGACATAGGGCAAGTTGCAGTTTCTCAGAATGTATTGCAACCAGAGGCCGGTCATCTAGCCTTTTCAGAAGGAGGTTAGCACCAACAGCCTCAGTGTCACCACAGGTTTTCTTTTAATTTAATTGGCATCATCCTACAGTACAAAAGTCTAGCCCTATTAGTACTCTGATTTGCAAGTAGGCGTTTTTTTTTTTTTTTTTGTTTTTGTAATCTTTAATCATATCAATTCTCCTAAGGTATTACCTGAAGTGCTGCATTTACCTGTCAGAGTTTGAAATCTTGAACATACCGTATACCCTCGAATCATTTCACAGCAGTCCCAAAGAGGGAATGATTAAAGGCCTTTGGAAGAACCACAGCCATGAAGCAAGGGTAAGTCTGATGACAAATGATGGAATATAAGCCCCCTATGAACTGCATCCGCTGTTCCTACATTTTACCATGTTCCCAGATGCTAACGCATGGTCAATCAAAATGTAAAATGAATGTAGAGTATATGTTTAGAAGCCTGTATCTTCTTATTGAAAATATTATATAGATTAGAAGTTTGATATTTTTTATTCCTTTTATTGAAAATAGTTTTGGGGTTCTTTAAAGTGTGAAAAGAAATCCAAAGACCATATTCTCCCCCTCCCCCCCCCCCCAAACCCAAATGGATAATGCATAAGCGGTAACCTAAAGGGTAGTTCCACTTGTGCACCCAGGTTGGAAGAAGGTTTAGGAGCTAGGTTATCCATTGAGTATTAATGAGAACTGGACTGAGCCAGTTCCCAACCAGCTATTGGGACAGATCATGCTGAGCTAGTGGAGAAATGCTCGCAGTCAGCCACGACACCTGCTCCTGAAACCTCTGAAAGAAATATTTTTTTAACCACTTAACCTTAGGAAAAGGTTTTACCCCCTTCACAACCAGGCCAGGCTATTCAGCACTGCACTACTTTACCTGGCGATTACAGAGTCATGCAACACTATGCAGATTAAATGTATATAATTTTTTTCACACAAATAGAGCTTTCTTTTGGTAGTAGTGGATCACCACTGGGTTTTTTATTTTTTGCTATACAAGACCAAAAATTGTGAAAAAAACAAAACTCTAATTTCTACTTTTGGTTATAAAACATATCCAACAAAATCAAATTTCTTCATAAATTTAGGCCAAAATGTATTCTGCTACATGTCTTTGGTTAAAAAAAAAAAAAAACCCAATAAGTATATTAACCTGCTTTTGGACCGTCCCACGTACATGTACCGTAGCAAGTCGGCCCTTCAGCGCAAAATCACATACCTGTACGTCATCTTTATTCCTGGGTCTGGGGTGCGCATGCGTGGCGCGGGTGACCTGCTTTGATTGGACACAGCGGGAGCCAATCAGCAGGTCCAGCGGACCCAATGTTAACCGACACCTGATCATTTCCAAGAGAGGCAGTCCGGATGTATTGACAGCCTCTCATTTCATAAAGCCCTTAAAATGCCAGGACGGTGCAAATACCCCCCCAAATTACTCTTTTTGATAAAGTACAGTCCAAGGTATTTAGTAAGAGGCATTGCAAGTTTTTTGCGGTTTAAATTTTTTGTCACTATTGTTTGGTAAATTAAGAAATTAAATAAAATGTGTTTTTGTTTTCCACATTTATTTTCTTTCTTTTTTTTTTTACGTACTGTCACCAGTGCAGTACAGCTTCAACTTGTGATTAATTTATCACTGTAACAGCAATGTTTTGAACAGCTAAAGTACCGTGGGCGGTCTTAAAGCGGATAATGCACTGTATGCTGTTTGACTAGGAACACATAATAAATATATCATGGATATTGCATACAAGTGTAGCACCCTCCAAGGTAGGTGCTAGGTAAAATATAGTGGGCCTTGTCTGCTTATCAGCAGGGCCATGTTTTGTTCAGCTAGGTTGTCATGGTTCCCAGGTGTTGCCGTTGAGACTGGGGAGACTCCCCACTGTGTCCCAATGAGGGCTCTCATTGGACAGTGGAGGAAACCCGGCCAATGGCATACCCAGGCTTGTATCTATCCCAGGAGGGCAGATTATACCGCACAGCATTCTGGGAGAGGGTATAAGTTTGAGGGGAGCACATGACGCAGCGTATTTGGCGGGAAGCAGAGTCCCAGGAGAGAGGTGATGGCTGTCTCTCCTCCAGTCAAGAGGAATCTGGTGTCCCAGGCGGCTTGCCTGAGGGGACACAGGGCTGAGCTGAGCTGCAGGAGAGGATCCAATGTGCTGAGGACCAGCGGAGCTGATAGGGGTCGAGTTTCAGGAAAGCATTCCGAGTTGTGAGTACTGCAAACTGCCCCTGTGGGTCTGCCTCGTCAGAGGGTACCACTCCGGAAAAGGTCAGAGGGATCCAGGAGCTAGCTAGCCGGTGCAGGAATAAAGTAAAGGGGGTGCCATTGTTTACCCTGAAGAGTAAAGGGGGTGCCAGCGGTTGGGCCCTGAAGTGTACAGTGTTGAGAGTTGCAGCAGTGTCTACAAGTGGCTACCTCAGTCAGGAAGGACTGGAGGAAGCAGTGTAAAGGACTTTTGAGCTAACCAGAGTGTCAGAAGTCAGTCTTCAGTTCAGTGACAGAAAGTCAGTATTTACAAGCGCCAGCAAGCGTTGGTCGGCATTCAGCCGGTGTCAAGCCAGCGCCTAAAGGCATTTTTCTCCAAGTGTTCCAATATGTACCTAGTTGAGCCAGAGGAGTATCTCACTCATTCCTTTCTCTCATCACCATATAAAATAAACAAAACCAACCAAAGATGCCGGACTGTTCATTGTCTCAGATCTCACACTTGGGCAATCTGCTTAAATGTGCTGTTGGTGTTAACGGTAATCATGGCAGACCCACATCGGGCCCAATGCCCCTGGAAATATTGCTACACAAGCATCACAGCACACTGTATATAACTCTGTTGTGAAGTAAATGAAAGACAGGCTTCAGCTCATTTTTATAGATGTGGTTCATGCAGGTTAATCTATCAGCTACATCTTCTTTCAGGCAATGCAGTTGACTTTGTCCTCCTGGTAGGTTCTTAGAGGGGGCTGCCTGGATATCATTCCATCATTACAAGGAGGATAAGACCGGTCATTGTACAGATCCATTCCTTGAAGGACAGGGTTTCCTCCCTTCCCTGTTAGGGTGGCACTCCACTAGGTCTGTGGGTGCCTCCTTGGCCTTTAAACATCAGGTGTCTGTTTTACATATTTGTAAGGCCTTCACCTGTTTTCTTCATGCATTTGCTGAATTCCAGCCTAAAGTGGTAACAAAGTCAAAACGTTTTTTACCTTTCAGGCACATTTCCTGCATTGAGGTAGAAAACGCCCTACAAACTGTTCTACCTACCCACCTTCCTAAACACTTACCTGACTCCTCTCACTAGTCAATGTAGAATTAGCCAGTGGGGAGCAAGATTCAGAGGGCACAAATGGGGACATTAGCGGTAGGGTGTTCAGGTCTCCTAAATCCAAGGTTGGTATGGGGAAAAATCACAAGAGCAGCCTAAAAACATCATCAAACGAGGATATATGCAACCGGTCAGAATTACGAGGTTTGTATACCAATGCCAAAAGCCTGGCCAACAAGATGGGAGAGCTGGAGCTGCTGATGTTTGAGGAGGACTTGGATTTTGTGGGGATAACAGAGACTTGGTTCGACAACTCTCATGATTGGATGGCGACCATTCAGGGGTATTCCCTTTATCGCAGGGATAGAGAAGGTAAAAAAGGGGGAGGGGTATGTCTGTATATTAAGAACAGTGTACAGGTAAATATGAGGGATGATTTTAATAATGGAGCTATGGGCGAGGCGGAATCCCTATTGGTAGAACTTAAAAGGGAAGGCACTATAGGGAAGGTAATATTGGGCGTATGCTATAGGCCCCCTAACCAGAGGGAGGAGGGGGAGGCGGACCTCCTTTTACAGATAGGATTGGCAGCAAGGATGGGAAATGTCATTATAATGGGGGACTTTAATTATCCAGATATTGACTGGGCAAAAGGAACTGCGCATTCAGCCAAGGCTCGGCAGTTCCTAAATGTTTTGCAGGACAATTTCATGGGTCAGATGGTGAACGCACCGAAAGGAAACAATGCGGTACTTGACCTACTGATTACCAACAATACAGACCTGCTCACGGATCTAGAGATACGGGGCAACTTAGGAAACAGTGACCATAGGTCAATTAGTTTCAGTATTAATCATAGTAATAGGAAACACAAGGGTAATATAAGGACACTGAATTTCAAAAGAGCCAATTTCCCAAAACTGCGCTCTCTGCTAGAAAATATCAAATGAGATAGAACCCTGGGAACAAAGAACACGGAGGAAAAATGGGAGTGCTTCAAGAGAATACTAAACAAAGGAATGTTACAGTGCATTCCAAAGGGAAATAAGTTTAAAAGAGCAAAACTCAACCCTGGGTGGCTAAACTCCACCATAAAAATGCATATTAAAACTAAAGAAAAGGCCTTCAAAAAATATAAGACTGAGGGGTCATTGGCAGCATTCAAGCATTACAAAGAGTGTAATAAGAAATGTAAAGACGAAATCAAGGCGGCTAAAATAGAACACGAGAGACATATAGCGGAAGAGAGTAAAAAGAACCCCAAGAAATTCTTTAAGTATATAAACAGTAAGAAAGCGAGGCCAGAACACATTGGCCCCATAAAAGACGACAAAGGATATGGCCACAGAGGACAGAGAAAAGGCGGAAGTGTTAAATAATTTCTTCTCTTCAGTCTTCACAAAAGAATCGGGGGGCTACACTTATCCAGCTTGTAAGGCTATACTAAACAATACACCTCAGGAAGTACCGCCATGGCTAACAGAAGATAAACTTAACAACTAAACTAGAGAAACTTAACATAAATAAATCAGATGGCTTGCACCTGAGGGTTCTTAAAGAGCTCAGCCAGGTTATTGCCAGACCATTATTCTTGATCTTTAAGGATAGTCTACAGGCAACGTGATACCAATATTTAAAAAAGGGCTGAAATATATCCCGGGTAACTATAGGCCGGTTTGCCAAACATCAGTAGTCTGCAAGATTTTGGAGGGGATGTTAAGGGACCACATACAAGACTTTAGTAATGAAAACGGTATTATTAGTAGTAATCAGCATGGATTCATGAAAAATCGTTCTTGCCAATCTATTAACCTTCTACGATGAAGTGAGCTGCCACCTAGATAAAGGTAAGCCTGTGGATGTGGTGTATCTGGACTTTGCAAAGGCCTTTGACACCGTTCCCCACAAACGCTTACTGTACAAACTAAGGAAGGTAGGTATGGACCATAGGGTGAGTACCTGGATAGAGAACTGGCTCCAGGGGAGAGTCCAGAGGGTGGTGATTAATGGGGAATACTCGGATTGGGTGGGTGTGGAAAGTGGGGTCCCCCAAGGTTCTGTCCTGGGGCCAATCCTGTTTAATTTATTCATAAATGATGTAGAGGAGGGGATATCGAGTACAATCTCAGTATTTGCGGATGATACTAAACTAAGCATGCCAATATCTTCTATGCGGGATGTGGAAACCTTACAAGCGGATCTGAACATAATAATGGGGCGGGCAACTACATGGCAGATGAGGTTTAATGTTGAAAAATGTAAAGTAATGCACTTGGGCATCAGAAACACGAAAGCAAGCTACTCACCGGGGGGGGGGGGGATGGGCGGGGGGACCTCTGGGTGAGTCTAGGATGGAAAAGGACCTGGGGGTACTGGAAGACAACAGGCTTGGCAGTGGCATGCAATGCCAAGCCGCTGCAAGCAAAGCCAACAGAATACTGGCATGTATAAAAAGGGGATTCACTCCAGAAATAAAGAGATTATTCTCCCACTCTACAAGACTCTGGTCCAGCCACATCTGGAGTATGCTGTCCAGTTCTGGGCACCGGTCCTCAGGAAGGATGTGCTGGAACTGGAGAGAGTCCAGAGAAGAGCAACAAAAATAATTAGGGGAATGGAGGGCATCGCCTATGAGGAAAGACTACAAGCACTGAACTTATTCTCTCTGGAGAAGAGACGATTGAGGGGGATATGATATCTATGTACAAATACTGTACTGGCGACCCTAGCACAAGGAACAAACTTTTCAGAGAAAGGGAATACAATAAGACACGTGGCCACTCACTAAAACTAGAGGAAAAAACGGTTTAACCTTAAAATACGTAAGGGGTTCTTCACTGTCAGAGCAGTAAGGATGTGGAATTCTCTTCCATAAGCAGTCGTATCAGCAGGGAGCATCGATAGTTTCAAAAAACTATTAAATGGGCACCTTAAAGACCACAACATACAGGGGTATACAATGTACGGTTAACCGCAAACACATCATAGGTTGAACTGGATGAACTGATGTCTTTTTTTCAAACTATGTTACTGCATGAACGCACACAACGTGACTCGGGAGCATGCGTGCATGAGTACCCTCTTAGGAGTTGACCGCACCAATAGGGGGGACTGTTAAAGAGGAGTTGCAATACTGTTGCACAGAGCAGATAAGTATAACATCTTTTTTTTATTTTAAGGAAAAATAAAAATTAACCTTTAGTTTCACTTTATCTGGAACACCACTAGACGGGTAGAAGGCGTGCTTACCTTTTTAAGGGTTTCATGGGCAGGCAGCTAGATTCCCTCGCTATGTCCTAGTTTGAACTGGCTAGTTCTGCCCTCTGTCCTTTGACACTGGGGTAAACCCCCTTTTTATGAAGCGTGTAGCACAAATATGTGCAGCCCTATACTTCTATTGTGATGTATTGGTACAAGCAGTCCTAGCTTATGTCCCACATGGGTCTGATGTTCACACAGATGCACAAAGCACTCTAGTTGTACCCCCGGGATGCTGATGACTTATCCAAATAGCATTCCCTTCAAGGGTTGTCGTCTTTTCAACCCTGCACTTTAAATGATAATACATAATGCCATGTAAGGCTTCAATGTAGTTGGTCTGAAGAGTTAGATAAATCCCACCCTTCTCCCTTCACTACTATCTTGGGTGGACGTCAGATGACACCCCCCCCCCCCCATTTGCGCACCCAGGGGCTGCACAACTGCAGAATTTGTGACTCGATGTGCACAGCCCTGGTGCCATGCAATCGCCGTGCCCAAACGCATGGATCACATGTCAGTTGTAAACAACGGCGACTATTCCTAGCCATTGTGTACTATTGTGATAATCTCTGTGATTGGTCATAGTGATCGCCTGATATAGGGCCTATCACAGTGGATATGAACCATGTGACAGCTGTGGCCCGCCACGGCTATCACAATTGTACACAATGGCACATGAATGGCTGCAATTCAAATAGTAAAAGTGATTGCTTATACAGTGATTAATAATGTAATAATCAGTGTTAAAAAAAAAAAACCTGATCACCTACCCAGAGGTGTCAGTCACTATGCTTTTATACACGGTGCGCAAAGCAAGGTCCATAAAGACATGGAAGAGCGAGTTTGGGGTGGAGGAACTTGACTGGCCTGCACAGGGTCCTAAACTCAACCCGAAAAAACACCTTTGGGATAAATTAGAGCGGAGACTGCGGGCCAAGCCTTCTTGTCCACATCAGTGCCTGACCTCACCGATGCGCTTCTGGAAGAATGGTCAAACATTCCCATAGACACACTCCTGAATCTTGTGGATAGCCTTCCCAGAAGAGTTGCAGCTGTAATAACGGCAAAGGGTGGGCCATCTCAATAACGAACCCTTCAGACTAAGACTGGGATGTCATTAAAGTTAATGTGCGTGTAAAGGCAGGCGTCCCAATACTTTTGGGAATATAGTGTGTGTGTGTGTGTGTGTGTGTGTGTGTCTAAATTTATAATGAAAGATTATTTATTTGCAAACTTATGGGTATTTTTTCATTTATATAGAAAAGTGGGGATTGGATATCACCAAAAGAAAGCTCTATCGGTCTAAAAAAAAGAACAGCTAACCCCTCTGCAAACTCTTCTGCATTAGCGTGTGCACCCACTTCCTCAATGGGTGGTTGATTGTGCATACTGGGGGGTCCTTGGGTAGTTTGCCTCTTTGCCACTCAGGTGCGGAGAGCCCTTCTTCTAGCCCTAAGGCTTATTCCTTGGGTTTGTTTGGGGCTGGCTTTCAAGTTTTCTGTTTGCAAGTATACAATTGTAAATAAAACTATAAGTGCAGAGCTCCCAAATCTCAAAATAAATGTAAAAAATACATCATGTGTATATGTGAAATCTAAAATCAAAATCTCATACTAGTTACGTATTTTAACAAACCTATATTTCTACACAACCAATATTAAGAAATCCCTCATCTGTAAAAATGAAATTCATTCACTGCATAATACAGTGGGTATAGAAAAGTATCACCCCCTTTAAAACAGTCACATTTTGTTGTTGTGCAGCCAGAAATGAAGACACAGTTTTTGTTTTATACAGCTCTATTTTTTTTTTTTTTTATAAATTCTTTTATTGAATGAAACATAAAGGCATGTAACACGTCTCCCAGAGAAATACAAAGAGAAGTATCGAAAAAATAGATATATACAAAACAGTCCAATATCAGAATGTAAACTATTAATCAATAAATTGACTGTAACGTGGAATTGACCATCGTGATATAGCTTAGAACAAACAAGCAAACCCCTGAGTGCTAACCACGGTGATAAGTACAATGCATATTAGGAACCAATGGGTGTAAAAGACAGCTCTACTGAGTTCCTGGCACCCACCGGCATCCATCACATGGCCGGCTACAGGTGCATGGGGGAAACACCCAGACAGTCAAGAGGCATTACAGTGGCCACTGAGGGGACCGATATGCGTATTCTCTTCAAGAGGAGGAGCAAACAGAAAAAGAGAAAAACATGCCCAAGAGATAAGTCAAAATGTTAACGAGACAGCATAGAAAGAAAGCCCAATCCCCGTAATCCAGAGATAGAGCAGAATGGGATTAGTAGAGGGAATATGAAGAAGTGGGGGAGCAGAAGGGAGGCAGTAAGGGGGGGACGGGGGACAGCCCGCCCCCGCGCCACATCCGCCATCAGGCTAATAAATCTTGATATTCCGCCGTAGATGTGAATTCATGCCAGTAGTACCAGCGCTTCAAAAATGTTGTCCCTAGTTCCATGCTCTGTCGCTACCGGGTCTTCCATTTCATTGAGACATGTCACTTTACGTAGCCACATAGCTACGGTAGGGGGCTGAGTCTGTTTCCAAAGAGGGGGGACGCAACTCTTAGCAGCCGTAAACAGAAGCGGTAGGAGTCATTTCCGATAAGATGCCCTCAGGAACTCGTTATGATGGAGAAGGAAGAGGGCCGGGTCCAGCGTAAGGGTATGATACGTAAATTTCTGAGCGATGCGAAGTACCGATGCCCAAAAGGGCCGCAACCGATCGCAGGACCAGAAGACATGGAGATAGGAACCAACCTCCTCGCCGCATCTCCAACATGTGTCAGGACAGGCCGGGAACATCTGATGAAGTTTCATCGGGGTGTAGTGCCATCGGGTTAGGCTTTTGTAGCCCACTTCCTGATATCGAGAGCATAGTGAGGTTTTATATGCGAAAAACAGCAGTCGTTCGACATGGTAGTCCGTGAAAGTCAGGTTGAGATCCCTTTCCCAATGCGCAATGTACAGGGGTCGGAAGGGTGCCTCAGGTGTGACCAGAGCCCTATAGACCAGGGAGATCGTATGCCGCAACGGAGAGAGATCAGAACATAGCTCCTCAAAATAAGTGAGACGTCTGGTGAACAGATGTGCCGGAGGCAGAGACTATAGAAAATGAGTAGGTTGAACCTTTTGTCAGAAGGACAAAGCAGAAAAGGTAGCGTCTGAGTTCAGGAGAGATCTGGAGGTCCATTCCCTAGCACGTACAAAGTGGCGAGCCTGGTAGCATCCGGCGGCCTTCAGGGAGCTAAAGCCAAGTTGATCGACCCCCGGCGAGAAGTCCGGATTGTCGATCACCGGGAGGAGGGGAGACGGTAGAGTAGCTAACTGGCCCCGTGACACAGCCGCCTGCCCACAGCCAAAGTGGGGCCAATGGTCGGGTGAGCGGACAACTCCCCGGAAACTGGAGAAGGATTCCATAAAGAAGACTCGGGGGGAGAACCGACCGAATGTCGCTCCATCCGAACCCACTGCTTCAGGGAGCCATGGCGGTACCAATCTAGGGGACGGGACATGTGACATGCCTCATAATATAGTACTGCGTCTGGCAAAGCCATGTCGCCACTCAATTTAGGCATGCAAAGGATGCGTAAGGCCAAACGAGGGGGGCCTCTAATCCAGAGAAACTCCTGGAACAGTCGATTCACCCTCTTGAGGAAGGAGAACAGGATTGCCACAGGCAGTGCCTGGAGCACATATAGCAGGCGGGGCATCACATTCATTTTAATAATATTGCTACGTCCAAACCAAGAAAACCTGCCAGAGCGCCACTCATCCAAATCTTTCTGAATGCGGGCTATCAGAGGAGGAAAATTGCAGTCAAAGATTTTATCCAGGCTGTTCGGGAGAGAAATCCCCAAATATTGAATATGGGACGACCCCCACCTAAAAGGGAAGTCAGCCTTAAGAAGAGTGGAGAGAGCGGGCGACAGCGCCACCGCCAGCGCTTCAGATTTAGTTTGATTGATCTTATAGCACGACAGAGACTCTTAGACGCGGAACTCCTGCAATAAATTGGGAAGAGCGGTAAGAGGTTTAGTGAGAAAAAAGAGGAGATCGTCCGCATATGCCCGCCACTTTAGGGGATTCCGTCGAAGAGACCGACATTCCCAGCTACATCAACATTGGCTCGCACTGAGCACAGGAAAGGCTCTAGGGTCACAACAAAGATCAGTGGGGAGGGGGGGGCAGCCCTGGTGAGTCCCATTAGTGATAGCCAGGGGTTCTGGAAGAGAGCCATTCACTCTGACCCTCGCTGAATATCCATCTCTATTTATTCCGTGCAACTTATAATATCCAAGTGAAAGATATAACATCATAAATCATAACTAGTGGGTTATATTGCCTCCTCCAGGAGTAGGACTAGGCAGAAAAAACAACACCTGGCTACACCCATGGGCCATCCTCAGCTGGTATATAACCCCCCTCTGCTCTAGGTAATCCGTTTTAATTTGTCTAGTCAGGAGTAAGGACCTAGGCTCCCGGCTGGGATCTCTGGTCCTAGCAATTTTCTCCTTCCTTAAATCTTTTTTGTTTTTTCTGTCGGGAGATCTACAGTCAACTGCCGGGCTGGGCGACGGGCTGGATAATCTAGATCCAGTGGTCCCCCCAGCCTAGCCAGCGAGCGCGTGCAGCTCTGTCTTGAGCTGCACGCCATGGAAGGGTAAGTACAGTCCCCCCTCCCCTTTTGGTTGTTTTCTTTGGGGTGGACGCGGGTAACCTCCAGGGACGGTCGGACCTGCCTGCAGGTTCCCTCCTCCCATCCTTAAATCCCTCACTGAGCTGGGTTTCCCCCACTCCAATCTGGACCTAGGGTCTGATGGGGGTCCCAGGGCAGAGGATGCAGCAGAGACCCCTGGGGTCTCCCCCGCTATCCTCACTCTGTAAGAGTCCTGAGATAGTTTGTCCCACCCTGGTAGTCTGGAGATGTCCCAGTGTAGGAGACCCCTAGGTGCATGCCCTGCTGTTTGCAGTGTGGGTAAAGTGTGGGGGGGGGGGTCCCAGGGCAGAGTGCACAGCAGAGTCTCCCCTAAACGTGTGTCCTACCTTCAGAGGGGGTCCCCTTGCATAAGGTGCAGCATGGCAGAGGGTACAGAAAAGATCATGGCAGCATGCTTCAGTGTTTGTAGCTGATGGTGGCCATTTTCCCTTAGTCTGGTTGGCGGCCATGTTTGTATAGCCGGATGATGTCAGGAGGAACGTTTTCAGTCCATTTGGTCCATAGGCTGCAGTTTATTTGTGATGCAGCTTTGGATACTTTCTGTTTTAGCGGTGGTGATTAGGCGCATGCTGTGGCTTAAGAATTGGTCCGCAGACCAAGCCTCTAAGAAAGCTCTCGTTGATCTGCCCTTTCAAGAAAATCGCCTGTTTGGGACTACCCTGGATGACATCATTAAAGGTATCATTTGGGGGGGGGGGGGGAGTACCTTTCTGCCACAGTCAAGGAAAGGGAAGGAGCCTCGCCGCAGACGGGCCCTCCTCAACCCATAGAAAATTAATTTGTGCATCTTGGATGGAGAATAAGGGAAATAGATCTTTTAAATCTTCCCGGGGAGGTCAGGTAAGCCTAGAGCTAGCTTCCCCAGACCAGCAGACAAGACTCCTTTAGCATGAAGGTCTGCCTTCAACCATTATTGAGGTGAGGGGACATCTTCGCTGGTTTCAGGCCACGTGGACTTCTTTGGTTAGCATCAAGGAGATCTGGTTTTTTTTTGGGGGGGGGTACCCAGAAAGGGGGGCAAAGCTTATCTTTTTCGGTCCTGAGTCTTCTTGTGCTAAATAATTCCTGCAAAGGTTCAGGTGATGTCTGAACTACCTGTAAGGGGAATTGATTTACTAAGGTCTGATTCCATTTCTGACCAGGGTGGTCCTTCCTCTGCACAAACTTCAGGGACCACAGGCCGTGATTTACCAGCTGCTGCTGAGTTCTCTCTCCCATTTTGCATACAGGTTCTGAGTCTGGTGGTATCCAACTTCAAGACAGTTCTGTTTGCACAGTCATACATGCAGCTCCTTTGGCAGGTTTGGCTCCACAGAAGGATACCGAAGTTTGTGACGAGGTCACAGGGTCCTCTGATAGACGTCCCAGGTGTCCAAGAGCCACAGTAAGGGCAGTATCATCCTTGGCTAAGGCTTCTTCTGCAGTTCCTGCAAGGAATCAACAGTGAGGATCTTGCAGTCATCCTGGTGGCTGTAAACGTTCCTTAGGGGCTTTCTCTCAGAGAAGACCAGTTGTCCTAAGGACTGATCTACCATCCTGCTTTACAGTCACTGGTTTTAATGGCTTAGCTATTGAAAGCCAGGTACTGAGGGATAGAGGTCTGTCTGGATCAGTGATCCCTACTATGGTGAAGGTGAAGGCGAGGAAGTCCTCTTCCAGCAAGATGTATCATACGTGGAAAGCGTACATTTCTTGCTGTGATTCGTTTGGCGCTCATCCTTGATCCTTTTCTGTGGTTCAGATCTTAACCTTTCTTCAACAGGGCGTTGATCAGAAGTTGGCCTTGAGTACCTTCAAGGGCCAGATGTCTGCCCTGGCAATCTTCTTTCAGTGACCCCCTAGCCACGCACTCTTTAGTTCGTACCTTCATTCAGGGGGTTCGACATGTACCTCCATCTGTTCGGTCTCTTTTGCCGCCATGGGATTTAAATTTGGTACTTTCGGTTCTCCAGAAACCTCCATTTGAGAATATTTGGGAGATTCCCTTGTCTACGTTATCCCAGAAGGCTATTACCTCGGCCCGCAGGGTATTGGAATTGGCGGCATTATCCTGTTGCAGTTCCTATTTAGTGGTCCATAGGGATAAAGTGGTTCTTCGTTCCTGTGCATCATTCCTGCTCAAAGCTTGTCTCTTACTTCCATTTGAATGAGGACGTGTTGCCTTCCTTGTATCCCAAGCTGGCTCATTCCCAGGAATTTTCCTTGTATACCTTGGATGTGGTTCATGCGTTTTGGGTGTATCTGGCAGCTACTGAGGTCAGACTCACTTTTTTTGGTTACGGAGGGACCAATAAAAGGGCTGGCCACTTCTTTGGCTACCATCTCTAGATGGATCAGACAGATGATGACTCAGGCCTACTCCATTAAAGGTCAGGTTCCACCTTTCCCTGCCAGGGCGCATTCTACCCGGGCGCTGAGTGCTTCTTGGGCCTTCTGTCATCAGGCTTCAAAATTGCAAGTTTGCAAGGCAGGCACTTGTTCATTCGTGCATACCTTGAGGAAATTCTATAAGGTAGATACTTTGGCATCTGCGGATGCTTCTTTTGGCTGCAAGGTTTTGCAGGCAGCTGTTTAAGAGGGGCTATTCCCTCTTGAGGGGAGTTTTTTCTTTAAACCTTTATTTTTCAGACAGGGCTCCTGTGACCCGGTTAAGGCTCCTGTGTCCTGCTTAAGGGCTGTTATGTCTAGCCTTGAGTTATTTTCCTCACCCCTCATTTTCCTTTTGGCACTGCTTTTGGACATCCCACTAGTTTTGAATTATGAAGCGCTGTGTCTGTCTATGAACGAAAAAGAGAAAATGGGATTTTTGTACTTACTGTAAAATCCATTTCTATGAGTTCATCGACTAACACAGCACCCACCCCTCTATGGAGTTCTGATACTTCTAATACTGCTTGCTATTAAACTGATTACCTAGAGGGGGGGGGGGGGTATATACCAGCAGAGGATGGCCCATGGGCGTAGCCAGGTGTTTTTTGTTCTGCCTAGTCCTACTCCTGGAGGAGGCAATATAACCGGCTAGTTATGATTTATGGAGCGCTGTGTCAGTCGATGAACTCAGAGAAATGGATTTTGCGGTAAGTACAAAAATCCCATTATTTTGAAGGGGGGTGATTCTTTTCTAGAACCACTGCAGCCCCCAAAACTCACCTGCCTGCATTAGGCGAGTGGAAACTAGCTGAGGGTAAGTGTTGAACCGCAACGGGGGGGGGGGTGCCCAGGGCTGTTTTGGTGAGCTGGCACCTCCCAGGGGCCAAAGCTGCATGGGGTGGGGGCCCCTGAACGTTCCCTGTCCTCTTGCATCTTGGCCAAGTTGAATGGGTCAGCAGGTGTCTCAGCGGTGTAGAGGAGGCTGCCTGTAACACTCCCCTGTCATCCAATCAACTTCGGCTGTCCCAAGGAGATCTTCAGTATCCCCCGAGGCAGCCAAAGTTGGTGGACAGAGCCAGGGCCGTGGCTGCCTCCTCCATGCCTCCCAAAGACTTGTTCACTGAAACTGAGAAGGAGAGACCACAGCATCCCATGGAGTGTTCATATCCTGCAATGCTGTAAGTCACTGAACACATTATCATGGCATACAGTAATAACCTCCCACTATTTCACCCTATATTATCCAAACCTTCCACTATACTGCCCTATACTACCCAAACCTTCCACTGTACTGCCCTATACTACCCAAACCTGCTGCTATACTACCTAAACCTGACGCTAAACCACCCTATACTACCTAATTCTGCCACTGTACCACCCTATACTAACTAAACCTGCCACTGTATTACCCAAACCTGCCACTATACCGCCCTACACTACCCGAACCTGCCACTATTCCACCCCATACTACCCAAACCTGCCACTTGGCCTCCCTATACTACCCAAACCTGCCACTATACCGCCCTACACTACCCGAACCTGCCACTATTCCACCCCATACTACCCAAACCTGCCACTTGACCTCCCTATACTACCCAAACTTGCCACTTTTCTACCCAAACCTGCCACTCTACCACCATGTACTACCCAAACCTGCCTCTATACTACCCAAACCTGCCACTATACTACTCAAACCTGCCAAACAGTGCCTATAGTAACCAATCATATTTTACCCTTATTTTATTTATCACAGTCAAATCAATGAAATATGTTTTATGTTAATTTGTTAAATTTGTTGTTGTTAATAATTTTTGTAACTTAATTCTGCATAAAACATTTAACAGCAGGGTAGGGGTAGGGTGGGGCAACTGGTTCTTAATACCTGGCTAGTATCTCCGGATTTGAAAGGTTGAGCCCTGTCCACTGTGTATCCATAAAAGTCTGTGCTGTGCAAAAATACACTCGCATATATGTGCAATAAACTAGTTTATAATAGAAAAATCTTCATCATATATCTCCAATTTAGCCATTGCAGTGTTAGTCCACACTTTACATGTGTATATCTTCCACCATATGTGCTAACAGATGTGCGATTACCTAAGGCTCCTTTCACATATGCAGACCGTTTGTCCATTTTTCATTCATCCATTGACGGTTGATATACGGACATTAATGCATCTCTATGGAAAAACGGATGTAAATGGATGAACACAAATGATCATCAATTAACATCCATTTTTCCATAGAGATGCATTGATGTCCATTTTTCATCTGTCAACAGATGGATGAAAAATGGACAAACTGTCTGCATGTGTGAAAGGGGCCTTAGACCTCTTAAGTTGCAGGAAGCCGGTCTCACTTGTTCCCCTTTAGGGATTAATCCACCATATTGTTTAGCACAGACTCTCCTCACTTCCAGCGCTATACACAGTCAGACTTGTCTGTCCCCCTCAGGGGTTAATCTGCCAGATCATTGTGCACAGACTCTCCCCACTACAGCGCAATACAAAGTCATACTTTTGTTTGTCCCCCTAGTGGGTTTACCACCAGGTCATTTTGTATAAGTTAATAGGTAATATTTAATTAAAGACACCTACATGAACATGCTTTACCCCTTGATGAATGACAGCTGCAGCGTGGCCAGCTAGTTCCTGTGCTCGCGCTTCTCGCATGCAGCCGGAGGTGTCTGTGATGGCTGGGTCCTCGGGACCCAGCGCATCAAAAATCGGGGTAATGGGCCAACTACAACTGCCCTTTACCACGTGATCGCTCTGTCCAATGATGGAGCAAAAACTTGTCAACAAACCAGTGTCATGGCCGATTCAGCTTGCTCTGCTGTGGGGGTTCTCTCTCCTCTCCTCACACGTTGTATCGGTGTGAGTAGAGAGAAACACTGCAGCAACGTGAGCTGGCATGATCCACAGTGCTCATCAGTGCTGATCAGTGCTTACAGTGCTCATCAGTGCCCTACAGTGATATTAAGTGCCACTAAATGGCTCCTCAATACCACTGCAGTGCTCATCAGTGCCCTATGGTGCCACTGCAGTGCTCATCAGGGCCCTACAGTGCCTTTAGCGCCCATCAGTGCCGTAAAAATGTGTAAAAAAGAAAGGAGTGGCATAATGTGTTTTGGGGTGTCATTTTTGCCCAACACATGGACATGTTATGTGCTAATATTAATTGACCACTTTGTGTAAAAAAAAAAAAACTTGTGGGAAAAAAAAGTAATGTTCAAAAGAATTATTTCTCATAGAATATACATTGGGCTGTTGTCTTCCAAAATGGGGTCATTTTGTGGGTGTTTACATTGTCCTGGTGCTCCAGGGCCTTCAAAAGTGTGTAGTGGTGTCATAGGTAGTCAAGATGTTAGATGTGTAATTTATGCTCCAAGAACACCTGATGGTGCTCCCTGCATGTTGGGTCTCTCTATGTTGCTAGGCTGTGAAAAAGACTCACACATGGTATTGCCATACTCGGAAGGAGTAGCAGAATGTATTTTGGGGTGTAGTTGCAAGTATGCATATGCCATGTGAGAGAGAGAGAACCTGTTAATATGATAGTGTGCAAAAAATGAAAAAAGGCACAGATAAGCCCACCAAAGTCAGCAGAGCTGTGCCCTTCAAAGGGGGATTTGAGTGTGCCTCTAGAAAATAACTATATATGCATATACCTGTAGGTATCACACACAGAAATTGTAAAAAATGATATAAATTTTATTTAAACATATCATGTAAAAAAGATACACATCAATACATCTACAAAAATCAACAGGGTAGACAGATTTTTACAAAATTATCAAATACGAAAGGTTGCTGGAGCTACGCGTTTCGCAATGAGCGCTTCCTCAGGGTCCAGCATTTGATGTATATAATTTAGAAAATGTATCAATTTTGATTATCTAAGGATACATAATGCATTTATTAAATATATGAACATTGTACTTTTCAACAATAAAAATATCTTTAATATAATCAATCAAACATAGTATTTTTACTCTATTTATTCATTTTTTAGTCATTGATAAAAGGTTATTACATCATATATTGTTATGAATTGCATCTCTTATTAAAGAGAAATTCTTTAATTAAGACATAAACGACAGAAATTGTAATTCATTCTATCATTCAAATTTCCTATATGTTATCTTAACAGTATATTACAAGGTCAAAAAGGAGACTGAAAGAGTCTCTTAGAAATTGTATGCAGATCTACAAAGAGGATAGAAAACAAAACAAAACAGACAAAAAAAAAAAAAAAAAAAAAAGGGAGAGAAAAGGGGGAATTGATCCATTAGGTTGTCCAAAAATGGTGTAGAAAATAAATCATCAGGTAGCTCAAAGGGGGGGGGGGGGGGCAGGAGAAAGGTGGACCAGTCCGCTGGGCCAAAAATTAGACCAGGGAGTAGTCAACCAACATCAGGGATAGGGCAGGGAGCCAGACAGATGAAAGGTCCTTATCAAAAATATTTAAAATCAAGGAGAAAATGAGGGAATATTCTTACCCTAGTTTGAAGATATAAGTAGATGATGTAGATGCTACTTGTTAGGTTTAAAATCAGATAAGAACGGGGAGTAAATCGTAGAGAGCCTTTGGATTAAAAAGTAAAGGAAAGGATCTTTAAATATTTATTCAAATGTGTTGGGATGTATCAGATAAGGGCAAAAAGGAAAGCCATAAGATATGTACTTACCCAAGAGTCCTTTCTAGTGAACTTATTTAAAGTGATGTGTGCAGTATGAAGTAACCAAATTAGTGAGAATAATGTCAATGTTAATATAAAATCCACATATCATTCATAGAATGTAGATAGTAGATCGTGATATGTGCAATGACATATATCAATGGGGCCAAGTATGATATATGAATTCAAGGGTTAAATATAGCAGAGTGCCCAGTGTCCAATGGATATTTATTCCGGATATAAGATCTATAGGGATAAATATTAAGAGGTGCATAGTTACTAGTGAGGTATTTCAAAAGAAAACGGTGTGTAAACGATCAATTAGGGATAAGTTGCTTACCAGTTACTCCAACCGTATATATCTGCAAAAGTTCGACAGTCTAGGTGTAGCCCTGCTTGATCTTGTTCCAAAAAACTTACCTTATATACTGTTTTCGTATGGGTAGCATCCTTTTGGCAGACGGATGTGGGGGGCGGGAGACATAGGGGAGGGGGAGGATGCTACCCATACGAAAACAGTATATAAGGTAAGTTTTTTGGAACAAGATCAAGCAGGGCTACACCTAGACTGTCGAACTTTTGCAGATATATACGGTTGGAGTAACTGGTAAGCAACTTATCCCTAATTGATCCTTTACACACCGTTTTCTTTTGAAATACCTCACTAGTAACTATGCACCTCTTAATATTTATCCCTATAGATCTTATATCCGGAATAAATATCCATTGGACACTGGGCACTCTGCTATATTTAACCCTTGAATTCATATATCATACTTGGCCCCATTGATATATGTCATTGCACATATCACGATCTACTATCTACATTCTATGAATGATATGTGGATTTTATATTAACATTGACATTATTCTCACTAATTTGGTTACTTCATACTGCACACATCACTTTAAATAAGTTCACTAGAAAGGACTCTTGGGTAAGTACATATCTTATGGCTTTCCTTTTTGCCCTTATCTGATACATCCTAACACATTTGAATAAATATTTAAAGATCCTTTCCTTTACTTTTTAATCCAAAGGCTCTACGATTTACTCCCCGTTCTTATCTGATTTTAAACCTAACAAGTAGCATCTACATCATCTACTTATATCTTCAAACTAGGGTAAGAATATTCCCTCATTTTCTCCTTGATTTTGAATATTTTTGATAAGGACCTTTCATCTGTCTGGCTCCCTGCCCTATCCCTGATGTTGGTTGACTACTCCCTGGTCTAATTTTTGGCCCAGCGGACTGGTCCACCTTTCTCCTGCCCCCCCCCCTTTGAGCTACCTGACGATTTATTTTCTACACCATTTTTGGACAACCTAATGGATCAATTCCCCCTTTTCTCTCCCTTTTTTTTTTTTTTGTCTGTTTTGTTTTGTTTTCTATCCTCTTTGTAGATCTGCATACAATTTCTAAGAGACTCTTTCAGTCTCCTTTTTGACCTTGTAATATACTGTTAAGATAACATATAGGAAATTTGAATGATAGAATGAATTACAATTTCTGTCGTTTATGTCTTAATTAAAGAATTTCTCTTTAATAAGAGATGCAATTCATAACAATATATGATGTAATAACCTTTTATCAACGACTAAAAAATGAATAAATAGAGTAAAAATACTATGTTTGATTGATTATATTAAAGATATTTTTATTGTTGAAAAGTACAATGTTCATATATTTAATAAATGCATTATGTATCCTTAGATAATCAAAATTGATACATTTTCTAAATTATATACATCAAATGCTGGACCCTGAGGAAGCGCTCATTGCGAAACGCGTAGCTCCAGCAACCTTTCGTATTTGATAATTTTGTAAAAATCTGTCTACCCTGTTGATTTTTGTAGATGTATTGATGTGTATCTTTTTTACATGATATGTTTAAATAAAATTTATATCATTTTTTACAATTTCTGTGTGTGATACCTACAGGTATATGCATATATAGTTATTTTCTAGAGGCACACTCAAATCCCCCTTTGAAGGGCACAGCTCTGCTGACTTTGGTGGGCTTATCTGTGCCTTTTTTCATTTTTTGCACACTTTCTACATATGGGGGAAGGTGCCACTATATCCTTTGTATCAATAGGCCCATAACTCCCCTTCCACAATCTTTTCTGTTAATATGACAATTTTGTGGGGGAAAAAATCCTCATTATCTTTATTTTACAAATACTTGTGGGAAAAAATTGTTTTTTTGCTCTGTACTCCGCTCTTTATTACTGATCTTTACTGACTTTTACTTCAGTGTACAAGAGGCCTTGTCAGACCTGTTTCTCTTTAAGTAGAAAAAGAGTTAATATTTGATCTTTTTTAAGAACTACAGAATGTGCAAGTTGTTTATTATTCTCTCCTTACGATTCAGGCAGTGAGATTGGTAACAGAGCTCAGTTTGGAATATCAAGTTTATGATCCTCAGCTCTGGAGCGGACTAATACAAAAATTACTTGGATTTAACATGGTAAGCAAAGCTTCTGAATAACTAAATAGAAGAAGTTAAGACATACTATTGTGTTTTCTTTAAACTATTCTGGAAACTTTTCTTTAAATAGTATTGTGTGTTAAAAAAAAAAAAAAAAAAAAATTGGGCAGCCATGCATTATACTAGCGGTCTCCAAACTGCGGCCTAGGGTACTATTCCACCAACTGACACCAATGATGAGGCACCATTCCCCCTACTGATACCAACAATAGGGCACTAGTCTTCTAATTGATATCAACAATGAGGCAGTGTTTCTTCCATGAAAACCAACAATGGGGCACCGATACCAGGGCATTTCTACACCCAATAGGCGCAGTCCGAGCCCCCCAGAAGGACAGTAAATTGCTTAGAATGCTTGAAGACCCCTGCAATATACTTTCATCTGCTTTACTGATGTCCAAAGTAGCCAACTAATTTAAGAAGCAGTAAGAGTTGTGGGGTTAACCTGCTTATACTCATTGGGAAAAGAACACTTATAATTTCCATCAAGAAAACGTGCTGTGCTATCCTTCCTAAGTGAACAAATATATGTGCCTGGTATGGTAAAAATATAATGTATTGTATATTCCTACTGTGCATATATAAAATATAATATATATATGCTTTCTGTGCATATACCACTATCCATATTAAAACCATATCGATAAAGCATGCCTAAACTCAAATAAAAATACTCTATCATACCACAATTATAGATGAAGTGTATAGGATTCTTAACAGATTAGTGCAATCCAGAATAAAGTCCTCAACAGTGCAGTGTAATCCAAAATATAATGACAAACAATCTTCCAAATAGTTCTTTCTCTTCATGCAAAAGTCTTCTTTGTGTGTGTCCCCATGCAGTGCTATAAATTCAATAGCAATTGTGCTCCCCCACCATCTCATATGTGCTCTCAGGTAAATGAGGTCAAAAACACTTTTAGTCCTTCCAGGACTTTAAAGAGGAATCTCTCAGGCACTCCTTATTCCTGCTGTATAAGTTCCCTCAACACATGTCAGGTGTAGCCATGGCAATAGGGAAAAGTAAGAATCACTAACAATAGTGCTTATAAGTTTAAGATAAAAACTTTTATTCACACTCCTTAAGAATTACTCACATATATTAGGTGTTGTAGCACACCTCACTTTTAACAGAAATTGCATTTAAACGCCAATATCGGAGACGCTGTACCAGCGTATTTGCCTCTCTTCCAGACTCCAAGCGTCGTGACGTCAGTATGCCCCTCCCCTAGGTATTATGCTATAGGGTAACGTGGCTTCCTCGGGGATTCCCTTACTGACGTCATAAGAGTCTGGAAGAGAGAGGCAAATGCACATCCCTGAGCTGGTACAGTGTCTCGGATATCGACAGTTTAATGCAATTGCTGTTGAAAGTGAGGTGCGCTACAAGCACCTATAATATATGTGAGTAGTTTTTTTTACGGTGTGAACAAAAGTTTTTATCTTCAACGTTATAAGCACTATGGTTGACTATTTCTTCCTTTTCCCTATGGCCATGGCTACACCTGATGTGTTGAGGGAACTTATACGGCAGGAATAAGGAGGAAGGAGAGCCTGAGAATTTCAGCTTTAAAGTCCTGTAAGAACTAAAAGCATTTTTGAACTCCCTTAGGTGTAAGGTCACATGCTATCAGGTGAGAGCACATCTGATGGTGGGGGAGCACAATTATTTAATTTATAGCACTGCATTGGGGCATACACAAAGAAGACTTTTGCATGAAGAGAAAGCACTGTTTGGAAGATTGTTTGTCATTATATTTTGGATTACACTTGACTGGTGAGGACTTTATTCTGGATAGCACTAGTTTAAGAACCATATACACTTCTTCTATAATTGTTGGATGATAGAGGATTTTTATTTGAGTTTAAGCTTGCTTTATTGATATGGTTTTAATACTGATAGTGATATACTGTATGCGCAGAAGGCATACATATTATATTTTTATATATGCACAATAGGTATAGTATATGCATATCTTTTTATAACACCAGGCACAAACATTTGTTCATTTAGGGAGGATAGTGCGGCACATTTTTTTTATTTATATAATTTTGCACATTTATATGGGAATGTGTTGCGTGCTAGCAGCTCCCATCAGGATTTATATGGATGTATAGCTGCTCGCAAGATACTGTACATATAATTTCCATTAAAACCATGATTATAGGAGAATCAAAGCTCCTGGCTTCTTGCTTCCATTTCACATAGCTGGCTGTCTCACCTTGCACTGAGCAAGCAGTCAGGTAAAACATACTATAGTCCTCAGAGTAGATGGATACCTCTCTGCTTTTCCCCACCCATCTAATTTGATAGGCATTTAATGCAAATTACACGTTCCAGTCTTGCTCTGCTGCACCTCAGCCACAGATCACAGCTTTTTGTGAGGCAATGCCAAACCTAAACTTTGCAGTGCCAGATGCTGTATACTGCCAGGCCCCTGGTGGATGGCTTTGTGAGTGGTTACAGCGGAGAACACAACTCCCCTGTCACTGCTCACAAACCCATTCCCCACTGGTCAGGTAGCATAGAGCATTGGTCAGTTTTCACTCCTCCCTGCATCCTGAAATAAATATAATTTCTCTATCGTTCATTGACAGACGCAGTCTCTGATGCATATCAATATGGTTATACTGTCCCCTACAGGAGTAGGACAAAAGACAGAAAAAAAAGTTCTGGCTAAGCCTATGGGCAGTCTTAGGGGGTATACCCTCTCTCTTCCTGCATAGGATGTCCGTTTTAATCTGCCTAGTTAGGAGTAAGGACCTAGTTATTGCTGGGATCTCTGGTCCTGGCAAAGTTTTTTTTTTCTAGATATTTTTTTTAGTTGGCTTTTTCTATGTATTTTTTTCCTGTGAGATCTACAAGCAACTATGCCGGATCTGGGCGACGGGCAGGATGTATAGATCCAGTGGTCACCCTAGCCGGCCAGTGAGCACGCACAGACCTTAGCTCCGCGCTGGGTCAGCCGCGACATCGTCCCACTGGACGGGGACTGGCCCCGCGAGTTAAACGTCTCACCAGGTCGCATACGGACGGGTCTAGGCCTGAACGCAGCATTCCTATTTGGCCTTTAGCCCCCCCACTTTAGAGGGGTTCTGTCAGGATATGGCACCCGCCTGTTCCAGTATGGTGAGTAAATATTTCATCCTTCCCCTGGCGGATTTTGGGGTGGATGCGGGCCCCTCCCTTGGACGATCGGACCCTCACATTCCTGGGTTACCCTCTGTCTTGTCACGCACCCCCTCTTCTACCTGCCCCCCCCTCTCTCCTGCCTCACCCTGGGGGCTATTGGGCCTACTCCCAGGGGCTGGGACCATTCTCCGGGTCAGCTGTGGGGGCGGGAGATGCGCTGCCGGTGACAGAAGAACGATCGTGCTTGGGAGTCTCTACCTGTTCCTCCAGGGTCCACCTGACGATCTATCTCGTTTTGTAGTCTAAGGGGTCCCCGTGAGGCGCCATTTACTTGTAGCCTCATGTGCTGAGGATATCAGCGGCCATCTGGGTACACCCGGCATGGCCATATTGCGGTGGTTCTTTCTATTGGAATCAGAATGGGAGTTCCTGGAGGCGTTTTTTTGTGGGTGGAGGGCTGTTTCACAGATCCTTCCTTTGGATCGATTTGCTGCTGACATGTGCTCTACAGACGTTCTGGGCCACCTGCTGCATCTGGGTACAGTGAGTTTGGGGGTCGCTCTCTCTGCTGGGGGTCTCCAGTGCGCTTGCCTAACCTTCAGGGGGCACTGTAGCGCAGTGGCATTTTTTGAAAAAAAAAAAAAACTTTTTGTGTCACTTTTTTTCAGCCTTTGACTGGTTCCCCTGGTGCAACATGGATCCTCCAGACCTTGTGTCCCCACCTGACCCGCTCATGGAGGCCGCAGGGCCCTCCGGACCCCAGCTATCTACAGATGCAATTTCGGCAGTCCTTGAAGCATGTGTGTCCCGGGTAGAGGTGGCCTTTAAAGGGCGAGGTGCTAAGAAACACCCTCCGCCTACCCCTGCCTCATCTGATGTCTCAGGTTCTGAGTCTAATTCAGCCACTGCAGACACTGGTCTCCCTGCCGGGTCCACTACCTCGCGCCCTGTCTCTTCTGATAGTGAGGACGACATTTCCACCTCCACTGATAAGGCGCTGGTGGATGCAATAGTTGTTTCTGTGCGTGAGACCCTAAAAATGGAGGACGCGACTAAGGCATCCAGAGCAGCAAAGGTTTTTCCCTTTCCCACGTATTTTGACACCATGCTCAAAAAATATTCGGACCACCCAAAGCTTTCCTCTGGGGTGCCTAAGCGGAATCCTTTTGAGGAGTCCCTGATAACAAGGTGGACCGTGCCACCGGTGGACCCTCCAGTCTCAAGGCTGAATAAAGCTACCTTGATTCCATTGGAGAATTCCCCCTCCTTTAAGGATCCAGAATATAGGAAGGCGGAGTCTGTTGCTCTCAATATGTACTCCTTGGTGGGGTCTGCACTGAGACCAGTGTTTACGGTTGCCCTTGTCATGCAAGCATTGACTGAATGGGTTAAGTTACTACACCTTGACCTGGAGGGGAGACAAGTCCCTCCTGCCTTTGAGAAGCTGTTGGACCAGCTGGTGCAGGGGCTGCAATTTGTTTGCGATGCTGCGCTGGACACTGCTCCCATATTGGGCCGACTGTCGGTTTCGCCAGTGGTCCTCCGGTGTATACTATGGCTAAAGTGCTGGTCTGCGGATTAGACTTTCAAGGAGATCGCCTGTTTGGAGCTACCCTGGATGACTTTATTAAGGGTCTCACAGGGGGGAAGAGTACCTTTCTTTCACAGGCTAACAAGGGGTAAGGACCCTCGTCGTAGACGGGGTCCCTTCTTTTCAGCACACAAGACGTTTTTTCTTCCCTCAGGAGAAGGCAAAGCCCTTCAAGGCTCCCTCGGGCGGTTTCAAGCGACCCTGGTCTGGCAAACAATAGTCTGGTTTCTCCAGACCTGCGGACAAGACCACCTCAGCCTGAAGCTGTGCCCTCACCCGTATCTGGGGTGGGGGGGACATCTTTGCTGGTTTCCGGACCTGTGGCTATCCTGTATACTAGACAAATGGGTTCAGGAGGTCATATAGTCCAGATACAAGATCGAGTTTCGATCCGTCCCTCCGGTAAGGTTTTTCCCTTCCAGTGTGCGACTGTCCCTGGATCGCTTTCTGGCGCTCTCTGGGCCAGTTCTGGACCCCGGTACAACAGGGGATAATAGTTCTGATTCTGTGTGCAGAACGTTTTCATGGCTTTCATGGCTCATCGAGGCAGGAGGAATTCCAGTCATTCTTGTGGCTCCGGACTGGCCTTGCCGAGCTTGGTACGCCAACCTGGTCAGGCTAGTCGCAGTCGCTCCTTGGAGACTTCCTCTCAGGGAGGATTCACAGGTACAAGGAGCTGAATATAATCCAGCGCTGGATGGAACCGAGAGCGATCCTTGTATAGGGGCTGGGCTGGCGTGCTGTGCGTCATGAAACACGCGTGCCGCGCCGGCACGCCACGCGTGCCCGCGCAGACGCGATCCCGCGCATGCACGGCCGCCTGTGACACTCATTTTGCCGCAGAGCGGCGATTACGTCCCTGACAGTGGCCTTCATGGTCGCTATTACTTCTGCGCTCAGGCTGTTGGAACTGGTGGCGTTGTCCTGTCGTTCCCCCTACCTGGTGGTTTACAGGGATAAAGTGGTACTTCACCCGGATCCATCCTTCCTTCAGAAGGAGGATTCCAGTTTTCACTAAAATGAGGACATTGTGTTACCTTCTTTGTGCCCTAAGCTAAAACATCCTAAGGAATTTGCGCTGCATACTCGGAATGTGGTTCGGGCAATCAGGGTGTACTTGGCGACTACTGAGTCTTTTCGGAAGTCAGATTTGCTCTTTGTACTCACGGATGGTCCAAAGAAAGGGCTGCCTGGGTCTGCTGTGACTATTTCCAGATGGATCAGACAGTTAGTTGTGCAGGCTTATTCAATCAAGGGTCAGGTTCCACCTTTCCCTGTTAAGGCACATTCTACTCGGGTGCTTAGTGCTTCCTGGGCTATTCGCCATCAGGCATCTGTGCTTCAGGTTTGGAAGGCGGACCTGGTCGTCTGTTCACACCTTAACCAAATTTTATAAGGTGGCTGTGATGGCATCTGCGGGTGCCTCTTTTGGCCGCAAAGTTTTGGAGGCTGCTGTTTAGGGGGCTTTTTGGCCTTCCTTGAGGGTGTTTACGGTTTGTTTCAGGTGGGCCTCATCTTGTTGTTCTGATGAGTCCTGTGTTGCCTGGTTTGCTATGTTTAGCCTTGGGGACTTGTTTTTTCTGCTGTTCCCACCCCTCATTTTATGGCACTGCTTTGGGACGTCCCTACTGATATGCGTCGGAGACTGCATCCGTCAATGAACGATAGAGAAAACTGGATTTTTGACTTACCGTAAAATCCTTTATTTCTTAAGTTCATTGATGGACGCAGTACCCGCCCCTCTATTTTGAATTGGGTTGGTATTATTTCTCTGACACTGCTTTGATACAAAACTGAAATCCTATGCAGGAAGAGAGAGGGTAGTACCCCCTGGGACTGCCCATAGGCGTAGCCAGAACTTTTTTCTGCCTAGTGTCCTATTCCTCTAGGGGGCAGTATAACCCTACTGATATGCTTCAGAGACTGCGTCCGTCAATGAACTTAAGAGAAAAGTATTTTACGGTAAGTCAAAAATACAGTTTTTTGAAGAGGCTGGGGAATTGGTACCTTTTCTAAACATTTTTGTGGCAAACGGGAGGGATCTTTATATTGAAAATTTACATAATCATGGAGTTCAGGTTTAACAAAGAAGTACTTCTATATTTTATAGCTTTAAAATCTGTAAATATCTCTCGGACCGCTGTCATCTTTTACAGTTCTGCCTTTATTTATTTTTAGATGACTTACCTGAGAAAGGTGTTAATAGCCATCACTGGTATTCACTGCCTCTGGGAGGTATGTATTTGACTTATGAGTAATATAAAAAAAAAAATAGAATATATTTTTTAGAACAACCTTGTAAAAGCAATACTGGGTACTAAGTTTTTCACTTTGTGGATTTTGTCACTAGAAAAAAAAACAGCTACATTGTGTTGATTATGAAGGGGTTTGGCAATAGGATTCTGCACAACTTAATGCAAACTAAATGTAAAACTTTTTCTTTTATTTTTTTTTTCCATTTTGGATAAAGTAAGGGAGGGTTAAAACCCCTGTCAATTTTTTGCCATCAAATTTTCATTGTGGAGATTTCCTTTCACTTCCTGCCATGTAACCAAACCTCGAATTGACAGAAAATCCCTCCAAAATTAGGGAATACCTGGTTGTCGCCAAAACTAGTATCCCTACTGAAATATTTTCCCTCTATTCCTGTTCTGGGGACAACCCAGAATTGGGGAATTTAATTTACTTTTCACTTTGGTGATAACAGTAAACAGGTCAAGTATAGAGTGTGAATGTCCCAAATGGTTCTTTTCCCGGATAGTGCAGGAGCAACCAGGCACACTGCAGCAGTCACTCTACTGGCTCAAAAAACAGTCTAGGGTTTGCCATGTTATGATTTATTTTAGATTAACTTGGATAGGGCATAGTGAGCTGTGGGACACAGCAAAAGCACAGAAATTGAACAATACCGGGATGCCTTCAGTAATTTCCTAGGCCAGGCAATCACCAGATTTGATATGCTAGGGATAGCAGCAACTGTCACTGGGATCCTCCATTCAGGTCATGGGCATCTGCAGAACTTTTTTTTGGGGGGGGGGGGCATAATTTTAAGGTCACCCATGCTCTACCCCTTTTCAACAATGTCATGAAGGGAAAGGGCTTAGTCATTATACTTATTTTGGGTATTTATTTTTAAAGGGCAAACGGCAGCATTTTTTTTTTTTTCAAAGCATTTGTTAACCTAAAAAAAAAATTGATTCTGTTCCCTTAAAGCATGTTATAATGCAAAGTGCTTGTGCTGTGTAATTTGGCCCCCCTCGTATCACCTAAAATACCTGGCTGATCCTGCCTGGCTAGGTCCTTCCCTCTGTAAAACTGACCACGTTATACCATGGCTGCTGAGCCCTGACACCGTGGTCAGTTTACGTGCCTCCATCATACGCAGCTCACCTGTCCTCCTCTGTCCTCTCTCCCCGCTCCCTCCCTGCCTTTCTGCTCCTGTGTCATTGCCCGCCCGCTCCCTTCCTGCTGCTGTAGTTTAATTTAAAGTTTCATATCCTGTCTACAGTCTGTTTAATAATCCTGTGTGCCCCTGTGTCTGTGTTTTATAAAAATAAGCCATTTTTTACATGTTTTCAGAGTGCCAATCACCGCTTACGTGACAGGCCGCCTCTCCCCTCCTCTCCCTCTCCCCTTCTCCTCCCCCTCTCCCCTTCTCCTCCCCTCCCGACTGATGACAATGAGGAATCCTCTGCCCCACCCACTGAAGGCAGCTGTCAGAAGGGGAGAGGAGAGAGCCGACAGGCCAAGTGAGCTCATCCTTTACTCTTGGTATTTTACTATGTCCAGTCCAATTGCCTGGGACTTCCACAGGATTTGTTCCTGGAGTAAAAATTTCCTGTCTCAACTATACTAAATATATTAAAGTATAACTAAAGGCAATTTTTTTTTTTTATTGCTTTGTATAGAGTGGAGAAGGATTAGAACACCTTTTAGGGTTTTTTATTGCTGCCTGTGCCCCCATTAGAATTACCCTCTCTATTTGTCCTTTTTATGGTCATCATCGAAACTGAAAGTAAAAAAAAAAAAATCACATTTTGGGTTGTCCCCAGAACTGTAAAAAGAGTTAATCCACCTTACTTTATCCAAATTGAAAAAAATGCCAATGATTCTGCTTTAATTTTGATCATGTTTTGTGCCTTAGTTTTGGTTATACTGAAGAGTCTGAGTGGTGTTGGATTCCGCATTCAGAAGACATGTGAATACTATTTTTTTTTTAGCAGGAAAAATTGGCCAGCCCGAGAAACAGAGATTCACTTTTAGCTTTTGTGAACATAAAATATATCCATGGAAAAAGTGATTTTAGTAGTTTACTGTACCTAGTTCCTAAAACAACTTCAGTACCAGCACTGTATCAAAGTGGCACTGGGATCAGGGGCTTTTTAAACACTGCTGCTATAGCAGCTGGGAGTGTATGTATATTTGTTAAGCCAACTGTCGACTTTCAGGCGGCAGTGATACTAGAATTTTGCATTTCGTAAGCCATTACACTAATGTCGTGTGACATAAAGAAATTGTAACAACTATTTTATTCTCTAGGGCGTCTGTTCTCCAAAAATATTCATACTATTTGGGGGTTTTACTACTATAGCTACTATATATACTGACAGATGCACAGATTACATGAAAACAGTTAACAGCATTATCTGACACAGTTCTGCTGAAAATGACCCATGTACATAAGCCTGCAGCTAAAAATATGATATAAGAATATTTTATATCCTACAAATTCAATCTGAGGATTTTTATGTTTATTCTGTGTTTGCACTGATCAGTTTTCAGTACTATCAAAAGTAATATCCCTTGAATTCTTGATCATTGGCATATTAGTAGGTGCATATAATAGGTGTTTCTAGTAAAAATATATATTTTTTTCTTTTACAGGTACCAAACTTCAGTAGAGCATGGCGCAGTGTTATTCTAGCACCATTTGCTTGTGGTTTGTATTTCAAAGAATATGTTGCTATCAATTGGTTTTATGTTTTGTTAGTACAGACTTTATATCTTTTTTTCTTTCTTTTTTAGCCTCTTGCCCGCCAAGCCCTTCACAGCTTGCTGAGTGCTACCAGTCTTTCCTAGTGCTCTTAAAGTGAGTTTAAAGATCCATATATAAAAAAGGTTCTTTGTACATGTACATTATATATATATATATATATAGCTGCAAATTATTACTTTTTTTCATATACATTTTTTTTTATTGCTTTCGGTTTAAGGTGCCCTGTACTAGCTGATCTGGACCTTTTAGGAATTGCTAGGCAGTATGCACAAATTGATTTACCAGCATTTACCTTGGGATGTCTCTTGGTAATTCCACATGCTGAAAAAAGAGGGCAACAGATTCAGGTAAGAATACATTTAATGCAAATCTGAAAGTGGAACTTTAGTCAGAAAATTAAGTCCTGCTAGATCACGTCAGGCTGGCCCCTTTTGCAAGTATAGCTATGTAAAATATCAAAAATAAGTGCCTATTCTGAGTTTGTTGAGGCCCATCAGCTGACAGTCTTAAAAGGATAATTTCACCTTTCATTACGTTACACACATATTCAGGGTGTAACATGTTATGAATGCACCGGCACCCGCTCCCTCACTGTGACAGCTACTGGTGGATCTTCTTCCCCACCCCCCCACTAGCTGTCAAAATTTAAAAGAAATGCGGCCGTGTCACTCATTCGCAGTGCTCGGTGAATAGAAAACTACAAAGTGCGACAGCCTTTGCAGGTGTTAGTTCGTCGTTTTCAATGAACTACCACGGCACTGTTAGCACCGTAGTAATTAATTAAATAATTCTTCCTGTCAGAATGTATGCTTCGTAAGAGCAAGCCGATACACTGACAGATCTGCAGGAGACCTGCATGCCATCAGCGATCTACTGATTGATAGTGCAATGCTTTAAAGGCTCCCAGAACAAAAATTAATAAATGCACAATTTTTTCACCTGCAAAAAACAATGTGCATTTATTATTTTTTGTCCATTTATTATTTTTTGTCAGGTGAACTTATCATGTAAAGCAGAGTTACCCTTCTATGCTTTAAAGTCAAGAAAGCTGCTTCTGTTTGATCTGCAACTACCATGGTTCTGCACTCGTAATGCTTTATACCACCAGCCATTTGATGGTTTGACGGTTTGGTTGAAGAAACAAGCAGATGGTGACAGTTAGCAATCCCGGAATTCCAGTAATGTAACTGTTTTTTATTTAAACTGTTAATCAACGGGTTCCACTTTGATTTACTTCTGCTTAGGGGCTCTGGGCTTCAGCAAAATGACAGCCTCCAACAAGAAAAAACAGGAATAATGTTGGGGGCAATTTACAGTACACACTAGTTTTAGTAGAATAGATATTAATGTGGAATGTACTTTATGTTCCTTGGTAAAGAACATTTTTTTATCAAGTTGTTATGGGTAAAGTAAAAATGAACTTACAAGCAAAAATTTAAGAAGCCCTTTGTTCACCCCAAAGCCTATAGTAAATTACAAAATGCAGACTTTAGACCCATCACATCAATGTATTCTGGAAATGCTATATTTGATGTTTACCTAATGCGAAATGTATTTGCATTCATGTTTTGGTTTTTTTTTGCCAGGGTTTTCTTAGTGCTTGCAATCCAGAAACTGTTTTGCTTCAAGTAGCAGACTGCATGAACACTGGGGAAGTGGCAGGCATTGCATCACAGGTGGGTCATATAAGATATTACCTTTTTTTTTAATTTTCTTTATTTTATTAGTTTTGTTTTGCTTTATCAATAAAACATTATACAAACAATCTGAATTGATTATGATATGTAAGTAAGGTCTCATTCACATGGGCGTACTATACTGTGCACCAATGCGATGGTCTGCTTCACTTATTTCAGTTGGGACGCAGCGGCTGCCGAATAGAACTGCTACTCCCAGTTTGGCAGCCGTGCGCACAGCCCTCACATACACCCATATGATCGTCGCTTGAACCACATTGTATGGATACAATTTATATTTACCTATTGTACATCACAGGACACAGGGCATGTTCATATATATTAGGTTATGCAGCCACCTTCAGGTGATTGGACATTGGCAAAAAAAAAAAACAGTAATCCCCTCCCAGACATAACCCCTCCTAGTTAGGCACAGCCTCAGTTTTTTTGCTAGTGTCTTAGGTGCTAGTCGTGTATGTGCAGTCTCTGCATCATTTAATAGGTTCTGTTGCCTGCAGCCCTAGGATCAAGAGGAGTGGTACCCAGACCCTGCAATGGACGTGTGGGGATGACCAGTAATGATGCCAGGAAGGAAGTAGAGGAGGCTGAACGGTTCTCCTTGGTGGAGGAATCTACTCCTGAATAGACCCGAGGCCCAAGTGCGTCACAGATTTAGAGGGCATTTGTAGGTTTCCTGGCAAAAGTGGTTAGGACCAATCTGATATGCCACTCCCAGAATCGTTTACCCAAAAGGTTACCGGTTTGGGGTTGTGGCCTCAGCACCCACAATCCTTCCCTGTTGATCCTTAAAGGGTGTGTTGTATGCAGACTTAAAGGATGTCTTGTCCCATCAAAGTAGTTTTTTCTACAGTATCATTTGGAAGGCGAGTTTGCCCAATTGTGGAGTATGTCCGCTGTGGATCTGTCCATTTTCTATATCAACAAGACCCTTAGCCCCTGTTCACATAGGGGCGACGCTACTTCGCACTGCGACCTCCGAGGTCTCGGTGCGAGCAGCGCGCCGCGACCTCGGAGCGGCCGCCACGGACTTCATAACATTGAAGTCTATGGCGGTCGCCCCAAAGAAGCTCCGGACCCTTTTTCTAAGTCGGAGCGACTTGTGTCGCTCCTATTAGAACGGGTCCGCAGCTTCCCTATGGGAGGCGACCTGTGAGGCGACCAGGTCGCCTTAGTGTGAACGGGGGCTTACAGTTCCTGTGGATAAAGTGCTGTTTTTTTTGTTTTTGTTTTATTTTTTTTTAACCCAAAACATTTTATTCATTTTTTCAGAATTTTCTTTACAGAAAAAAGAACACATTAAAAAAGAAAGGGTAGTCCAATATTTAATGATATCAATTATCCTGGTCTTTTTCTATTTCCTTCTCTCTATTTAACCACCGCCAAACCAACTCTGACCATTAAGTTCCTATATACTTAATTCCTTGTTAATTTCCTGCCTCCACCACTCTCTCTTAGTATTTAAACATAGATTGAAATCTAGAGTCTTAAATGTGAAATATAACCTATACAAATTCAGATGGAAGAAAAAAAGGGAAAAATAATTTATGGTCTCCCATCATATTCTAGATTTACAACTTGTATACACCCAAATAGGTGATAACATAGCATTTTTATGTGCTGTTAAGGATTTCTCTGTCTCTCTCCCTAATAAATAAATATATATATATATATTATCACATAGTCGATTCATTTTCTTTTTCTCCCCCCAATCACCGGTTTTAATCGATAGATTTTCTAAGTAAAGCAAGTTCTTCATATCTTTGTACCCTTTCCAAAGTTGGGGGCAATGGGTTAAGCCATTCTCTAAGTATGCACCTTCTTGCTGTTATTAGACAAATGTGAACCCATTCTTTATTACATTTTTTTCTGACTGTCCCATTGGCGCTGTCTCCCAGTAGCTAAACAAAACTAGCATTGGGTATTCCTGGAATGCTATAAATGTAACCACAGATCTTAGATGCATAGCTTAGTACTTTCTTCCAAAAAAAGTGTGCTAATGTGGCCTTATTTTCTCCACATTTTGGACAACTGTGGATGAGTCCTGTCTGCGGGTCATAACCTTGTACTGGTATATATGCTCAATGCATTATCTTAAATTGTGTCTCTCACCATACTTTGTTTACTATGATTTTACAAACCCTTTGGTATCCCTGAAGTATTTTAAATGCTATGTTGTCCACCTGAAAATCCTGGAACTATTTTAAGATATTAGATCTATGTAGATCAAAAGCCCTAAGTATGGATAAATGACAGATATAGATAAATCTGCTATTTCTACTAGAGTGTCCAAACAGGAGGTAGACGTGTCCTGTATAGGATGCGATGTAATACTCCATTTCTATTTTATGCAAATGTCCTCTTACTGGAATATAGTATAATTAGATATGGAATTTATGGCTTAAAGGAACTTTACATGTATGTAATGCAGATATCCAGCCATTACCAAAACTGTATGTGTGTGTTAGATATGATAAGGATAAATACCGTTTCTGACACCGCAGCTGTGTGGTCACGTGATCCCCTGTGGTGGCCGGCCTCGATCTATGGAGAGAAGGCGGGAGGGGCAGAGAATCCCCTGTGACATAAGTGGCAAAGCAGAGGGTAATCTCCACCCCTCCTGCTTCCCTCCATAGATCGAGGCTGGCTAGCACAGGGGATCACGTGACCGCACAGCTGCTGTGTCAGAATTGGTATTTGTCTTTTTCATATCTAATTAAACACATTAAATTTTGGTCATGACTAGATATCTGCATTACATGCATTGAAATGTGCTGCATTATGCAGCAGAATAGAGGGTGGAGGGGTGCGGAGGAAACACTCATGTGGACAGGGAGCGGGGAGAAACTGTCACAGGAGAGACGAGGGCTGCGGACGACGGAGACACGTAAGCTGACCACGTAGTCGGAGCTCAGCGGCCATGATTATCATGGCCAGCAGAGGTGGGGGGCAGGGCCGGTTTTAGACAAAGTGTGGCCCTGGGCAAACCTAAAAGTGGGGCCCCAAATTTTTTTATATTCTACCAAAAATATAGGCGCATTTAATCAATTTAGCCAAATAAAACATACAACTACATGAAAATATGCTTTAATTAAATAACATTAAATAGAATAAATAAGAAATCAAGTGAGCTTTGCACCTTCACACCTCAGATCACCCCAATTTCTGCACCTTCACAAATCAGACCACCCCAATTCCTGCACCTTCACACCTCAGACCACCCCAATTCCTGCACCTTCACACCTCGGACCACCCCAATTCCTGCACCTTCACACCTCAGATCAGCCCCTGGTAGGCTGGCACTGGCAGCAACAATTTTATTCAAATCAGGATTTCTTCTGCAAATAGCCTGGTAGGCTGGCACTGGCAGCAAATATTTTATTCAAATCAGGATTTCTTCTGAAAATAGGCTGGCATCAGAGTCAGACAATTACCAAAACCAATGTCATCATGACACATGATCAAAAAATGAGGAAAAATAAGGATTTTTTTCTGCAAATAGCCTGGCAGTGACATCAGATCAGACAAGGCACTGGCAGGCATTGTACTAGACTAGTACTATGCCTGGCTGCCAGTGCCAGGCCAGCCTATTTGCAAAAGAAATCCTGATTTGAATTAAATTGTTGCTGCCAGTGCCAGTATATTTGCAGAAGAAATCCTGATTTCTTTGAATAAAATTGTTGCTGCCAGTTCCAGCCCAGCCTATCTGCAAAATAAATCCCTAAGTAGAAGTCACTCCTCTCTCCAGTCCTCCACTTACCTTGGGTGTGCTGTGCGGTGTGGCTGCAGAGTGTTCCCGCTGGACATAGTACAGGAGATGGTCAGAGACTGCAAACATGATACAGGAGATGGTCAGAGACCACGGACATGATACAGGAGATGGTCAGAGACTGAGGACATGATACAGGAGATGGTCAGAGACCGAGGACATGATACAGGAGATGGTCAGAGACTGAGGACATGATACAGGAGATGGTCAGAGACTGAGGACACGATACAGGAGATGGTCAGAGACTGAGGACATGATACAGTAGATTGTCAGAGACTGAGGACATGATACAGGAGATGGTCAGAGACTGAAGACATGATACAGGAGATGGTCAGAGACTGAGGACATGATACAAGAGATGGTCAGAGACTACAGACGTGATACAGTAGATGGTCCGAGAGTGCAGACGTGATACAAGAGATGGTCAGAGACCACGGACATGATACAGAAGATGGTCAGAGACTGAAGACATGATACAGGAGATGGTCAGAGACTACAGACGTGATACAGTAGATGGTCAGAGAGTGCAGACGTGATACAAGAGCTGGTCAGAGACTGCAGACGTGATACAAGAGCTGGTCAGAGACTGCAGACGTGATACAAGAGCTGGTCAGAGACTGCAGACGTGATACAAGAGCTGGTCAGAGACTGCAGACGTGATACAAGAGCTGGTCAGAGACTGCAGACGTGATACAAGAGCTGGTCAGAGACTGCAGACGTGATACAAGAGCTGGTCAGAGACTGCAGACGTGATACAAGAGCTGGTCAGAGAGTGCAGACGTGATACAGTAGATGGTCAGAGAGTGCAGACGTGATACAAGAGCTGGTCAGAGACTGCAGACGTGATACAGGAGATGGTCAGAGACTGCAGACACGATACAGGAGATGGTCAGAGACTGCAGACATAGTACAGGAGATGGTCCAGAGACTGCGGATGTGATACAAGAGAAGGTCAGAGACTGCAGACATGATAGACGATAGGACACTAGGGGGGCCGGAGAGCACAGGGAAAGCAGATAGCACTGGAGGAGCTGAAGGGGCAAGGGGGGAGGGAACTGGAGAGAATTAAGGGGGGGGTTTGGAAAGCATTGCAGGGGGGTTGGAAGGCGCAGGGTGTGGATAGCACTGGGGGGGGGGGGTGGCGGGCAGGGAAAACCAGGGGGATGGAGAGCATGGGGGGGGACTGGAAATCACTTAGGGGGAGCCAGGGAGCACGGGGGGGGGTGGAGAGCACTGGGGGAGCCAGAGAGCATAGGGGGAGATGAAAAGCACTGTGGGGACTTGAAGAGCACGGGGGGGCTAAGGAGCACAGGGCGGGGGGGGTAAAAAAATACAGGGGTGGCTAAGATCACTGGGGTGGCTAAGATCACTGGGGGGGGGCTAAGATCACTAGGGGGGGCTAAGATCACTGGGGGGCAGTAAAAGAAGTTGAATAGGAGGGGGATGGGACAGCTCAGCTGCATATAGAGAAATTGATATTTCCATATTTCTCCTGCAGCCGCAGAATGCCTGCAGAAGGGAGGAGAAGAATCCATCCATCCAGCGGCATAAGGAAACATCAAATCCTCTATATGCAGCCGAGCCGCTCCAACCCCCTCCTATTCAGCACACACGGCCGGGGCTGCACAGGCTGCTCTGCAGGCAGTCTCTTACCTTCCCTCTCCCCGCCGCCCCCCCGCGAGCAGCCCGGAGTCGGGCTGAAGGAGCTCCCATCTGCAGCGGCTTCAGTGATCATCGGCGGCCGCGGGAAGGAACACACACACCTTGACTTCCGGACCGGCTCCGTGGCCAATCAGCCTTCTGCTCAGGGGGGTGGCCTGCCCGCAGTGAGGGATCGTCTTCTTCTAGTGTCTGTATCTGATGACTCTGAGCGCCGCGGCCCACCGGGAGTCGGGACACTGCCCGGTCCGGCCCTGACTGACAGTGACACGGGGCCCCTGGACATTCGGGGCCCTGGGCAGTTGCCCAGTTTGCCCCCCCCCCTAACGCCGGCCCTGGTGGGGGGACTCAGGAACTGGCAGGATCAACCAAGTTTATTACCAGTTAGGAAGAGAAGAATTGCACAAGCACTGTGCTGTAATTCAAGCCTTAAAGGAACAGGATCTTAGTTTTGTTTTGTTTTTTTTTTGGGTTAACAAACACTTTAAAGACTGAAATGTGCATGGATTCCCTGTACCCATATAAAACAATTGATGTTAATGTGTTAAATGTGTTCCCATCTGTGAAAAGCTATATGTTGTTCCCCGGGAGGAAATCCTGGATTTCTTCTGATATTGAAATATTTTGTGCAATATGGAGATTTAAGAATATATTTTCCCACTTCTCCTCATTCCACCACCGTATCTCTTATAAAGATATTTTGGCAATTCAACAAAGGCAATTTCGCAGGTGGACAATTCAAAAGAGCCGTTAGATTCCAGGGTGTTGTCATTTTTGATTCCAACTCCACATTTGAAAACCTAGAACTACCCACTATCCAATCTATGGCATGTCTCAATACTGATAAATTATATAATCGTATATTGAGAAAAGCCATTCCCCCTCTCGCTTAAGTAAATAGAGTTTTTTTTTTTAATGCGATCCAAGGTTTCTTACCCTGCCAGATGAATTTACAGAATGCTGAATTCAATACATTTACGGCTTTATGCTTAAGGAGAAATGAATGGTAGTGTCTGCATTGGATAGAGTAATTTAGCAAAACTTGACATCTTTATTAAATGGATTTGACGTAATGATGCCCAGTCTGTCTGTTCTCTACAAATTGTTTAAATCTTTGATTGGAAATTTAACATGTATATGGCTGCTGGAGTGTTCTCTAGTTTAGTACCGATATATGTAACCGTATTGGCCACTGCAAAACTAACCTTATGACTCCATTTTAGTCCTGCTCTAGAGGTTAATCCGTAGCCCTGAAAATGAGCCATATTGCACGATTAATTTGTATAATTTAGGGATATCTGAATTTGGATTTGTCGTAATTGAATATCATTATCCTGTAGTGTAGCACCCTCCTAGGTAGGTGCTAGGTTGGTAAAAGCTTAGCAGCTCTATCTTCTTATCAGGGGAGCCTGATTATTAGTTCTGCCTATTGCATGTGTCCAGGGTGTGATTCATCTGGGCTGAGGGAGTGTCCCCACTGTATCCAATGGGAGAGCCTGTTGGACAGTGGAGCAAACCCAGCCAGTGACACACAGGCTTTTGTGGCTGTCCCAGTGGGTTGGCACAAGAGTGGTGCATTCTGGGATAGGTCATAAAAGCCGGGGGCACATGTGACAGGGCGTCTTTTGGGCAGGAAGCCAGGTCCTAGGAGGAGGGTGACAGCTGTCTCTCCTATTGTCAGCAAGGAAGGTGGTCACAGGCGGTCGGCCTAGTGGACCAAGTGTCTGATGCTGAGCCAGGAGGTCCAAGATACTGACGAGTGGAGCTGAAGGCAGAGCAACCCAGGGAAAAACAGTGTCCGTGAGTACCGGGAAGCTTGCTGGGGGTCTGCCCAGGAAGGGGACCACTCCAGTGAAGAGTAAGTGGACAAGGGCTAGCATGCACAGGAAGTGAGAAAGGGGGTGCCAGGTTAGGACCCTGAAGATGAATTAATTCAGGAACATATCTTTTACTTCACTTCAGTGGCAAGGGGAAGCAGCAGCCTTGCTGCACACACTACAGTCAGTTGTCCTCAGAAATTGTGCATAGTTCAAGTTGGAGTATCCCACTCATCCCTTCTCCCATCCAAGTTCTAAAATAAAACACAAAAACCAAACCCCCTGGACTGTTCAATGTCTGAGCCAAGTCTTAAAGTGATAAGTTTTACAAACTGTTGCTATTGGCAACCCAGGGGAATCCACACTCAGCAGCTCCCTAGGGGCCAGTGCTACAGTAGTATAATATCAGTCTGGTCTTTAACCACTTCCTGCCCAGCCACTATAGTTAAAGGGCCGGTCAGGTGCCTCTTTGTTCCGAGAGGGTATTGCCATACGTCCTCCCATATTGGGAATTGGTGCAAGGCCCCAGGCCTCTCGCCACCGTGATCTAAGATCGCTGTTTCCACCAGACACAGTGAATTACACATTGGGGTACAGGACCGTTGTGATTGGCCCTGTACCATGTGATCACAGCAATTACTTGTAAACACAGGTCGTAGTGCTGCAACCTGTCAAGTGTTTCCTCTCACAGACAATAACTGTCCACTGTACTACACACTAAAAGTAAATACTGCTCTGGTTAGTGAACCATGCCATTGCAGCATACAGTTTCTCAGGTCATTGATCAGAGCAGTAAAATGTCGCTGTAGTGACACTGCACTGTTCTGGTGACAGTGATATATATGTATATTTTTTTATGAAAAAAAAAATGTAAAACTTGTAAAAACAAAAAACAAGGGCTCATTCACTTGGGGTGCTCTTTGAAGAATGTTCTGCGTTCTGATCAGTTTTACCGCCTTACATGCTGCACAATGCTGTGTGTGTGTTTGCGATACAGTTACATCAATGCCCCATTCACTTGAATGCAAATGGGGGTATAATTTCTGCCGTGGCATGTGTACACCCCCAGCCTCTTTCCACCCCCAGTGGAAGGTTGAGTGGCAGTAAAAATGCTGCTCTACCACACGGTTTTACCGGCCCCAAACTACAAGTGTAATTGAGCCCTTACACATTCACCACACCATGCAAGCATATCTATTCATGTCTATTGGGACACTGTGACTGTGTGGACATATTCGCTGTTCACAATCCAACATCCATACGGTTGCAAGGCCCGAACAAAGAGCCGCTGCGTCCCAATGGACCTCAATGGGACTGCCTGCACAGGGATGGATGGAACACCTGTGCATTCCCATGTGGGTACCTTTGCCCTCGCACTGGGTATGCATTAATACACCCTGTGTTAACAAGGCCTAATAGAACAGCCAGCCACAGTGTTCCTGATTGTGGCCACACCAGTGACAATGTCAAAAGACCAGTGCAGCCAGCAACGGTGTCCCTGATCTCTGCCAGATCAGTACAGTGTCACCAGAGCCAGAGCAGCCAGCAAAAGCATTCCTGCTCACCGCCACACCAGTGCAGTGTTTCCGTTGCCTGTACTAACCCTGGCCTGTTTATTGACCACATTTCTGCCTGTTGCTTGGACCGATCCATGGTCTGTTTATCGACCATGTCGCTGCCTGCCCCCTGAACTTAACCTGTCTGCACATCCTGCTGACTGTTACTGCGAGACACCAGTTCCAGCCTTCACCTGCGGACAACTGCACTCCTGGAACCTCCGGAACTTTTTTGTTCTTCCTTTCTTCAACCTCCTGCACTTCCTAGCCAGCGAAAATTGCATTCCTGGAGGCAACCATGTACCAGTAGGCTAGACTTGTTTGGCTTATAGGAATAGGGGCTACAATGGGTGACGCTACATTATAATCTCTGACCACTCTTACTGAGAGGTCCATTACAGGACATTAGTTTCTATGTATTGTTGGTTAATTTTTGTGATATACAAGATGCAATATCTGGTACCCATGCTGTATGTAAGAAATTTGTTATAAAGCTGACAACTTTGTGTAAAAAAAAAAAAATGTTTACTGTATGCTTCCCGACAATGCTTGGTCCTAGATACTCCCCAGGCTATAGTTGGGATGGACTATCCAATTCCTGGCTCTTTTTGCTCTTTGTAATCTTAGAATGTTTAAAATGATGTTCATTGCCATCCCCTACCGGATCCTTTTGCTACACCAAAGTTTACCTCTTGGAGAGGGGTCAATATTTTGATCCGAGCTGTTAACAGTGTATTCTTTTGTTTCTCCCCCTGCGTGGGGAACTTTACTGTTTTCATTAGATGTTACTTTGTGATAGCCTTTATATTATCCAGTAAAATGTTTGAATTCAAAAAAACCTTCCTCCCAAAAGCATTCCTTTTGTCCATCCCAGGCCTCTGTTTCTAAATCTAAGCCCAACAAACAATTCTGCAAGAAGGATGATTGCTAGAGTTAACGGGGGCCAGGAAGATTGTAAATGAGTGGGTCTGCAGCACAGTGACTTGAGGCTACCAGCCTGGAATTTCCAAGCCTTTAACGCTTCATGCTCTCAAGCGTATCCTTGAATCCACAAAAAATATCATCCTGATCAGCTGGAGTTTTGGAGAAGCCCTCTGTTCAGTGCACCTGGTCTTCTGAGGAAAGGATGTTGCCTATCAACATCTTGTAGTTGAGGGCAATTTTTGACTAGTTCTCGTCTACATAAGTTGGTACAACTGAGAGGTCTCCTGTCTCAGTTGGGCAACACCATGGCAGTGGCATGCATCAAACATTAGGGAAAAGTCAGAAGTTGCACCTCTCAGGAGAAAATGGATCTTATTTTGGCTTGGGACAAAAGTAATTTTCCCTCCCTGTCTGCAGTACACATTCCCGGAATGGAAAATTGGCAGACGGACTTTCTCAGCAGAAAAAACCTGAATCTGCGGGAGTGGGGCATTCACCCAAAGGTGTGATATTCAGAACGGAAGGATTGGGAAGACAAGGATTTCGGGCACACTATATCAATAAAATCAATTTTTATTTAATACTCATACAAACAGACATGTGTTGAGTAAGAAAAAGAACCTATAATAGGTCCATGAGGTAATGTATATACGGTTCACAATAGATGAGATCGCAATTTTCATACAGAATAATATATACGATATGTTAACAGTTTGAACAGTCAAAAAAATACTTCACATCAGGAGATTCCTGCTGACGGATACCCGAAGACACGAGGTGCCGCCTAACCGGGTCAACTGATGTCGTATTCAGATATTCACCATGATATATTTAGTATTTTGCTCAACATGTTTCGCTTTGTTTCAAAAAGCTTCGTCTGGAGCTATTACTAGAATTTTCTGCATGATAAACAAATATGTGTTTTAGACAACATTTGATATATAGCAAAGAGAAACTATGCATACAGGTTATTAGCATATTCAAGAGACTGTATGTTACATTACACATTTTCTCCATTATGTATCAACACATGAAACGTCTACCATTAGACATCTGATCATTTCTAGGATTAGGAGAGGCCATAGGAGGCAAGGTAGAGCGACCAGCCTGTGATTGCATGTGGGGATCCATACCGTAGATTACATTTATTAATAGTACGTATATATAATCCGTTTCATTCAATACACGTACCTGTATATTGTATGGTGAGATACAAATCTCAACATCCTTGATACGTATACTTAAAAAAATGCTATCGGGGATACTATATTCACATACCTTTTTCCTGCATCACTATTTGGCTCACATGCATGGATTTTGAAGACTATTAAGTTACCAACACTGGGTGCTTTGCCTACCTAACCATTAGAAACACAGTTTAAAATAAATATACTTTTATATCCTGTTTAGATACAGATTAGAATCAGACTATCCTTATCGTTTTCTAAACGACTATTCAATATTACATGAGCCTCCTGTAAGCCCACAGCAATCCTCCTCGTTACGTATCAAGGATGTTGAGATTTGTATCTCACCATACAATATACAAAAACATATTTGTTTATCATGCAGAAAATTCTAGTAATAGCTCCAGACGAAGCTTTTTGAAACAAAGCGAAACATGTTGAGCAAAATACTAAATATATCATGGTGAATATCTGAATACGACATCAGTTGACCCGGTTAGGCGGCACCTCGTGTCTTCGGGTATCGGTCAGCAGGAATCTCCTGATGTGAAGTATTTTTTTGACTATTCAAACTGTTAACATATCGTATATATTATTCTGTATGAAAATTGTGATCTCATCTATTGTGAACCGTATATACATTACCTCATGGACCTATTATAGGTTATTTTTCTTACTCAACACATGTCTGTTTGTATGATTTTTTTGATTTTATCTGAGTCTTAAATAAAAATTGATTTTATTGATATAGTGTGCCCGAAATCCTTGTCTTCCCAATCCTTCCGTTCTGAATAATCAATTAAGGATAGGGGAACCATCTAGAATACAGTATATATGCCCAGAATGCTGCTGTCTGAAGGCATATTTCGTCAATAAAGGTGTGATATTGATCACTCCAGCTTGGCCCAAAGAACATGGTATTCCAATGTAAACTTGTTTGTGGAGGAGCTGTGGACTCTTCTGGATCAACCTGACCTCCTTTCTCAGATTCTGATAGTCCATCCTGCTTTACAGTTGCTTACTTTAATGGTTTGACTGTTGAAGCCAGGGTTTTGAGAGACAGGGGAGTCTCCAAGTCAGTTACCTTCACTTGTTAGGGCTAAAATTGCAACTGAGGAAGATTTACTATACAAGTCTTATTTTGTGTTGTGTGAAGCAAATACATTTTACTCTTGCAAGTACGCTGTGGGATACCTTTTGGCTCTTAAGTCCAGTGTGGGCAAAAACGTTGACCTGAGTACTATCAAGGGTCAGATTTCTGCCTTGGCCTTGGCCACTCGTTCCTTGCGTGAATTAGTGTAGGGTGTCAAGTGCATTGTTTCATCGGAAATCTTTTTTTGAGCCCATCTGAAACATTCCCTTACTGCTTCTGAAAATAAATCTTGGTTGCTGTTACTTTGGCTTTTTAGGGAGGCATAGTTGGCAGCTCTTGACTGTAATTAACCTTTACTAATAATTCATCGTGATAAGGTGGTTTACCAACTTCAGACTTTTTTTTTTTTTTGCCTAAGGTGGTTTCTTCATTCCATCTTAACCAGGATATTGTGTTGCCCTCCTTTTGGCCTAAACCTCAGACAACATTTCTTGGATGTGGTTCGTGAGGTAAAAGTTTACTTAAAGCATTTCCTGCATTAAGGTAAAAATTATTTAACCACTTCCCGTCGCTGGACTGGGACGATGCTGCAGGCATTACCTCGTTATCGTTTTTTTAGAGCCGGGGTCGGCGGAGCAGCTAACCAGCCGGTCAATTGCTATTACAAGCAGCTGGAGGGGACTCACCCTTCCATGTCTCTCCCGGGCTCTCTTGTGCCACCAGGAGACCCAAACGACCAGCCGGCGTGTCCACTGGCTGGCCGGACAACCAAGCAAAGCCGGGATTGGCTGTTCCTAATAGTAAGAAGGAAAAAACTGCGCTAAATATCTAAACCTGATAGCAGCAACTTAAATGTGACAAACCTATGGATAACAGAATATGGGGAAAAGCTGCGCTAAGTGACATAGATCATAAGTGATATGATCAAAAAAATAATAATAATAATAGTGAAAGTCCCAAAAAAGTCCCAAATTATTGAGTGATGGGTAAACAAATGAAGTCCAATCCAACAAATCACAAATGCAATCAGTATGTGTAGATACTGCTTACCGGATGTAGCAGTAAGATGAGCATTAATGTGTGAAGAAGCCAAGCCAAATGGAAATCTGCAGGGGATTCTTCCCAGACGATAACCAACTCAGAAATGTGGATCGGTGAATGTTGTAATAAAAAATAAAGTAAACATAGCGTGATACTGTATAAATAAACACTAATAATATCTCCCGTGTGAAACAAGGAAAATGATAGTGTGCACCACCACCAGCACAGGCTGCTTACCAGAAGTAAGACAAAAAGGGGCAAAGGCAGATCATATATGGACAAATTGAATAAAAGAACCACCACCGTGCTCCCAATCAAATTACCAGATAACTGCAGGCAAATCGTGTGGTATTAATCACTCGAATAGACAGGACCATCACCAGAAATCCCTGCTTACCAGATGTCGGCAACAAATTTGCATGTATCCAGTCAGGGTAATGCTGATGTATGGCAGTCCGCTAGTATATGGAATGAACGCTCCCTTTAGCAATGAGGCTGGCCCGCACAAATACTCCGATGTTACATGGAATTAAATGATAAGGGGAGAGCCCATAGCGTAAAACCATTTATTGTAAGGTCACGGCGTGCTGACGTCATCTCCGGAAGCTTATCGAGGGAACGGATGCGCCTTGCCGTCTGGCCGGCGGCTTTACATCCTTCGCTACTTTTTCTTCTTTGTTTGTAAGTACACTACCTTATGTGAATAAATCTGTTGGAAGTTTTTACACTATTGGCGCCTTCTCTTTCCTTTATTGGCTGGTCTGGCGTTGTACCCTGAGAACCACAGCGGCTCAGCTTGCGGCATTAGGGGGTCCTAGAGGCCACCTAGGCACAACAAGTGGTACATCGCGGTATTTATCAGTGATTTGCCTGAATTGTCATTGGGACCCTGAGGTTACCTCTCCATTGGGAAAATATACCAAGTGTTATCGAGCATTTTTCTTATGGTCTGGTAAGAGGCTTTATACGCTCTTGGGTGGCTTGCTGATATTTGTGCATGTGGATTCAATGTTCTGCTGACTTTCCATTTCCATCTGGTAAGAGGCCTTATGTCTGGTGGTGGTTCACCTTTTCTATACTTGGATAGAATATACCTATACAGATCTATCTGGTAAGAGGCTCTACGTTTGGTAGCGGTCCTTTTTTTCCTCTATTTTGATTACATGCCCTTTACTAGTTATTTTTGGTAAGCGGCTGCACAATTGGTGAAGGATTTCACAGTACTTGTAGTCCTACACAGTTTTAATATTGACATTTTTGTACGGTATCACGCTATGGATTACTATTTTTCCTCCACATGATACACGACCATTATATCGGGAGTTCCTTGCGCTAGAATTCCATTGGATCACCTGGGCATGTGAACTCATCTCATCACATGAATTCTGCAATTTAAAATTGCCGTTCTGGTAAGCACAATTCCTACGGGATCTTTTGGAAGCAGCACAAGATTCTCATACATCACTAGTCACCTTATGATATTTGGGACTTTAAACAGTTGGACATTTATTTGTTTGTTTTTTCAATTTAGCGCGACTTATACGATACATATCACTTATGATCTATGTCACTTAGCGCAGCTTTTCCCCATATTCTGTTCCTAATAGTAACCCGGAAGCGATGACATGACATTGCTTCTGGTTTACTCGGAAACCATATGCGCCATTTTTTGAAAATCAAAAGCATTCAGAAATACCAATCTTAGTGTTTTAAATGCTTTTAAGTGCAGAGGAGGGATTTGGGGTCTTATAGACCCCAGATCTCTCCATAGAGAGAACCTTGTCACATGCCTATTGCTGTCACAAAGATGTTTACATTTCTTTTGACAGCAATAAAAGTGATAAAAAAAATGAATAGATTAAAATAAAAAAATTGAAAGTGCCCCCCCGCGATATGGTCCTGCACGCACACGAACAGTGACCATCCCAGACGTGAGGTATCACTGCAAACGTCAGATCATGGCCAGTAATTGTAGCAGCAGATCTCCTCTGTAAATCTAAAGTGGTAACCTGTAAAGGCTTTTAAAGCGTCATCAATGGGTGATAAACTTTACATCATTTGTCGCCGTTGCATGGGTGTGCACAATTTTAAATCTTGACATGTTCGGTATCTATTTACTCGGTGTAACTTCATCTTTTATATTTTACAAAAAAAATTGGCTTATGTATTGTTTTTTTTTTTTTCATTAAAATTTAAAAAAGTGTATTTTTCCCCAAATAATTGCATTTGGATAACTTCTGCGCAAATACGGTGGAATATAAAAAAAAATTGCAAAACCCACCAACTTATTCTCTAGAGCCTCTGCTTTAAAAAAAATATATAATGTTTGAAGGTTCGAAGTAATTTTCTAGCAAAAAATACTGACTGTTACATGTGAACAGAAAAGGCCCGGACTGGAAATAAAGTAGCAACAAACTATTTTCGTTAGTCCTCACTTGATCCAGCGCTGTGTCTGTCTGAACTGGCTCGGTCTGTCTTCGGCTCTGTAAGCAGTGCTGCAGCAGAAGGTTAATGTCAGGTTGGATGCAGATAGGAGTACAGAAAACCGTTGTCTGGCAATTTAAAAGTTTTAAACAGGCAGGAATACACACATTGCAAGGAAGAGCATGCACGCTTGGATCTCATCACCAGAGTATGGTAATTCCAGATTTTTGTTTAAAGCAGTTCTTCTGTCAGGTCAGAAAAACATTAAGGCTAAGTTCACATGTAGGCTTTTTGGGGCGTTTTTCTGCTCTAGGATCAGCTCAAAAAACACCCAACAAGACAAATCCTCTTCATTTCAATGGCCCCTGTTCACACCTGAGCGTTTTGACATTTTAAGCAAAACGCCCAATGCTCAAAAAAGTACATGAGCTTCTTTTTGGGCAGATTACAGGCGTTTATAGTTTTTTTCCATTGGTCAATTGTCAACCTAAAAGCGCCTGCACAAAAACGCCTGTAAAACGCCCAAAAAACACCTAAAAAACGCCTGTATATAGCAACACCAAGATGTGAACGTAGCCTAAGGCCCCTTTTACACATGGAAGTCCATCGGCGGACTCCGTTTTTCTCAGCGGGGGATCGATCCGCCGATCCCCCGCTGAGCAGGCAGATGGCAGCTCTGTCTCCACGCTGTGTGCAGAGACAGAGCTGTCAGGTCCCCGCTGTTCTCTATGGGGGAATCAGATGAGAATGGACAGCCTGTCTGTTCTCATCCAATCCCATCCTATCCGATCCGCTGGACAGATGGAAAATAGGGTTTCCATCCGTCCAGATTTGACGGACCTGATCTGATGGCAGCGGACATGTCTCCGCTGACATCCGATGCCCCATAGAGATCTATGGGGCATCCGCTCAGATCCGCCTGAAAAACTAACAGGTGGATCTGAACGGTCTGCAAGTGTGAAAGGGGCAACACACTCACTTGTCCAGGGATCCAGTGCCGTTCTCACTCAAGTAGTTGTTTTCACCGGTCTTCAGTCCCCAGTGCTGACATGTTAACTGTAGAAAGGCAGCTGTGACTCCTTGCAGCTTCACAGCCGGCTGCCTACTGCACTTTGTAAATGGTCCCTCGGCCTTCTGTGATCTGTGGGGAAAAAAGCCAAAGCCAAAACAGTAGTGGGAGAGCTTTAAAAAAAAAAAGTCAGAAGCACAAATTAATTTGCTCAAGGATTATTTTGGGTCAATAGAATAAATTAAAATACATTTTATGTATTTAGTCTTGCATATTATACAGTGTTGTCCAGGGAGACATCAGTCTCTATTCCAAAGTAGCTCATGCACCTACCACAGTCATGCAAATGTGAAATAAACACAAGGTGCCATTTTAAGGAAGTCCAAATAGAATACTGGGTCAGTATTATTTTAAAGAATGTGCCTATGTGCCTCCATAGAGGGAAATGTAGACCGCACTTACTAGAAATATTCTGTATTACCTTTTGTCATCTTAAAGTTTAGTCAGAAAATTAAGTCCTGCTTAATCACTTCAGGCTTGCCCCTTTTGCAGGTATAGCTATGTAAACATTAAAAATAAGTGTGTCTACTGTTTCAAATCCAGTAATACACTGTCTCACCCTGCTCTGCACAGGCTTAGTTGCTCTCCATTCATAGTCACTACCGACTTTGTAGAGGCCGATCTGCTAACAGCCTTAAAACTGAATTAAACCCTCCTATCCTTTTACAGCCAAGGAATGCGGCTTCTGTTTGATCTATAACTGGTGCTGCATCAGTTTTGACACCAGCCATTTGATAGTTTGGTTGAGGACACAAGTAAATGTGACAGCAATCTCGGCATTCCAGAAATGTAACTGTTTTTGAACTAACAATTGAATTAAAATCAATGTTTAGTTCCGCTTTATGATTTACTGCTGTTTAGGGTCTCCGGGATTCAGCAAAATGGCAGCCTCCAGCAAGAAGAAACCAGAGCAATGCTGGAGGCAATTTACAGCACACACTAGTTATTATTGTGAAATGTATGCTCTTAGCTACAGAACATCATTTTTTTATCAAGTTGTTATGGGTAAAGTTCCGCTTCAAAGTGTTCCTAAACCCAGGATCCTGCATTCACTATATCAAGTCTCCCACAGTACACAGAAATGCAATTTCTTTTAGTAAATATTAACTGCTAAATACCTTTTCTCAGCAGTGTATAGCACTTCTATCAGTGTCTGGTTAAAACTTATAGGAGACGTTTTCATTCTCCTCTGACTGTCCTATTAGGCTGCATAACCCCTGACCCTTTGTCTGGACAGTGCTGATCACATGCACCATCCCAAAAAAAAAAAAAAAACTGTCTAGCAATACAAAGCAAACTGAGTATGTGTAGAGTGCCCCCAAGGATCTTAATGATCAGCAGATGGATTGGGGACTGTGGAAAAAGGGGAGGATCATAGAAGATCGGATCAAATATTCTTTTTACACAATGCGCAGGATTAACCCCATAGGTTCCACCGTGAGTATAACGAGCATGCTTTACTGCATATACAGACTGATTTTACTGTTGTAGGGTTAGTAACACTTTAAGCGTTGAACACTGTATGCCCACATATTCTTCAAAATATCTGTAAAAGTACACCTTATTTTTAAGGATTATATCATATTCTAGGAGTATTCGCATGGCCAGATCTAGGGTGGTGCTTGGTACAACCACCCAGCCCATACATGGATTGTGCCTAAGACAAAAATATACTTTTTGTGTGCATAAAATATATGTAATGGAAACCTTTAATTAAAAAAAAAAATAGATCTTTCTTTTACGTCCTCTGACAGTTGCCGCCCACTCATTCAGTCTTCACCAATGGGTATTGACCTCTTATCCATAGGAGCAAGCTAGGCATAAGACTTGTTAAAAACAAAGTAATTTACATATACACACCTATGGGGGCTGTCCCACTGGTCCAATACCCCCCTGCTATCAGCCATCCCAACCCAGTTTGTCTTCTGCCTAGTTAGGAGTAAGATAGGCTCTCCCTGTGCTGGGGCTACGGCCTCAGCCTTTTCTTCTGTTTTATGATTTTATTTTCTCAAGTGTGTTTTCTTACACTACTAGCTGTTTATTTCTCCGCGTTTAGTTAGTCGATTCTTCGGATGACGACGGCGTTGCGGAGCTGGGAGTCGCACTGGTCGTCCTGGTGTTCCAGGACAGAGGGCCTTATGGAGTCCCAGCCAGCCATCGAGCGTTTAGCAGGCTATGCATATGCCCTGGCCTTGCAAAGACCTGTCCCTGTCCTCAGGGATGAAAGCCTGCGAGGTGGCCACCTCGCTTGGACGTCTCACCCACGGTTCCGTGCGTTGCTAGCGTCCTGCGTTTTTTGGCTGACTGCACCCCCACCACCTGGGGGGGAGGCTTCCCATCGATGAGAGGCACCCACGCCATTGGGTACGGTAAGTACATTCTGTGTGGGGCCTCTGTCTGGGGCTGGCAGTCTGATGTTCTGTGGTATCCCCTCATGTCTGTGTGTTTGGGGCTCCCTTACTCCCAGTCCCTGCGGGGGATCTATCGCAGCGGGATCGCTATGTGGGGGGTTTGTGGGGGTCCCTCTCCTGAGTGACACTGTGTATGTGGTTGGAGGTGCAGACGTGTGGCTTAAAAAACCGCCGGTCCGCCATTTTAGGTGTGGGCGTGCTGCTGGCTTCACTGTGGGCGCTTCTGCAGCGATTAATGTAGTGTGTTTTGGCGCCTTATGGTGCCATCTTATGTGTGGCAATGTGTTATTCTGTGCACATGTCGGCGGCCATTTTCCCGGAGCCTCCCATTACTTTCTATGGGCAACCATTTTTCCTTAGACTGTTTTTCCTAGTTCAGCGTCATGCAGTGACATCATTTCCTCTTTCTCTGCAGTGGAGATCGGCTGGCATGTGGTAACACTTGTGGGGTCTGTCTTTGCTGTTTTTTGTGGGGAATATCTCTGGCTGTCAGCTCATTCCTACTTGCGGGGTCTGCTTGTATAGTCCTTCATAGCGGTGTACTGTGGTGGGATCGCTGTGCGCTTAAAGGGCCAGTACCTTGAGAAAAAAAAAACTTTTTTTCCTGATGGAGTCCCAGGACAGCAAATTTCCCCCAGCCTTAGTGGATGATTCAGGTTCCTCTGGATCTTCTGCGCTGCCTGCTCTGACTGCTGGACTTGCGACTTTAGCGTCCAAAGTGGATCTTTTGATGGCTGAACTGGATACTAAGAAGAGGCCTAGGCTTTCTCTTTCTTCTGATTCCGATTCTGATATGGTTGCCGTAGACAGTGTGCCCCTTGAGGGGTCTCGTTCTTCCCAGTCTGATGGGGAGGGGGAGAATGAGGAGGGGAATGATTCCCCCCCTGGGACGGCCGAAGAACGCGCAGCTCTGGCTGCGCTGATTACTGCTATTAAGGATACACTACATTTAGAGGATGAGCCCAATCCTCCGGGCAAGCGGCCCTCTTTTGGTACCCGCAGATCCTGTAAGGCGGTGCAGGTGTTCCCTTGCCCCGCTGAGTTCCACGAAACTGTGAATGAACAATGGCTCAATTTGAAGTGCAATTTTGTGGTGCCTAAACGGTTTCAAGTCCGTTACCCTTTTGCGTCTCCTACGGATTCGCGCTGGACTGTGGCTCCTAAAGTTGATCACACTGTGTCTAGGTTGAACAGGGCCACTCTGGTACCCACCGAGGTTTCCCCGGTGTTCCGGGACCCTACGGATAGGAGGCTGGAATCCCTTGCCCGCCATTCCTATATGGTGGCGGGTTCCATGCTGAAACCTATTTTCACCTCCGTCATGGTGGATCAGGCTGTGGCAGATTGGGCTAAGGTGCTCAAACACACCCTCATGACTGATTCTGCCCCTCCTACTACCTTGGAGATGGTGGACCAGATTTACCAAGGGGTCATGTATCTGTGTGATGCGGCCTTGGATGAGGCCCCATTGGCGGCTCGCCTATTGGGGGTCGCGGTGTTTAACCGTCACTTGATTTGGTTAAAAAGCTGGCCGGCTGACCAGACTTCCAGGAAGACGGTGTCTGACATCCCTTATGCGGGGAATCGTCTGTTTGGGGATTCCCTAGAGGAATTGTTTAAAGGTGTCACTGGGGGCAAGAGCACTCTGCTGCCCCAGAATCCTAAGGGTAAGTTCTTCCGCGGTAAGCGGGGCCCATCCTTTAAACCAAATCAGGGGTCCTTTCGTGCCTTCAAGGCGCAGGACAAGGGAAAACCCTTCAAGGGCCAGGGTGGCCAGAGGAAGCCCTGGGCGGGCAAGCCAAAGGCTGCCCAGGCTGGTGCGGCGGCTCAGTCTGCCACTGCCTGAAGGGGCGCCCTCACCAGTTTCAGGGGGGGGATGTCTGCGCGGTTTCCTCCAACCTTGGCTGCTCCGGATTCCGGACAGGTGGGTTCAGGAAATCATTCGATCGGGCTACAAGATCGAATTCCTTTCGCGGCCGGCGGACAGATTCTTTCCCTCAAATCTTCATTTGACCCCAGATCGGTTGCTCGATCTTCATCGGGCGGTGCAGGATCTCCTCGCCCAGGGGGTTGTCGTTCCGGTGCCTCGTCGGGACAGATTTCGGGGGTTTTATTCAAATCTGTTCACTGTGCCCAGAAAGGAGGGCAAGGTGCGTCCAATTCTGGACTTGAAAGCTCTGAACCGCTTCGTGCGCGTTCAAAAATTCCGCATGGAATCCCTCCGTTCGGTGGTGACCTCCTTGAGTCCGGGAGATTTCCTGGCTTCTATCGACCTAAAGGATGCGTATTTACACATCCCCATATTCGAGGGTCATCAGAGGTACCTCCAATTCGCTATCACGGAGGAACACTATTAGTTGGTGGCGTTACCTTTCGGTCTCGCTTCGGCTCCAAGGGTGTTTACCAAAGTGCTGGCTCCTGTTCTGGGCCTGTTACGGGCACAGGGCATTGCGGTCTTGGGATATCTGGACGATCTCCTGTTAAGATCGAGTGCCAGTCAGAGCCTGCTGCGCGATCTGTCCACTACGGTTCAGACGCTCTATGATTTCGGATGGACCATCAACTCTCAGAAGTCGACTTTGACTCCTTCGGTTCGTCTCCCGTATCTGGGGATGGTCCTGGACTCCGCCCAAGCGAAGGTGTTTCTGCCGGAGGACAAGCTCCGGACCCTGCAGGACGAGGTCAGGTCCCTCAGGGACAATGAGTCCTCATCACTCAGGACCTGTATGCGGTCCCTGGGGTTGATATGGTCGGCCTTCGAGGCCGTACCGTTTGCGCAGTTTCACACGCGGTCTCTCCAGGCGGAGATACTGGCCAGATGGGACAGGCTCCCCCAGTCCTTCGACTTGAGGGTATCTCTGAGTCACCAAACCAGAGTGGAACTTCTGTGGTGGCTCCAGTCCCCGACGGTAGTGGAGGGGAAATCCTTCTGGCCGCTGCTGTGGACTGTGATTACCATGGATGCCAGCCTGTCGGGCTGGGGTGGCGTTCTGGGCAACCTGTCTGCCCAGGGCACTTGGTCGGTGGAGGAATCCTCCCTACCGATAAACATCTTGGAATTGTGAGCGATCAGGCTGTGCCTGATCCATTGGTCGGATCGTCTTCAGGGCCGCCCTGTACGGGTGCAGACGGACAACGCCACTGCGGTGGCTTACATCAATCACCAAGGGGGCACCAGGAGTGCCTGGGAGGCCCAGGAAGTGACCAGTATTCTGTCTTGGGCCGAGACTCAAGTCCCGGCGATTTCAGCAGTTCACATTCCGGTGTGGAGAACTGGCAGGCCGATTATCTGAGCCGCCAGACCCTGGACCAGGGGGAATGGTCCCTGCACCCGGAGGTGTTTCAGATGCTGTGTGCGAAATGGGGATCCAAGGATGTGGATCTGTTCGCGTCCCGACTAAACAACGAGGTGGGAAGGTTTGTGGCAAGAACGCGTGATCCGCTGGCAGACGCCTCGGATGCGCTGGTGGTGCCTTAGCATCTGTATCGTCTGATATATGCCTTTCCCCCGATTCAGTTGTTGTCCAGGTTCCGGCGCAGGTTGCTCTTGGAACCAAAGTTGGTGATTCTGGTGGCCCCGGACTGGCCACGCCGGTCCTGATACGCGGACATCATTCAACTGGCCGTCGAGCCTCCATGGCGGCTACCGTTACGAGACGATCTACTGTCTCAGGGACCGATCATCCATCCTGCTTTACAGTCGCTGGCTTTGACGGCATGGCTGTTGAAAGCCAGGTCCTGAGAGAGGGGTCTCTCATCTGAGGTCATTCCTACTTTACTCAAGGCTAGGAAAGCCTCGTCCGGTAAGATCTATTACCGTACTTGGAAGGCTTATTTTGCCTGGTGTGAATCCAGAGGCTTCCCTCCTCGTGCCTACTCAGTGGCGAGGGTGTTGGCCTTCTTACAAACTGGTGTGGATCAGCGCCTGGCGTTGACCACGATTAAGGGCCAGCTGTCTGCACTGGCCGTCCTTTTTCAGCGCCCCGCGGCGTCTTGACTTTTTGATTCGCACCTTTATTCAAGGTGTGCGTCACTTGGCCCCTCCTCTACCTCCTTGGGACTTGAACTTAGTTCTGTCCGTTTTGCAACGTCCTCTCTTTGAAAACATCAGGGAAATTTCTTTGCCTCTGCTGTCAAAAAAGGTTGCTTTTCTAGTTGCGATCACTTTGGCAAGCAGAGTGTCGGAATTGGCGGCTTTGTCTTACCTGGTGGTTCATAGGGATAAGGTGGTCTTGCGACCCAACCAGTCCTTTCTTCCAAAGGTGGTTTCTGATTTTCACCTCAATGAGGACATTGTTCTGCCTTCGCTTTGCGCGAATCCTAAGGAGTTTGCCTTACATTCCTTGGATGTTGTCAGGGCGATCAGGGTTTACCTGTCGGCCACTGATTCCTTTCGGAAGTCGGATTCTCTTTTTGTCCTTTCTGAGGGACCTCGGAAGGGTATGGCTGCGTCTGCGGCGACCATTTCAAAATGGATCAGACAGACGATTGTACAGGCCTATTCGATTAAGGAACGGGCACCACCCTTCCTGTCAAGGCGCACTCTACCAGAGCGGTGAGTGCGTCCTGGGCCTTCCGGCATCAGGCTTCGGTGGCCCAGGTGTGCAAGGCCGCAACTTGGTCGTCAGTGCACACCTTTTCAAAGTTCTACAAACTGGATGTTCTGGCATCCGCAGATGCCTCCTTTGGCCACAAAGTTTTGTGTGCGGCAGTGCCTTAGGGGGGCCCTGGTTTTGCGGGTCCCTGGCTGTTGGGGTCGTTTTTTCCCCCTTGTTTATTTGCTTTCCTGGGTGGTTGCTCCAATTGAGCTTTTCTGTTGCCCAGAAGGATACCTTTCTGTTCACGTAAGGTTCCTTTCTCTGACATGGGTGCTGCGTTGCCTTTGTGAAGGTTATGTTTCCCACCCCTCATGTCTACACTGCTTTGGGACATCCCATTGGTGAAGACTAAATTAGTGGGCGGCGACTGTCAGAGGACGTAAGAGAAAATTGAATTTTTGTAAAATCTTACCGTAAAATTCCTTTCTCTGAGTCCTCTGACAGTCGCTGCCCCCGCCCCTCTATTTGGGGTTCTGTGGACTTTAACTGCTTGCTACCAAACTGAGTTGGGATGGCTGATGGCAGGGGGGTATTGGACCAGTGGGACAGCCCCTATAGGTGTGTCTATGTAAATTACTTTGTTTTTAACAAGTCTTATGCCTAGCTTGCTCCTATGGATAAGAGGTCAATACCCATTGGTGAAGACTGATTGAGTGGGTGGAGACTGTCAGAGGACTCAGAGAAAGGAATTTTACGCTAAGATTTTACAAAAATTCAGTTTTTGTCCTGAGGTTTATTTGTGTCTGTGAGACTGTCAGTTGTGGTACAGTAATTTCTAGTTTGTGAACAAGGACTGTGGTATAGGTGTGCATTGTATACAGCTGGTGCAGATTCTGTTTAAGACTCCCTACTGGCCAGCTGCAGAACTTTTCTGTTCTTTCCCAGGGTTCCCGATGTCTTTCATAATCCTAATCTTACCTAAAGCTTACATTTTGTCATGCTGTCTTTACTTTTTAAATGTACACCAGGCAGATTACTTGTTATGAGTATTGGTAATATTGTCAATGTTTGCATATTGTTTATACTGTTTAACCACTTAAGCCCCGGAAGATTTTACCCCCTTCCTGACCAGGGGGTATTTTGCGATTCGGCACTGCGTGACTTTAACGGACAATTGCGCGGTCGTGCGACGCTGTACCTAAACGAATTTGACGTCCTTTTTTTCCCACAAACAGAGCTTTCTTTTGGTGGTATTTGATCACCTGTGCGATTTTTTGATCACGCGCTATAAACAAAAAAAGAGCGTCAATTTTGCAAAAATAACAATATTCGGGGGCGCGCGCTCGCTCCCTAGACCCTCACAAGCTAGTGACGTAGCCCTACGTCACTTTGCCTGTGAGGGGCTGACTGCCGACGTAGATCGGCGTTAGGCAGTCGGCAAGTGGTTAAAGGCAAAGTTTTCCTTTAGGAACATATACGTCCTCTGCCTTGCTGACCCCTGTACACTGCCATACTGACCCCTTTACACTGCTATACTGACCCCTGTACACTCCCCTGTTGACCTCCCATCCTCTGCCCACCTGAAATTTTTTACTGCACCCCCACATCAGGTCGGCTAGATTCGGCCCTGAGTATTAGCTGCCTGTTCATGCATGAACTTAGTGATTCTAAGGTCTCGTTTTTTTTTTTTTTAAATAACAAACATGTTATACTTACCTTCTCTGTTACACAAAGAAGCCCAGATCCTCCTCTTCTCGGGTCCCTCATTGCTGCTTCTAGCCCCTCCCTCCTGTTGAGTGCCCCCACAGCAAGCGGCTTGCTATGGGGGCACCCGAGTCGAGCTGCAGCTTCATGTGTCCATTCAGAAACACAGCTGCAGTTCTGCCCCTCCCCATCTCTCTCCTGATTGGCTGACTGACTTTGACCGCTGCAGTTCTGCCCCTTCCCATCTCTCTCCTGATTGGCTGACTGACTTTGACAGCCGTGGGAGCCAGTGGCATCGCAGCTGTATTTCAGCCAATCAGGAGGGACCTGTGGACATCGATGGAGAGAGAGATGAACCTCATGTAAGTATTAGGGGGGGCTTCTATACACATAAGGCTTTTTATCTTAACGCCTAGAATCAGGGCCGGCGCCAAGGCCAGGGGTTTCCTAATAGTTGCTTTTGCTGGTGCCGATGGCCAGCCCTGCTCGCCCCCCTACCCAGCCAAGCTTAGTACACAGATAGGAGGCAGTGCAGCACAGCCCTGGCCGCGGCCGGGCGTTGTTTAATTCACCCGCTCGTATCTGTTGATCTGCCTACTGCACTCCTCCTCCTCTGCCAGCTGCAGCACAGAGCGCAACTCTAAAACACTTGAAGACTACCTCCCATCTCTTCAGCCTTCGAGGCGAGGATCACTAGAACATGAAAATAAACAATCCCTCCCACCTGGGCTGTGGCTCGGAGGGTCAGGAACGTCTCCATTCCAGCAGCACACAGAGCGTGTAGGAAGAGAGGGAGCCCGGGGAGGACCCTAGAGCGGAGTGAGACCAGGGGGAGGGGGCCAAGGCCAGCAGAAGACCCAGGAGGAGCACGATTGGCAGTGGTGGTACAGCACAGTCAAAGATTAAATATTTCTTTTTCCTTCATCTGTGGAAGGTGAGGCAAGCAAGCTGTGCTGTATATTATTGTACCAGTCCTGCCCTTGTGCCATGTGTGCATTCTCTGACCATCACGTTTGCCATGTGTGCAATCTCTGACCATCCCCTGTGCCATGTATGTATGCAATCTCTGACCATCCCATGTATGCAATCTCTGACCATCCCATGTGCCATGTATGTAATATCTGACCACCCCGTGTGTCATGTATGTAATCTCTGACCTCCCCATGTGCCATGTATGTAATCTCTGACCACCCCGTGTGCCATGTATGCAGTCTCTGACCATCCCGTGTGCCATGTATGCAGTCTCTGACTGTCTCTTGTGCCATGTATACAGCCTCTGACTGTCTCTTGTGCCATGTATACAGCCTCTGACTGTCTCTTGTGCCATTTATACAGTCTCTTACAGTCTCTTGTGCCATGTATACAGTCTCTAACCGTCTCTTGTGCCATGTATGCAGTCTCTGACCATCTCTTGTGCCATGTATGCAGTCTCTGACGGTCTCTTGTGAAATTTCTGCAGTCTCTGACTGTCTCTTGTGCCATGCATGCAGAACCACTATAGCTTAATGGAGCACAAATAAAATGTATGCCATATGGGAAAGGGGGGGTGGTGGAGTGGGAGGAAGAATGAGGGGGCACCAAAATGCACCTTCGCCTGTGTAATCAAATGTCCTTTCACCGGCCCTGCCTAGAATGTATTAAGATAAAAAAACCTTCTGACTTTATGACTCCTTTAATATGTTTTTATTGGAATCTTATCCACAAATGATTTGATGTTTTTTTTTTTGCAGATAAAGGGTTTAATTTTGGACAGTGTGATTAAGAAGGAACAGCTTGAAAAGTTTGTGAAAACAAAATGCTACAATGTGCTAAAAACTGAGGCAATTAATTCTAACCGAGTAAAAGAACTGGCAAATTATCTGCTGAACAGGAACTGGTAAGTTGCTAAATTACTGTAACATACAATGCTGCCAGCATATTATCTCTCCTATGACATAAATATACATGTTGTCAGAATTAATCTTTTTCAACAGACTTTTAAAGCTGAATTCCAGACAAACCGCTAAATACAGAGTTTAAATACATATTTGTAAACAGCTCTGCTTGCCAAATAATTATTAATTCTAATCAGCCAGTGTCCCAGCAACGTTGCCAGACAGCATAGCAAGGACCCTTGCCTCCAGGGAAATTGAACAGTACAGCTTGGTTAGTGACTGGTACTTTGTATATTTTCACTTTCACAGAAGCATGTATACCCATGATAATGCCACAAATAGTGGCAAAATATGTAGTGTTTAACTGGGGAGCACTTCATTATTTTTGTTGATGGGAGCTGTGTCATATTAGTCTTAACCACTTCAATACAGGGCAGTTACACCCCCTTCCTGTCCAGGCCAATTTTCAGCTTTTAGCACTGTTGCAAATTTGTCATTTTTTTCCCACAAATAGAGCTTTCTTTTGGTGATATTTGATAACCGCAAGTTTTTTTTCTTTTTTGGTACACAAATAAAAGACCGAAAAATTAAAAAAAAAAAAAAAGTTTTTTTGTTTGTTATAAAATTTTGTAAATAGATACGTTTTTTTCCTGCACTGATGAGGCCCGCACTAACGGGCACTGATGGGGTGGCACTAATATGCAGAATTGATAGGTGGCACTGATAGGTAGCAGTAGTGGGCACTGATAGGCGGCACTGGTGGGCGGCACTGATAGATGGCAATAATGGGAACTGGTGGGCAGCACTGATACATGGCAGTGGTCAGCAGCACCACTGATGGGGAGGGCACTGGAAGGCTCCCTGAGCCCTGATTGCCATCCCTGGTGGCCGTGGATGGGCATCCCTGGTGGCTCTAGTGGCACCCTAATGGTCTGCACTGGTAATCAATGCTCTGATTACCAGCACAGACCCCCCCCCCCCCTGTCAGGAGAGCCCCAGATCTGCTCTCCTCTACTCGTGCCTGTCAGGCACGAACTGATGAAAGCCGATCAACGGCTCTTCCTATTTACTATGTGACCTGCTGTGATTGGACACAGCTGGTCACATGGTAAAGAGCCCACATCAGAGTGACACACAACAGCACCGATCGCCGCTCTGCTGTCAGTCAGGATAATACGTCAATCTGTAATAGGGCGGGTGGCAAGTGGTTAAATATGGAAAGAAGAGGGCATGGGTAAAATGAGAGTAAAGAGGAAAGCGTAAAAGGAATAGAGTTTGAGAAGAGAAAAGTAAGAGATTAGTTGTAAAGAATATTAAGCAAAGCAAAATTATAATGAGGGGAGAACAATGAGATTAGGTATGATATATTATTTAAGAGTGGGCAAAGTTTACTTGAGAACTGCTAATGCTGTATTAGATTGCACTGGTTCCCATTGAGACTGTGTTAAGAAGTGTGCAGATAAAGTAATACTTTGAGGTTGATTTACTAAAGACCTATCTACTGTGCACTGCAGGTGCAGTTGTTCTAGATCCGAGGGAGGCTCTGAAATGAGGGGAAGCTCTGCTGATTTCTATGATCCATTCATGTACAAGCAAAACTGCTGTTTTTTTATTTTCCTTTTATGTGATTTTTATGTGAGTATTCTTTGCAAAGTGAAACTTTACCTCATTTAAGCTTTGGCGCAAGGGCACTTGCAGTACACAGTAAATTTGCCTTTAGTAAACCAACCCCATAGAGACGAAAAACTGATATATCGAGAAATTGTGTTCAATTTTGAATAAACGTTCAATTTAATTGGGGTACGGTGCTGAATGTATCTATTGATGTTGAAGTGGTAGAAAACTCAACATTCTGACTTTCCTCTATTAACTACTTGCCACCAAATCACGTAACTGTACTGCAGCTGCAGGCATCACCCTGTTTTTTTAGTGCTGACGGTCTGCTCTATTGTAATAGCAATAAGCTTGTTATTTCAAGCAGAGGTAGGGGACCAAGGACACAAACCAAGCGGGAATCGGCTTTGATCGGGACTCGGCTATAGTAGCCTGGAAGCAAAGCCGTGACATCCCTTTTGGTTTACTCAGGAACCAACAGCGCCAGTTTTCAAAAATCTAAAGTATTTAAAAATGCTGATCTTAGCGTTTTGAATGCATCATCTTTTACATTCTACCAAAAAATTAGGCTAACTTTACTGTCATTTTTTTATTTTATTTTTTTAATCATTAACCACTCACCGCCCGCCCAGAGCTGAGCGGTGCGGCTCTCGTTCTGGGATGGTGTCATATGATGGCGCCCCATAACAGCCGCTCTCATGTGCCCGTGGGGGCGCACAGCTTGGCAATCGTAGCCGCACCATGTTCCTAGGACACTGTACGACCCCGATCTTGGTAAACAGCCAATGACACGGCTCTTTCCCCATGTGATCGCATGTGGTCACATATAAATGCGGAAGTGCCGTTTATCGGCACTCCTCGCCTCACACTGTCGGGGTGTGTTGTGAGGAGCCGATAAGCGACCCCTCCTCGAAGTGGTGACCAGGTGATCAGAGCATCAGTGCCCTGATTACAGTAAATCCCCAGCAGTGCCCATCAGCGACACCAATCAGTGCCCATTAGTGATGCCAGTCAGTGCCTGCCTACTCATCTGTAGTGCCCTCCAGTGCCGCCTATCAGTGCTGGATATCAGTGCGCATATTAGTGCCTCCTCATCAGTGCCATCTAATCAGTGTCCATAAGTGCCACCTCATCAGTTTTGCTTTATCAGCGCACATTAGTGAAGGAGAAAAATTACTTCATTACAAAATTTACTGACAAACTAAGAAAAACTTTTTTTTTTTTTTTTCAGAAATTTTTGGCCTTTTTTTTTTAGTAAAAAATGAACCCAGCAGTGATTGAAATACCACCAAAAGAAAGCTCTATTTGTGTGAAAAGAATAATAAAAATGTTTTTTGTGTACAGCATTGCATGACCGTGCAATTGTCATTCAAACTGTGACAGCGCTAAATGCTGAAAATTGGCCTAAGCAGGAAGGGGGTAAAAGTGCCCAGTAGGCAAGTGGTTAAATTTTATTTAAAAAAAAAAAATTGCATTTGAAAGACCACTCGGCAAACAGTGTGACATAAATATTGCAAAGAACCCCATTTTATTCTCTTGGGTCTCTGCTAAAAAAATATATATATATATAATGTTTGGGGTTCTAATTATTTTTTTTGCATCCTGAGGTTTCTATGTACCCAAAGAGGTAGCCTCTTTGAAACATGCCTCACGAATCCTCTTCACCCAACACATAATTGTTTTGGAATGATGGACATGATGTCTGTGAGATTCATCAGAATAGTGACGTTGATGACCCTTAGAGGACATAGGCCAATAACTATAGGTAGAGGATAAAGGATTATCGCAGTTTTCTAGAGACCAAAAGATGGCCCTTTCCAAAAAAAAAAAAAAAAAAACTGAGGTGTGAGCAGACTCAATGATTCCGTCAAATAATTACTAAAAAAGAGCAGCAGCAAAACAACCAATAAGCACAGATGAATGTAAATATTCCTGTAACCCATACCAAATAAAGAGATGTGTTAAAAAATAAAACCATAACATACACATGATACATGGAAGTACCAGAAACTCAATAAAAAAAATGAAAGGTATCAGACAGCAATAAAAATTCATAAAGTGGAGAAAGCGAGGTAGAAGAAAATGGTAACACTATAAAAGCCAAATCCTAAATGACTCGCCCTAGGCAGCAGAAGAGGAAAGCAGACCAAAAGAGAGTATACTTGTAAAAGTGGTGGCAGACACCGCCATATTTACTATGTTGGGCTTAAAAACATAAGGGAAGGCAGACTCCTCCTCTCCCATACAGCAACCAAGCTCATATCTGGTCAGACCCATATAAGAAAGTTGGCCACAAGAAAATGGCCAAACGAAACTCGCATTCCAGCGGTCAACACTGACGTCATCTGCCAATGAAAATGACGGCCAGACGACTTCTGGAAGGTAGAATGTCTTGGAAGTTATGCCATTTTCTGTCCACCCAGCTTAGAAGAAAGGAAGGGTGAACCAGAAGGAAGTAAAAAATGCAAAAGCCTATTTTGCTAAACCCAATAAGAAAGCAGAATGTTGTGAATGCACAAGCCTATATTGGCATGCCCAAAAGGAAAGCAGCACATTATGCAAGCTATAGTGCACCCAGCTACATGGGTGGGCAGGATAATGTCCTCATTATGAATGATAGCAGCCCTTTCTAAATTGGGGAAGCTGAACTGGGATAAAAAGGTAGTTTTCTGAAGAAAAAAAGAATGGAGCTTCATAATTGAGGAATTCCTTTATTGCTACACTGGAGGGATGTTCATAAGTTAGAGAATGGAGCCATATGCATCAGTACTAACATGAGGAAGCACCAGGAAAAATTATATATCATCCACAGTCCCTGTCCTAGATGGATCGAAATTTGCCTGGTCCCTGATGAACCAACCAAATTTCAATCCATCTATGGACACATTTAAGGCACAGTTCAGTAGTTAGAAATGCATTGTTCTGTAGTTTTAAAGGAAGATTTTTCAGGTTCTGTAGGAGCCACCGACAGTATATAAATTAGAGAGACGTAGTGCATTGTTACTTTGTTTGGGGTGCCCGTGGAACCCAGCTTACCTTAGAGGTTGAGAAATCCCTCTCAGCTCCCTAGGCCCCTCTTATGTGTAAGTCACCCTGTGTCTATTAGGGGCACAGGGTAACCGAGAAAATGATGGACAACTACTTAATGGACACTGAGAATATGGTTTTGATTACTTCAAATGGGATGGTAATATTTATCCACAATATCCCTCAAGAAAACTATGATACATTAAATCCACTGTATCAGAATGATAGAACATTGTATGAGCTTTGCCTTATGGACTATTGTAGACCTTTGCCATGAAGTCTGTGACTTCTGAATAATCAAAGCTTTGCTTAAATGTGGATTCCAAGTACTTCAATGTAGGAGATGGACAGTCTGCTACTGGGGTCTTCTGCTTTAGTCTGTTTAATAAGGTATTCTGTGTTTTTACTTAGGATAATGTGTAATGTGCTTTGTTTTAGCCTTGTTGCAGTGCTGAGTTAATTAGCATGTTAATTATAACATTGTCTAGGTCTGGATTCCCATTCACCTATTGTTTCTGTCCAGATGGCTAGTTAATTAGCTCAGGTTAATTATGTTTCTGTATACAGTTTCATCTGCATATGATAATGTAATCAGGCTCACCTAACCTGGTGGGGTATATATTCTGTGTGAGTTTGTTCAATAAAAGTTCCTGTTATACCCTTCATCTAGTTTTGACTGATGTTTGGGTATGCCATTGCTGAGTTGCTTTATTCTTTTATGCTCGCTAGGATTTCGGGATCAATTCAGCTCTCCAGGCGAAAAGGACTATAGTCACAAAGTCCCTATCAGGTTCAGGAGTGTCTGAAAGAACAGGTTTTCAGAATACCAGCTTTCTTTGCAGTTGATGGCAAGTGGTGGGATGCTTCCTGCAGTCTGGGTCATCCAAACCTCCACCGGGATCTAAGGTCCGGATAGCAGGAGAGGAAAGGTACAGATACCAGCCGCCATGGAAGAGGAATTCGGAAGGAGGTGGCGAGAGATGCAGATACAGCACAGGGGACTAGTTTCAGAGCAGGTCCTGCTGGGATGGAATGATTCTGTTCGCTGTGAACTCTGGAAGGAAGCGCTAGCCCGTGAGCAGCAACACCAGGGAAAAATTCTCCCTTCCAACCAGGAGAGGTACTGGTCACAATACGAAGTGCAAATGCAGTTTTTGGGGAAAACAATATCACTTATGAAGATATTAAACAAAATTGGTCCCAGTACAGATCCCTGAGGTACCCCACTGGTAACATGACCTTGTTCTGAATGTTCTCCATTGACTACAACCCTCTGTTGTCTGTCACTCAGCCACTGCCTAATCCACTCAACAATATGGGAGTCCATGCTCAATGACTGCAGTTTATTGATAAGTCTTCTATGTGGGACAGTGTCAAAAGCCTTACTAAAATATAGATATGCAATGTCTACTGCACCTCCACCGTCTATTATTTTAGTCACCCAGTCAAAAAAATCTATAAGATTTGTTTGACATGATCTCCCTGAAGTAAACCCATGTTGTTTTTCATCTTGCAATCCATGGGATTTAAGATGTTCCACAATCCTATCCTTTAATAGGGTTTCCATTAATTTGCCTACTATTGATGTCAGACTCACTGGTCTTGGAATAAAAAGAAGAAATGCTGAATGTCTTGGAAGTGCATTGGCACTGGAAGATTTCGAGTTTTTAGCCAATCAGTAATGGGAGCTGGAGATCGCCTACAGACGGTTGCTAGACTCTGCTCAGCAGTAGGTCTGGCTTCCATTTGCCTGGGACTATCAGTAAGTACCAGCTGACAGTTTGGAAATCCTGGCTGAAGAGTCAGCATTGTGGCACAGTAACAGTGTGCTTTGCTCACCTGCAACCAAAACTAAGGAAGCGGCAAGTGTTGATTGACCTTGACTAACCTGTTTCTGCACAGGACGAGTTTGGATGGAGGAATGCATCTGTCCAGCAGCTGGATAAAGGCACCTGAGATGGAGCAACCGGCTCATCTTCCTAGCTGCAGTTCAAGGGCTGGGGGGAAAAGGAAGCCGTCCTCATTCCCCAGCCCCGGATCACAGATTTAATTTACTTTTAATCGAAGGATGTTATGGATGATAAGTCACCTGCCAAATTGTTGGCACTGAGTCCAAGGGCCACCAGCCCCTGCCCTGGACTTTCAGCAATTCCAGAGACTGTGGATTTAATAGACTTTTCTGCTGAGGAAAAACAACCTGGTGAGCTTCCAGCAGAAGAGCTGGTATCAGAGCCAAACATCACTGAGCTCTGCCTAACACCAATAGCAGCATCCGCCTCCCTGAGAAAACAGGCAGCTGGCCATTCTGCTACACCACTGACAGGGACATGGGATTTCCTGCCAGCAGTATGTGTGGAGTTAAAATGAACTTCTCCAGCTGAAGCACTCACAACTGGACAGAGGGTCCAAGACCTCTGCCCCACACCTGCGGCAGTTCCCGAGGCCCAGGGTGAGAAGGTGCAGATCAGCAGCAGATCAGGATTCAGGGAGAGGAGGTTGTCTGCCTCCCTCCCTCCCCAACAGTCAGAGCAGATGAAACGGTCACTCCCCAACGGCAGCTACACAGTTCAGGAAAGAAGGTGGTCGTCCTTAGTCCCCAGCGAGAGATCCACAGAAACTGGCCTCCTTCCCCAACAGTTAGCCGGAGCGGATTATGTAGAGTCCCCAGCAGAAGTGCTGGCAACAGGGCAGAGTGCTACCAACTTCTGCCCAGCACCAGTAGCAACTGCAGAGTTCCAGGGAGCCGGGGCAGTCCGTCCCTCTCCCCAGCCACAAGCTGATGAAGTGAAGCTTCTACACGCAGCTGAAGTGCTGGCAGGGGGACAGAAAGTCAACGACCTCTGCCCGACACCCACTGACACAACCCCAGAAAAAGGTCTGGCATTGAGACAGGATATTGTCAGCCTTTGGCCAGTCCACGCTTCTCTCCCGCAGCTGGTATGTTCTACGAGAGAGGCAGAGGTTGGCTGGGGGAGTAATGCTCTGTTCGGGACAATTTGTTTGGGGTACTGTGTGGTTACGGGCATTGGGGGACTGGCTCTACAGACTAACTTCAAAGTCAACCGTCTGGGGTCTCCTCCTGTGTTAGTCTCCTTCCGAAAGGGGAGAGATGTGATGGGAGTCACTTTGGTTGGGGGGCCCGTGGAACCCAGCTTACCTTAGAGAGAAATCCCTCTCTCAGCTCCCTAGGCCCCTCTTGTGTGTAAGTCACCCTGTGTCTATTAGGGGCACAGGGTGACCAAAAAATGAACAACTACTTAATGGACACTGAGAATATGGTTTTGATTACTTCGAATGGGATAATATTTATCCACAATATCCCTCAAGAAATCTATGATACATTAATTCCACTTTATCAGAATGATAGAACATTGTATAAGCGTTGCCTCATAGACTATTGTAGACCGTTGCCATGAAGTCTGTGACTTCTAAATAATCAAAGCAATGCTTAGATGTGGATTCCAAGTACTTCAATGTAGGAGATGGACAGTCTGCTACTGGGTCTTCTGCTATTGTCTGTTTAATAAGGTGTTCTGTGTTTATACGTAGAATAATGTGTGATGTACTTTGTTTTAGCCTTGTTGCAGTGCTGAGTTAATTAGCATGTTAATTATAACATTGTTTAGGTCTGGATTCCCATTCACCTATTGTTTCTGTCCAGATGGCTAGTTAATTAGCTCAGGTTAATTATGTTTCTGTATACAGTTTCATCTGCATATGATAATGTAATCAGGCTCCCTTAACCTTGTGGGGTATATATTCTGTGTGAGTTTGTTCAATAAAAGTTCCTGTTGTACCCTGCATCTAGTTTCGACTGATGTTTGGGTATGCGATTGCTGTGTTGCTGTATTCTTCTTCTATGCTCGCTAGGATTTCAGGAATGATCGACTCAGTGCTCCAGGCGAAAAGGGCTATAGTCACAAATTCCCTAGCTGGTTTGGGAGTGTCTGAAAGAACGGGTATTCGTTATACCAGCGTTCTTTACAAATGGATCAGGATCTTTCAGTAAGCGGAGTACTTGTGAAAAGGTTGTCACAAAGTACGAAGTGTTGAATTTTTCTATACCTTCAAGATTTTAAATTGAATACAAACCACTTTGTCCTTAACTCTATAAGGGAGCAGAGAGTACATGGCATTAAGGAGAATTTATACTGCCATTTTAAGAATTTATTGAAATATCTCACATTTCTAATATCTTTGAAGTTAGGGAGCCATGTTTTAGCAAGCTGTCTAAACTGGGGATCAAAAATATCATCTCTAGCTATACGTCACTCAGGATTGTGTAAGAAGTATGTCCAGGCTACAATTCAGGCCAATACATGTACAAAGTTTATATAGTAGTTTAAAGTCTGGGAGTACTAAGCCTACTACTTTCTTAGATTTAATAAGTACTGCATAATAGATATGGGGTCCATGACGCTTCCACACAATCTTATTCACCAGGCACCAGAAAGACCTAAAATAAGTTGTAAGTATACAAGTTGTAAGAGGAAACATTTAAAAGAAATAACTCTTAGCCGAATTGTGAACATTATTTTTTTTATTCTCCCTAGCTAAGATCATGCATAGATTGGAAAATGATTCACATTTGGTTTAATTATATCCTGTGGGGAAATATGATTTATATATAGAAAAGATCATTACAAAAGTAAGTTTGTGTAATCCCCAAATATTTTAGCCCCTTCATTTTTTCATTTGAATAGTGGCCTAGGTGCTGTGCGTTCTGAATATGGTACTGGAAACCTAAAATATCTGCTTTATCTCCGCTAATCTTTAAATTTGAAAGCTTACCATATCTTCTGAATTTCCTCACAATAACTGACAAGAGTATGTCTTGGTTTTAAACATAGAATGATGCGTCAGCTATCTTATCCACCACTCCTATTCCCTGGAGTCTTGTAGCCTAAGGGTCTTTTAGAGACAACACAAACAAGGGTGAAAGTGGACATCCTTAGCGAGTCCCATTGTACAAATTGAATGGCTGTGATAAGCTACCATTTGAACCTGCACCTTTTGCTGTTGGTGCTTAATACAATGCCTTAATCCAAGTCTACAGTACATATGTAAACCAATACACAGATGTGAAAGGGTCATAAACTTACAGGATGTCCCTTATCCAACCTCTCAAATGCCTGCTTGGTGTCAGTTGACAGAGGAAGGACTGATTTGCTTCCATGGTTGCATTCTGGATCAGAAAAAAAACACATTACCCCTTGCCTCTCTTCCTGAAACAAATTCTAACTGGTCCATAGCTATCTAATGTGGCATGTAAGTGTAGCCAGATTCTGGGCTACAGCAATATGGAGAAGGAAGCATTGATTTTTCATATTTCCCCCCTCTACTGAGTCAATGATATTATGCTGCATCATTCTTCTGCAGCTAGCAAGGGGAAGAGCTAAAGCCAAGCAAATCCATAGACTTTTATACAGATAGCTGATAATCCTAGGAAGTTTAGTTTGAGATGGCAACTATATAATAAGACTCTTTGCACCACAGATCCCAATAGGCAGTGTGTTTTTAAACTGGCTAGGAAAGTTCTTCCTCTTGGCACAGAGGGAGTAAGAAAACACCTCTGTCTGGATATTCCCCTGGCAGCAGGAGACCCTACAGCGCAGACCAGAGCCTGAGACTGGGAGTGAGGACACATGGGGGCAGGGCCGCACTGCCCACATCACAGTACCAGAACCGCTGCCACAAGGAGACTGGATCGTCCACTCACCTTTTGCTTCCCACCGCTGATCATCAGAGGCTTTCAGGGAGAGACAGAAACCCCTATACAGCAAGAGGTCACTGCAGCATCCCAGGAACTAGTGAGAGGGCTATTCGCCCATTGCTGACCCTGCTAGCAGGGACTGGACCGCTGAGAGCAGGACCTATGCACTATATTACCAAAAGTATTGGGACGCCTGCCTTTACACGCACATGAACTCTAATGGCATTTTAGTCTGTAGGGTTCAATATTGAGTTAGGCCATCCTTTGCAGCTATAACAGCTTCAGCTCTTCTGGGAAGGCTGTCCACAAGGTTTAGGAGTGTGTCTATGGAATGTTTGACGATTCTTTCAGAAGCGCACTTGTGAGGCCAGGCACTGATGTTGGACGAGAAGGTCTGGCTCGCAGTCTGTGCTCATTCATTCCAAAGGGATTTTATCAGGTTGAGGTCAGGACTCTGTACAGGCCAGTCATGTTCCTCCACCCCAAACCTGCTCATCCATGTCTTTAGGGACCTTGTTTTGTGCACTGCTCCAAATCCTTTGGTGGAGGGGGGATTATGGTGTGGGGTTGGTTTTCAGGGGTTGGGCTTGACTCCTTAGTTCCAGTGAAGGGAACTCTTAAGCTCCCTGGCGGTATGATTCTTTTGGATTTTAGGTGCTGAAAGTGGTACCATTATTTTGCATGTAATTCTTGTGAATGAGCAGCCCAAACCAACTGTATACATTTATTATATATATTATATATATATGTATGTATACATATATTATGTATACATATATATATAATGTACACAGTTGGTTTGGGCTGCTCATTCACAAGAATTACGTATATATATATATATGTATGTATGTGTATGTGTATATATATATATATATATATATATATATATATATATATATATATATATATATATTTTTGCATAAAAAGTACAGTAAAACTTCAGGAAAGGGCACTGGGGGGCAAACTAATGTGATTTTTTTTTTTTTTTTTCAACGGTATCAGTGTGTTTGGTGTGTTTTTACATTTGAATTTGCCGCCGGTTCCACCCCCCTGCGAACGTCACATCGCAGGAGACGGAAGCTGGGGCACGGAGAGCATCGGGAGGAAGATCCGCCGCGAGACACCGCCGAGACACATCGCTGGATCCCAGTGACAAGGTAAGGAACGTCTTTTACAGGATCCAGCGATGCTTCTGGCGGTACCCCGAGTGTGGCTCGGGTTACCGCTTTTGGCTCTGAAATTTAACCCCGAGCCACGCTCGGGAATACCCCTAAGAAGGTTAAGGCGTCAGCATACCAAGACATTTTGGACAATTTCATGCTCCCACTTTGTTGGAAAAGTTTGGGGCTGGCCCCTTCCTTTTCCAACATGACTGCGCACCAGTGCACAAACAAGATCCATAAAGACATGAATGAGCGAGTTTGAGATGGAGGACTTGACTGGCCTGCACAGAGTCCTGACCTCAGCCCGATAGAACACATTTGGGATGAATTAGAGCGGAGACTGCGAGCCAGTACTTCTCGTCCAACATCCCTGTCGTGTCTTTATAGGCTCACCAACACACTCCGCCGTCACCTTGCTTAAATATATCGGGCAAAATGGGGACTCACCAGAGGGTTGACTTGATGGTGGGCCACTGTGTCCGCACTGATAATGGTGCTTGTTCTCTTATCTGGATTCTGTCTGCCAATATAATAGTTTATTCTATTTTATTTCATTTCATCCCATTTTATTAAACCATTGAAAAATCTTGTATTTATAGGTTTATGATATTGGTTTATGATATGTGCATGTGATGTGATGTGCATTAATTTCTTATTATATGTTTAGAAGTATATCGCATATATATAAGTTATGGATTGCTGCTATTAAACCGTATAGGTGGTCCGAAATCTTTTTCAATTACTGCAGCACCATGGAGTCCTTGATGCGGATGGATTTCTGCCCCACGATCCTAATTTTATTGGTGCTGTGATGCGCATGTTTATTATGTGCCATATATGTTGCACCGGCTAATTTATGGGACTGTGGGCTAATTTGTCCTTGTCTACACTGGCTCCGTGATGCTGCGGCTGGTGTGAGTCTGTATGATGAGCGGCAAAGTCCCGCCTATGTTCGTTTGCATAGGGTGGGTGTTACTATATATCTGACTGTGGTCACACCCCCAATGACAAAGTCGGATATGATGAAATCTGTCGGGGCGAGACCATACGGCGTCCACTTCCTAGTTACCAGAGAGCTGTGAGTGTCTCCAACAATTGCTTTTTACCAGCGTGGAGCTGGTAGGAGGATCAATGGCAGCCACATCTCTTGGATTGTGACATTTTGATGCGATCTGTACTTTTGTCCAAAAGTGAGTGCAATGTATGTTACTTTTTATTCAATAAACCTGATTTAAAAATGTTATCACACTAGTGGAGGCTTCTGTTTTTTGCACCTACATGTGAGCGCATGAAGAGTTATTGGATCAAAGGAATAGCTGGTGTTTTGAGAGGAGTTTTTGGTCTAACCACATGCCTATTTGCCTTATCCATGCATGTGGATAGGCAACTATATCTGGTGAGTCCCCTTTTTGCCCGATATATTTCTGACACGGTGGTGGCGGAGTTTGTTGGTGATCCTATAAAGAGACGAGTACCTCTTAATCGGACAGTTTTTGGACTTCTATGAACTTTTATTGATGGATTTTTAAGCCATTAGCAGATGAGCTGTGGTTTGTTTGCATGAATTATTACTTGCATGCATCTCTATAGAGGTGCACTGGGATTTTATGTTATCCTTGTAGTTTTACGCTACTGAAGTTTTGTAATATGTTCTGTATTGTAACAGTTTTATGAAATTTCATATTCTATTCTCTTTTTTACAAGTAGTAGCATTTTTCTTTACTTTACTCTTACTTTTATATTTATTTACTTCATACCCCTGAGCGCATAGGTTCACTATATATTTACCACAGTGTGTGGGTTTTTGTTGCGCTTCTGAAAGAATGGTCAAACATTTCCATAGGCACACTCCTAAACCTTGTGGACAGCCTTCCCAGAAGAGCTGAAGCTGTTATAGCTGCAAAGGGTGCGCCAACTCAATATTGAAGCCTTGGGACTAAGATTGGGATGTCATTAAAGTTCATGTGTGTGTAAAGGCCGACGTCCCAACATTTTTGGTAATATATTGTATGTAAAGCCCAAAGTAGGGTATTAATTGTCCCTGGAATTTTTTAAAATACATCAGTGAAAACCAATCAGGGCGCAAACTTCTCTCCACAGCTTAATCAATGTTTATTTCCTCCTGATCATTTTATGGCCTGTTCCAGTAAGGTTTTCAGACCATCTTGTTTAGCCACTAGGTCTTCAAAGCTCTGCATATCTATTGTTACGTTAGAGACTGTATTTTAGCTGTCTGTTTCCTTTATTTTTTGATCTCGAGCACAATGAATTCCCCTCTACCGAAAGCTTTATGAGCCTCTCATGATAACGCCAGGGGAATTTTCCCTATAGTATTGTCCCCAAAAAGTGTTTTGTTTTTCAATATTGGGAACCATAATGTTTTTTGTTTGTAGTCATTTAGCTTTATATATATATATATATATATATATATATATACACACACATACAGTTTGATCCATATTTATTTGGACACGAGCATCATTTTAATACTTTTGGCTCTGTATGCTACCAGAATAAAATTAAAATTAAACAATCCAAGTTAGTTTGAAGTGCAGACTGTCCGCTTTAATTCAAGGGGTTGAACATAAATATCAAGTACAAATTTTAGGAACTGCAACCATTTTTATACACAGTACCCCCATTTTCAGGGGCTCAAATGTAATTGGATAAATGAATATAATTATAAAAAAATTAAATGTTAATTTTTAAATATTTTGTTGAGAATCCCTTACTGGCAATGACTGCCTGAAGTCTGGAACCCATGGACATTATCAAAGACTGGTTTTCCTCTTTTCTGATGCTTTTCCAGGCTCTAACTGCAGCTTCCTTCGGTTGTTCTTTGTTTGTGGGTCTTTCTGCCTTCAGTTATGCCTTCAGCAAGTGAAATGCATGCCCAATTGGGTTGAGATGAGGTGATTTACTCAGCCATTGCAGATTATTCCACTTCTTTTCCTTCAAATGCTCCTGGGTTGCTTTTGCAGTGTGTTTTGGGTCATTATTCATCTGTACTGTGAAGCGCCGTCCAATCAACTTTGCTGAATCTGGGCTGACAATATAGCTCTAAACAATACAGAATTCATTCGGCTGCTTCTGTCTTCTGGCACATCATCAATAAACACCAATGACCCAGTGCTACTGGAAACCATGCATGCCCATGCCTTCACAGTGCCTCCACCATGTTTTACAGATGACCGTGTGTGCTTTGGATCATGAGCTGTTCCAAGCCTTCTCCACACTTTTTTCTTCCCGTCATTCTGGTACAGATTATTCTTAGTTTCATCCGTACAATCTGCACGTCTGCGTATTGGCCTTCTCCACAGGAGTAAGCTAGGCAGAAAATTTTGTTAGAATATTGACAAAAACTTTGTATAGACACACCTACAGGGGGCTGTCCTTCTGGTCAATACCCCCAGCTAGCCTCATTCCCAATTCAGTTTGCTGCTGCCTAGCTTAGGAGTAGGCTGGCTTTTCCCTGGCTGGGGCTGCGGTCTCAGCTTTTTTCTTCTTTTTATGTTTTCTCTCTAGAAAAGTATTTTTTCTTTTAAAAGATAGCTTTTTATTTGTTCCTGCGCTTAGTTAGTCGGACTTCAGAAGACTACAGCGTTTGCGGAGCTGGGAATCGCACTGCTTATTCTAGAGCCTTACGGAATCCCAGCCTGCCATTGAGCGTTAGCAGGTTATTGGTATGCCCAGGGCTCGCAAACGACTATGTCCCTGTCCTCAGGGTCGAGCCTGCGAAGTTGCCATCTTCCCAGGGATGTCTCAACTGCGGTACGCCCGCGTGTTGCTAGCGTCCCCTTCGGCTGACGGCACCTCCACTCAGGGTGGGAGGCTTCCTGTCACAGAGCGGTGCCCACGTTTTCGCTGGACCGGTGAGTACCATGATACCCCTCTGTCTCTGACCATGCCTGTCGGGGTGTGTATGTGGGCCCTCTGTTTTATGGGGATGGCAGTTCGGTGTTGGTTCTGTGATGTCCCCCTCATGTCTGTAGGTGCGGTCCCTGTGTATCCCTTTCTGGTCCCTGCGGGGGCGCTGCGGCGGTTCCACCACTGTATGGGGGGTTGTGGGTGTCTCCTATGTCCCTGGGGTGCTTGGGCATCTATTTGGGGAACTGTACATGGTGTGTGGGGGCCGCTTTTGGCGCAAAACTGCGTGGCCACCATTTTAGGTGTGAGCAGGCTGTTTGGCCTCATAGTGAGGGCAGCAACCATTTTCTACTATGCTTTTGGCGCCGATCGGGCACCATCTTTAGTGTGGGCAACTTGTCCTCTTGTGGACAGTGGCCATTTTCCCAGAGCTTTTCCCATAGACTTGTATTGGCAACCATTTTTTTGTGGCTCATGGCTGTTTCTGCCTCTAGGGGCGTAAGGTCATTTCCTCTTTCTTCTCTTCAGATCGTTCAGCAGTGTGGGGCAAGTATAGCACACTGTGGGGGGCTTTTACTGTATTTCCTGGCCTGCATTCCTGCTAGCATTCATTTTCTGTAGTTTCCTGTAGCACAGGACTTGCTCTGCATTTGCGGTGGGGACCGCGGGAATCGCCGATTTAAAGGGCCAGTGTCTTTTCAATTGAGATTGCTATTATGGAGTTCCAGGATAGAAAATTCCCCCCAGATCTGGTGGAGGGTTCAGGTACTCCTGAATCCTCTGCTATAGTCTCACTTACTGCTGCACTTTCGACTTTAGCGTCAAAAGTGGATTTGTTGTTGTCTGACCGGGCTTCTAAGAAAAGGCCTATGCCCTCTCAGTCTTCTGATTCAGAGCCAGATTTGGTTTCCACTGACAGCCGGAGTGGTCTCAGTCCTCTCAGTCGGATGTGTTGGAGGAGGATTCCTCCTCAGGATCAGCACGGGACCGCGCTGATCTGTCCGTGCTTATTAGCTCTGTGAAAGACACTTTAAATTTGGATGATGAGCCCCACCTATCGGGTAAGCGGTCTTCCTTTGGGACCCGCAAAGCCCAAAAATCAGGCCAGGTTTTTCCTTGTCCCGAGGAGTTTCACGAAACCGTGAATGATCAATGGCGCCATATAAAACATAATTTTGAGGTGCCAAAGAGATTTCAGTACCATTATCCCTTTGTGGATCCAGTGAATTCTCGCTGGACTGCGGCTCCTAAGGTGGACCACACTGTGTCCAGGTTAAATAAGGCCACTTTAATGCCCGTGGAGGATTCTCCGGTGTTTAAAGACCCGGCGGGTGGAAACACTTTCCCGCCACATCTATCTGGTAGCGGGTTCCTTGCTGAAACCCTCGTTCGCTTCGGTAATTGTCTCTCAGGCTGTTGTGGAGTGGGCTAAGGATCTTAAGCGCACTCTAATTGCTGACTCCGCCTCTCCTGCTGCTCTGGAGATGGTGGATCAAATGGGCCAGGCTGTTTTATACCTGTGTGACGCGGCCTTAGATGAGGCCCCTTTAGTCGCTTGACTTTCAGCAGTCGCAGTTGCGATTCGTCGCATCGTTTGGTTAAAGAGCTGGTCGGCCGACCAGTCTTCCAAGAAGAAAGTGTCTGACATCCCTTATGCTGGGAGTCGTCTTTTTGGGGACTCTCTGGATGAACTAGTCAAAGGGATCACTGGGGGCAAGAGCAGTCTGTTGCCCCAGGTGCCCAGGGGAAAATCATTCCGCGGCAAGCGGGGTCCCTCCTTTAAACCTAACCAGGGGTCCTTTCGTACCTTCAAGGCACAAGACAAAGGTAAGTCCTTCAAGGCCCCTAGTGGCCAGAAGAAGCCATGGGCGGGCAAGTCAAAAGCCGCCCACACTGGCACAGCGGCTCAGTCCGCCTCGTCCTCAAGGGGCACCCTCAACCGTTTCAGGGGTGGGGGGGACGTCTGCGTTGTTTTCCCGAGCCTTGGCTGTCCAAGATTCAGGACAGGTGGGTTCAAGAACTCATTCGTTCAGGGTACAAGATCGAGTTTTTGATCCCGCCCCGCAGAAAGATTCTTTCACTCAAATCTTCATTTAACACCCAATCGTTTCCGAGACCTCCATCGGGCGGTTCAGGATCTCCTCGCTCAAGGGGTGGTTGTCCCGGTTCCACAGCGGGACAGGTTTCAGGGTTTTTACTCTAATCTGTTCACAGTGCCCAGAAAGGAGGGCAAGGTGCGTCCGATTCTGGACTTAAAGTTTCTAAACCGCTTTGTGCGGGTTCAGAAGTTCCGAATGGAGTCCCTCCGGTCGGTGGTGGCATCCCTGAATCCAGGGGATTTCCTGGCTTCCATCGACCTCAAGGATGCGTATCTACACATCCCTATTTACGAGGGTCATCAGAGGTACCTCGAATTCGCAATAGCGGAGGAACACTATCAGTTCATGGCGTTGCCTTTCGGCCTCGCTTCGGCTCCAAGGGTTTTTACCAAAGTGTTGGCTCCTGTTATAGCCTTGTTACGGGTACAGGGGATTGCCATCCTCGGTTACCTGGACGATCTCCTATTAAGGTCGAGCTCCAGTGCCACTCTGTTGCGCGATCTGGCGATCACGGTTCAGACGCTCCAGGAGCAAAATCATCTGCCTAGCTTACTCCTGTGGAGAAGGCCAATACCCAGACGTGCAGAATGTATGAGTGGGCGGCGACTGTCAGAGGACTCAGAGAAAATAATTTTACGGTAAGTTCTTACAAAAATTCTATTTTTCCAGAACTGATCTGGCTTTTTAGATGTTTTTTTATGGTAAAGTCTAGCCTGGCTTTTCTATTCTTCAGGCTTATGAATGGTTTGCACCTTGTGCTGAACCCTCTGTATTTGCTCTCCTGAAGTCTTCTCTTGATTGTAGACTTTGACAATGATATGCCCACTTCCTGGAAAGTGTCCTTTACTTGTCTGGATGCTGTAAGTAGGTTTTTCTTTACTATAGAGAGGATCCTGCGATCATCTACCACTGTTGTCTTCTGTGGATGACCAGGCCTTTTTATGTTGCTGAGCTCACCATTGCTTTCTTCTTTCCTCAGAATGTACCAAACTGTTGATTTGGCCACTCCTAATGTTGCTGCTATCTCTCTGATAGATTTGTTTCACTTTTGAAGCCTTACAATGGCCTGTTTCACTTTCATGGACAGCTCCTTTGAACGCACGATGTAGGGTCACAGCAATAGATTCCAAATGCAAATACCACTCTTGGAATCAACTCCAAACCCTTTGCCTGCTTAATTAATAAAGAAATAATGGAGTAGCCCACACCTGGCCATGAAACTGCTTTTGATTCAATTGTCCAATTACTTTTGGTCCCTTGAAAAAGGGAGATGGCTATTCTTAAGAGCTGTAATTCCTAAACCCTTCCTCCGATTTGAATGTACATACCCTCAAATTAAACCTGAGTGTGCACTTTCAGCCCATATCCATTATATAACTATAGCTTGAATATGTTTTGGTAAATACCTGAATGAAAAAAAGAAAAGTTGTGTCTGTGTCCAAATATATATGGACCTAACTGTATGTATGTGTGTGTATATAACCTTTGGGTTATACTGCCCCCTACAAGAGTTGGACACTAGGCAGAAAAAAAGTCTGGCTATGCCTTTGGGCAGTCACAGGGGGTAAATTCCCTCTCTCTGCTATAGGTACTCAGTTTTTTTCTGCTTAGTCGGGAGTAAGGACCTAGTTCCTTGCTGGGATCTTTGGTCCTGGCAATTTTTTCTGATAGATTTTTTTCTCCATTTTGTTTTCCTCTGAGATCTACAGTCAATTGCCGGACTGGGCGACGGGCTGGATAACCTAGATCCAGTGGTCATCCCAGTCTGGCCAGAGAGTGTGTGCAGACCTCAGCTCCTCTCTAGGTTGACCGCGACATAGCCTCACTGGACGGGGGCTGCCCTGAGTTAAACGCCTCGCGAGGTCGCATATGACCAGGGCTCAGGCTGAGTCACAACATTCCTCCTGGCCGAATGCCCCCCCATTTTGATGGAGAGGAGGTTCTGTCTGGAGCGATGCCCACCTGGTTCCTGGTATGGTGAAGAAACTCTCCCCTTGGAGGGTTTTGGGGTGGACGTGGGCTCCTCCATGGGACAGTCAGACCCTGGGTTCCTCTCCTTCCTGTTGGGCACCCCCTCATTGGTCTGGTGGTCCCTGTGGGCCATATCACCCCCTTTTTCACTGGGGCTGTGGGGTGGCCTGGTCCACCGCCTTGGGTAGGGGCAGGTAGCTGTGCTGGCAGGCGGGGGTGGGGCGTGTGTTCCCCAAGTGATTGGCTGTGGGGGGTGCTGTACCTGGTGGGGGCTCCTGACAGGGGCCTCCCTTTCTGCCTGTCCCATTTTCTAAGACCTAGGGATCCCTCATGGGTCCCTGGGTGCTGCCATTTAGCTGTGGCCTGTGTGCTCAATGCCTTGGAGGAAAGGTCTGGCAGTCGATTAGAAATCCTCCAAGGAGAGCATGCAAAATGTTAGTTTCTTGTAGGGCCTACTTTTATAAAGCTGTTGTAAATAGGTCTTTGTGTACCCCGGAAATTAAAGCACATTACTTACTGAACACAACTAATGAAATGTACTCAATGTTTGAAGCTTTCTGGAAAGCCTGATATCCCATACACACGATCAGATGATATGAAAAATTCTGCGATCATGCGATTATCTGATCTTTTAGTACATAGCTTTCGAGAGCCGATCACGACAATTTATGCAAATTTATCCAATGGAACAAACATGAAAATTTACTATACCAGATCATATAATTTTTGTTTAATCAGTACAGTTGTCATTCGAAAATACAATAAAATACATTACATCAATTCTGAATTTTTATTCTGTCGTATGAGAATTTTCTTAGGTTTAGTAACCTCTTTTATTTTTGATACGAGACTATCGTGCAAAAAAAAAAAAAAAAACGTAAGCATAAGTGAAATATGAAAATATTGTTGTTTTATGGCTTATGGGTGTTTTTTTTTTTTGTTTTTTTTTTAGTTTAGATGATGCTGCAGAACTTGTAATAGAATGTCTAAATCGTCGTGGAAAACCTTACCCAAGAGATGCAACATCCCTGGACGTTGTGAAGGTATTTTATGACCGTTAAAGGTGTAGTTCATCTTTTACCAAAAAAACTGTCTATTCAGATAAGGACCGTCCGTAGGTCATAACAAACTGTGCAATTTTGTCCAACACTTAACCACTTGCCGACCGCTTACTATATATAAACGATGGCAGAGTGGCTCCTACAGGCAAAACCACGTATGGGTACATCGGTCGCCTGGGGGAAGCTAGGGGGCGAGCGAGTGCGCGCCGGCACGCTCCCGTCCCCAATAATCAGCGGGGAAGCCGATGCGTTTTTGCTCCCCGCTGAGAGAGAAGGACGGTCGGCTGTTGTAATCACAGCCGACCGTTCTTCTCCCAGGAATGGTCATAGAGCCCATGTGATCCTTCTTCTATATAGGATCACATGTCTCTATGGTCATTTCAGAAGCCACGCCCCCCCCCCCCCCCCCACACACAGTTAGAATCACTCCCCTAGGCTCACATTTAACCCCTTGATCACCCACAAGGTTAACCCCTTCCCTGCCAGTGTCATTATTACAGTAACAGTGCATATTTTTAGCACTGATTACTGTAGTAATGTCACTGGTAGCCCCAAAAATGTCAGTTAGGGGTCCGTTCTGTCCTCCGCAATATCGCAGTCCCGCAAACAATTGCAGATCGCCATTACTAGTTAAAAAAAAACTATAAAAATGACAGTAGTTAGTAGACGCGATAAATTTTGCGCAATCCAATCGAAATACGCTCATTGCGATTTTCTTTTACCAAAAATATGTAGCAGAAAACAAATTGGCCTAAAATGTTAAAAAAAAATTACTGTATTTATCGGCGTATAACACACACTTTTTCCTCCTAAAAATGGGAGGCAAAACATCAGTGCGTGTTATACAACGATCTATAAAAAAAAAAACAGTCCAGGCAGCGCTGAGAGGCAGAGGAGGGGGGTGGGCCGGGCCGAGTAGAAGCACGGAAGAGCGGTTGCTGTCATAGGAAGTCCCGCCTCCTATGATAGACAGCACAGTGATCCAATGCCGGGACGTGTGACGTCTTATCACAGGCGCCGGGACTACTGATGACAGCGGCCGCTCGTCTTTGCTTCTTCTTGGTCCGGCCCGCCCCCCTCTGCCTCTCAGCGCGCCCTTTTTAAAATACCGGTATGTCACCGCTCTCTGCAATGGCGCTGGCAAGGCTGCTGTTACTTTGCCCTGCATTGATGGACACTGCGCTGGCGAGGCTGCACTGGGGGGACACTGCGCTGGGGAGGCTGGGGGGACACTGCGCTGGGGAGGCTGCACTGGCGGACACTGCGCTGGGGAGGCTGCACTGGGGGGACACTGCGCTGGCGAGGTTGCACTAGGGGACACTGCGCTGGCGAGGCTGCACTGGGGGACACTGCGCTGGCGAGGCTGCACTGGGGGACACTGCGCTGGCGAGGCTGCACTGGGGGACAATGCGCTGGCGAGGCTGCACTGGGGAACACTGCGCTGGCGAGACTGCACTGGGGGACACTGCGCTGGCGATGCTGCATTGATGAACACTGCGCTGATGAGGCTGCATTCACGGGCACAGATAAGACTGCATTTGATTAAAGAAAAAAAAAAAAGTTCTGAGTTCAATGCTGTTTATTTCAAATTTAAGTTTTTTTCCTAAAATTTACCTCCTAAATTTGAGGTGCGTGTTATACGCCGATAAATACGGTCGATTTTTAAATTTTTTTTGAGTCGTATAGAAGAATGTGAAAAATATTTTTTTTTTCAAAATTGTCGCTTTTTTTTTTTTGTAATCAAATACCACCAAAAGAAAGCTCTATTTGTGGGAAAAAAAGGATGTCAATTTTATTTGGGTACAGCATTGCACGACTGTGCAATTGTCCATTAAAGTAACGCAGTGCCGAATTGCAAAAAATGGGATTTTTTACTTATCTTAAAATCCATTTCTCTGAGTCCACCGATGGACATAGCTGCTGCTTTAAATCATAGACGGATGGATAATAAGCCCCTCCCACTAGGAGTGACCAGGTAGAGCCAAAGACTTTGACACGCCCAGGGGAGTGGGGTCCCTGGGTTATTACCCCTGGTCTTACGGTTGCATCTTCAGTTTAGTTGCATGCAGTGAATAATAACCAAAACCCACCTCTTCAGAGTAAAGAGGGTTGGAAGCTACGTCCGTCTGTGGATTTTACGGTAAGAAAAAAATCCCATTTTCTCTTTCGTCCACCGACGGACGTAGCTGCTGCTTTAAATCCTAGACGGATGGGACGTCCAAAAGCAGTAACCACTGAGGGGTGGGGAAAGGACAAACTTAAACTGCAATTCCCACGGCTAACATAGCCAACTTTATAACATGGAGCCCAACAAGCAACAGCTGGGGCTCAATTGTAGCAAAACCATAAAGGAGAAGGAAAAGTAGACTGCTCCTTAAATGGCGGCCTGCAAAACCTTGCGGCCAAAGGACGCATCCGAGGATGCTAACACATCCACTCTGTAAAACTTGGTGAACGTATGTACAGACGACCAAGTGGCCGCCTTAAAAACTTGCATCACTGACGCCTGATGGCGGAAAGCCCAAGAGGCACTCAACGCCCGCGTTGAGTAAGCCCTGACAGGGAAAGGAGGAACCTTGCCCTTAAGAGAATACACCTTCACCACCGTCTGTCTGATCCATCAAAAGATGGTCGCCGCAGACGCAGCCTGACCCTTATGGGGTCCATCCGTGTTCACAAACAGAGAGTCCAACTTATGAAAGGACTCAGTAGTCACCAGATACACACGTATCGCCCAAACCGCATCCAAGCAATGCAAGGCAGTTTCCTTAGGATGTGAAGGTTTTGGACAGAATGACGGAAGCACTATGTCTTCGTTAAGATGGAAGTCTGAAACCACCTTAGGAAGAAACTACGGATTAGGCCGTAACACTACCTTATCCGGGCAACTTTCTGCGACAAGGCGAGCAAGGAAATGTGTCTTATGTTCTCGAAAGGAGATTTCTGAACAACCGATAGAACCAAATTAAGGTCCCAAGGAGGTAACCGAGACTTCCTGGGGGGGAGCCAAATGGCGAACCCCCTGAAGAAACGTACGAATCAAAGTGTGCGTAGCCAAAGGGCGTTGGAAGTACAAAGCCAAGGCCCAGATCTGACATTTAAGAGTGCCCAATGCCAAACGTTGGTCAACCCTTTTCTGTTGAAAGGTCAGGATCCCGCTGATAGCAGAGGATCTAGGATGCAGCTTCAGCGATTCGCACCAAGCAATGTATTCTTTCCACGTACAATGATAAATCTTCTGAGAAGTGGACTTCCTAGCCTTGAGTAAGACCCCTGTCCTTTAACACCTTGCTTTCAACAGCCAAGCCGTTAAAGCCAGTGACTGTAAAGCAGGATGGAAGATTGGACCCTGAGATAGAAGATCTTCTCCTAGAGGAAGTGTCCACGGACCTGTGACCTTCAGCCGAATCACATCGGCGTACCAGGATCTCCGGGGGCCAATCTAGAGCCACCAGAATTACCGGAATCCCCTCCAACTCGACTCTGTGTAGCAGGTCTGGAGGCGAACAGGTCCACATCCAGGGTCCCCCACCGGAGACACAGCTGGTGGAACACTTGTGGATGCAGGGAATCACTCTCCCTGATCCAGGGTTTGACTACTCAGGTAGTCCGCCTGCCAATTGTCTACGCCGGGAATGTACACGGCGGATAGGGCTGGGACATTGTTCTCTGCCCAGCGCAGGATCTCTGCTACCTCCAGAGCCGCCAGGGCACTTCTGGTGCCCCCTTGATTGACATATGCCATGGCCGTGACATTGTCGGACTGGACTCCGACAGAACACCCCTTGAGATTGGTACAGGCTCAACTTCATTACTCATTACATTCAGGGTACTGTCACGAACCGGCAGGACTGATAGTGGATCCTCTGGACCAGAGAGGCGATGGCACGGGTTGTACTAGAGGACCGGTTCTAAGCAGTTACTGGTCTTCACCAGAGCCCGCCGCAAGGCGGGATGGATTTGCTGCGGCGGTAACTACCAGGTCGTGTCCCCTAGTAACAACTCGACCCCTCTGGCAGCTGATATGGTGTGGTACACAGGGAGTAGGCAAGAGCGTAGTCGGACGTAGCAGAGGTCAGGGCAGGCGGCAAAGGTTCAAAGGCGAGTAGTCGGTAGCAACGGGTTCGGCAACAGGCAAAGCAAACAAACACAGCAGGGAACGCTTTCTCAAAGGCACAAGGCACAAAGATCCGGCAGGAAGCTGTGGGAGGAGAAGGAATTTATGGGTAGTGCACAGGTGAAGCCTAATTATAAGTCAGCACTACCTCTCACAAACCTTAACCCTTAATAACCACTTTAGGCCAGGCACCAATCACTGGTGCACTGGCCCTTTGAATCTAAGAGTCCCGGCGCGTGCGCGCCCTAGAGAGCGGGGACGCACACGCCGAGACGCTGGAGTGCTGCCTGGAGGCATACGCTGTGAGTACTTCCGAGGCCAGCAGGGGGCCCGGAGCGCTCAGCGTAACAGTACCCCCCCCCCCCTTTGGTCTCCCTCTCCTTTTGGTACCGAGGAACTTGAGGATGAGACTGCGGTCCAGGATGTTCTCCTCCGGCTCCCATGACCTCTCCTCAGGACCGCAGTCCTCCCAGTCGACCAAAAAAAATCTTTTCCCCCGGGAGATCTTGGTCGCCAAGATCTCCTTGACAGAGAATATATCGGAGGTACCGGCGACAGGGGTGGGAGAAACTAGCTTGGGAGAAAAACGGTTAAAGACAGCAGGTTTAAGAAGGGAGACCTGGAAGGAGTTATGGATTCGGAGGGAGGGAGGAAGATGGAGCTGATAAGAAACTTGATTGATACGACTCTTGATTTTATAGGGTCCCAAGAAACGAGGGCCCAACTTGTAACTTGGGACCATAAATCGGATGTACCTAGAGGAGAGCCACACCTGGTCACCCGGGCCAAATTCCGGAGGAGATCTGCGTCTCTTGTCAGCTTGAACCTTCATACGGGCGGAAGCCTTGAGGAGAGCAGCGTGAGTTTCTCGCCAGATGGAGGAAAAGTCCTGTACAAGACAGTCAACGGCAGGTACAGAAGAAGGAGTGGGAGACTGTGGCAGAGGTGGAAGAGGATGACGGCCAAAAACTACAAAGAAAGGAGACTTGTTAGAAGCAGAGGATTGTTTGTAGTTGTAGGAGAACTCCGCCCAGGGAAGTAGATCAGCCCAGTCGTCATGGCGTGAGGACACAAAGTGACGCAGATAGTCCCCCAAAATTTGGTTCACCCGTTCTACTTGGCCGTTAGACTGAGGATGGTACGAAGAAGAGAAGTCCAATTTGATCCCGAGCTGAGCACATAGAGCCCTCCAGAATTTGGAGACGAATTGTACCCCACGATCCGAGACAATATGTTTGGGAAGGCCATGGAGACGGAAGATGTGTTGGAAAAATTGTTTGGCCAACATGGGTGCAGAGGGTAGACCGGGCAGGGGTACACAGTGAGCCATCTTGGAAAAGCGATCCACCACGACCCAAATGACGGACTTGCCATGGGAGGAGGGAAGATCTGTAATAAAGTCCATAGCGATGTGAGACCAGGGAACTTCAGGAACAGGTAAAGGCAAGAGGAGACCCGTTGGTTTCTGGCGAGGCGCAAATCATACAGGCCTGGACGAAGTCCGAGACATCTTTCTCCAAAGAAGGCCACCAGTACCTTTGGGAGATTAGTTGGAGAGATTTTAGCACCCCTGGATGACCAGCAAAATGGGAGGCGTTGCCCCACTTGAGAATTCACAACCGCTGACGTGGAGGTACGTAGGATTTGCCAGGAGGAAGAAGGCGCAGGTCCACGGGAGCGACTGTAATAAGGCGTTCTGGAGGGATAATATATTGAGGTGTTAACTCGTCGCCCACCACATCAGAGGAGCGAGACAGAGCATCTGCCCTAATGTTCTTACAAGCCGGACGGAAATGGATCTCAAAATTAAAGCGGGCGAAGAACAGAGACCAACGGGCCTGACGGGGATTTAATCTCTGAGCAGACTGGAGATAAGCCAGGTTCTTGTGGTCCGTGAAGATGTCCACAGGATGTGTGGCGCCCTCGAGTAAATGTCTCCATTCCTCCAGTGCCAATTTAATAGCCAGCAGTTCTCTGTCCCCAATGGAGTAATTTCTCTCTGCGGGAGAGAATGTTTTTGAAAAGAAGCCACAAGTTGAAGTCTTGCCCCTGGAGGACTTCTGGGTGAGGACAGCTCCGGCTCCCACCGAGGAGGCATCCACTTCAAGAGAGAAAGGCTTGGTGGAATCTGGTCTAGAGAGAACGGGTGCAGAGGCAAAGGCGGATTTCTGGGACTGGAAGGCTTCCTCGGCTTGGGAAGGCCAGGATTTGGGGTTAGCTCCTTTTCTTGTGAGAGCCACGATAGGAGCTACCAGAGTGGAATAGTGAGGGTTGAATTGCCTGTAGTAGTTCGCAAAGCCCAGAAATCTTTGTATGGCTCGGAGACCAGAGGGGCGTGGCCAATCCAGAACCGCAGAGAGCTTGGCTGGGTCCATTTGAAGTCCTTGGGCTGAGATAATGTATCCCAGGAAAGGCAGGGAGGTCCGTTCAAAAAGACATTTTTCAAGTTTAGCGTACAGGCGATTCCTCCTAAGACGAGTAAGGACTTGTCGCACATGGACCCGGTGTTGGTCCAAATTGGAGGAGAAGATGAGGATATCATCCAGGTATACGACCACGCAGGTGTAAAGTAAGTCCCTGAAAATATCATTGACAAATTCCTGGAAGACAGCAGGTGCGTTGCAGAGGCCGAAGGGCTTCACCAAATACTCAAAATGGCCGTCCCTTGTGTTAAAGGCTGTCTTCCATTCGTCTCCCTCATGGATACGGATCAGATTATAGGCCCCTCGAAGGTCCAATTTAGTGAAGATCTTTGCCCCTCGGAGACGATCAAATAGCTCAGAGATTAAAGGCAGAGGGTAACGGTTCTTGATGGTAATTTTATTAAGACCTCTGTAGTCAATGCAGGGGCGGAGGGAGCCGTCTTTTTTTGTCACGAAGAAAAAACCGGCCCCAGCAGGAGAAGAAGATTTTCTTATGAATCCTCTCTGTATGTTCTCACGTATATAGTCAGACATGGCAAGAGTCTCAGGAGGTGAGAGAGGATAAATTCTGCCCCGAGGTGGAGTAGAACCGGGTATCAGGTCGATCGGGCAATCATAGGGTCGGTGAGGAGGAAGACCCTCAGCTTGTTTCTTGCAAAAGACATCCGCAAAGGAATGGTATGGCTTGGGCAGCCCAGGAGGCGGAGAAACTTGCGGGTCCTGTTTGACCAGAGCAGGCTTGAGACAGCGGTCAGAACAGGAGGAACCCCAACGCAGGATATCACCGGTGGACCAATTCAGGACAGGACTATGACGTTGAAGCCACGGCAGACCCAGGAGGAGTTCGGAGGAACAGAAGGGAAGGACAAAGAACTCTAAAGTCTCGGTATGAAATATTCCGATGTCCATCTGCAGAGGCTGGGTACGGAACTGCACGGTGGCAGAGAGTCTCTCACCGTTAACAGTAGAGATGAAAAACGGCTTGGGTAGACGGATTACTGGAATACGGTACTTGTCAACCAAGGAGGCGTGAATGAAGTTGCCAGCTGAACCGGAATCCAAGAAGGCGGTTGCGGAGAAAGAGGACTTGGAAGAGATGATCAACTGCACGGGTATGATGAGACGTGGAGAGGAAGAATCCACACCTAGCAACGCCTCTCCACGTTTACTAGGTGCGAGTGTTTCCCGAACGCGGTGGACGGAGAGGACAATCTCTAAGGAAGTGCTCGGTACTGGCACAGTACAGACACAGGTTCTTGTCTCTGCAGCGGCTTCGTTCTTGCGGAGTCACCTGCATGGCCTCCATGGCGGGAGGCCCAGTAGCGGGTTGAGGTGGACGCAGAAAAACGGGAGCCAGACGAGGGTAGCGTCTAGGACGAGCTTTTTCCTTTTCAAGGAGGAGTTCCTCTTGTCTTTCGGCGAAACGCTTGTCTATCCTAGTGGCCAGCAAGATGAGGTCACTAAGAGTGGAAGGAAGCTCACGTGCAGCCAGGACGTCCTTTATCTCGCTGTTAAGTCCCTTCTTGAAGGTGGCGCAAAAGGCTTCATTGTTCCAGTTCAGCTCAGAGGCCAGGAGGCGGAACTGAATGGCATAGTCACCCACGGAAGAATCTCCTTGGGTCAAGTTTAGTAAGGCAGTCTCTGCGGAGGTAACCCGGGCAGGCTCCTCAAAAACATTCCGGAACTCTAGGCAGAAGCTCTGGACGGAAGCGGTGGCAGGATCTGCGCGGTCCCATAGTGGTGTAGCCCAGGCCAGGGCCTTCCCGGACAGTAAACTGAGAATAAAAGCTACCTTGGCTCGCTCAGAAGGAAACTGGTCGGACAGTAGCTCGAGGTGGAGAGAGCACTGCGACAGGAACCCACGGCACTGCTTTGGATCTCCGTCATATTTGTCTGGTAGGGACAAACGGATTCTGGAACCGGTGGCAACTGCAGGCGGAGGTGCTGGCTGTTGCTGAGAAGGCAGGAGCTGCTGCAACATAGCGGCCAGCTGGGCCAACTTTTGACCTTGCTGGGCCACAATGGTGGTGAGGTCCGCTAGGCTTGGCAGGGGAACATCAGCGGGATCCATGGCCGGATCTTACTGTCACGAACCGGCAGGACTGGTAGTGGATCCTCTGAACCAGAGAGGCGATGGCACGGGTTGTACTAGAGGACCGGTTCTAAGCAGTTACTGGTCTTCACCAGAGCCCGCCGCAAGGCGGGATGGATTTGCTGCGGCGGTAACTACCAGGTCGTGTCCCCTAGTAACAACTCGACCCCTCTGGCAGCTGATATGGCGTGGTACACAGGGAGTAGACAAGAGCGTAGTCGGACGTAGCAGAGGTCAGGGCAGGCGGCAAAGGTTCAAAGGCGAGTAGTCGGTAGCAACGGGTTCGGCAACAGGCAAAGCAAACAAACACAGCAGGGAACGCTTTCTCAAAGGCACAAGGCACAAAGATCCGGCAGGAAGCTGTGGGAGGAGAAGGACTTTATGGGTAGTGCACAGGTGAAGCCTAATTAAGTCAGCACTACCTCTCACAAACCTTAACCCTTAATAACCACTTTAGGCCAGGCACCAATCACTGGTGCACTGGCCCTTTGAATCTAAGAGTCCCGGCGCGTGCGCGCCCTAGAGAGCGGGGACGCACACGCCGAGACGCTGGAGTGCTGCCTGGAGGCATACACTGTGAGCGCTCCGAGGCCAGCAGGGGGCCCGGAGCGCTCAGCGTAACAGGTACGTACCCAGCACTCCCCCCCCCCCCTCCCCCAACCGGTCCGACAGGCATCTGTCGTCACCACCGTCCAGAATACTGGAAGGAGAAGATTCCGAGAGCTGAGCCACCAATTCAAGGAGTCCTTGGATCTCCGACTCAAACGAATCAGACTGTCCAGGGATAGAGGATCCTTGTCCCATTTGACAAGGATCTCCTGTTGCAAAAGTCTTGTGTGGGCCTGAGCATATGGTACGGCCTGGAAGGAGGACACTATAAGGACCAGCACCTGCATAGATGACCTGAGATACACCAGGTCGCAAGCCAGCAGCGACAGAATCGCTTCCTTTAACTTCTGTAACTTCACAGGAGGTAGAAATACCTTTGCCGAAGCTGAATCTAGGATCATCCCTAAATACTCTAGTCTGGTTGTTGGAACCAGGGCAGATTTCTAAAGGTTGAGATTCCAACTGAACTGCTTCAGAGCGTGAATGGTCACCTCCAAATCCCATTCCAATGTCAGACGAGTCCGCTCGGAGAAGATCGTCCAGGTACCACAGAATTGCTATTCATCTCTGTCGTTGCAGAGCCAGGATAGGGGCTAACACCTTGGGGAAGACCCTGGGAGCAGAGGCGAGACCAAACGGGAACGCCACAAATTGAAAATGGTCCTTGCCCACCGCGAAGCAGAGGAATCGTTGTTGACCCTGGCAAATAGGGACATGGAGATAGGCATCCTTTATCGATCGAGGCCAGCAGGTCCCCCTGATGCAAGAACGCCACCACCGACCGCAGGGACTCCATGCACAAAGCGGTTCACAGTTTTGAGGTCCAAGATTGGACGCAATTTGCCCTCCTTCCGTGGAATGGTAAACGGGTTCGAATAGAACCCTCAAAAGCGTTCCTGAAGAGGAACTGGTACATTCACGCCTTGTGACAGCATATCCCGAATCGCTTCCTGCAGCAACGCAAGGCGGTCTGGGGACAGCTGAAGATTGGAGGGAAAAAATCTGTCTGGCGGACGGGAACAAAACTCTATCTTGTACCCAGACTGAATTACCTCGTGGACCCACCTGTCGGGCAACAGGATCCGGGAAGAAATAGAGACGTCCCCCCACCCCTGAAGTGGGTGGGGCGGCCCCTTCAGGCAGAAGGGGTCTGCTTGGAGGTGCTGGGGGCAGAGGATTTCGGCTTACCAGCCCACCGTTTCCCGGATCCGTTTCCACCCGAAGTGTGTTTGGTTTTCTGCGACACGGTTGCGCGAAAAGGAAGCTCTGGGCTGTAAAGGAAGGACCTCGCTTACGTGAGGTAGACTTGCCCTTAGTTGAGTAAGGAAGGAGTGTGCTCCTTCCCTCCAGTGACCGTCTTGATCAAGTCATTCAAGGAGGAACCAAAAAGGCGATCACCCTGAAAGGGAAGATCTGCCAAAAGCTTCTTAGAAGCCTGGTCGGCCGACCAGGACTTTAGCCAGATCGCACGTCTGATGAGCACACTTACCACTGACGATCTGGCCGTGAGCAGAAGAACATCCAGGTTAGCATCGCATACAAATTGCAGAGTCTGCGATAATTGTTCAGCGAGTTCCAGGGCAGATGATGGTAACACGGTTACTGTCAGTGCTTCTCTAAGCCTTTACCCATTCAAACATAGTCTGAGAGACTAGAATGGTAGTCAGGGCAGGCCTGAGAATAGATCCCACTACCGTATACAGGTGTCGGGATAAGACCTCAATATGCCTGTCAACCGGATACGGGAGAGATGAAGATTCTGACACCGGTAAAACCGTGGCCTTGTGAATACCACATATCTGGGTGTCCAACCAAGGGGCAACCGTCCGTTTGCGTAAGATCTCTTCCTCAAACGGGTACGGGAATTGCAAGCGTGCGATTAGGTCGCCGCCATTGTTCCTCCACTAAGGAGGACAAAACTTCGGGACAAGCGAAAACCTTGGCCAATTTCTTTGCCCTGAGGGATCCAAAGGACACCAATGCTCCTTGCGATTATGATTTTTAGGGTGTCCCTCACTGAGGATATCAAAGGATCTACCAGAGCATTTCCTGTGCCAAGGCGGGTGTGGAAACATCCTCTTCCGTGTCAGAAAAGTCTGAATGCGGGGACACATCCTCCAAAAGGGGGTCTGCTTTGCCGGTGACCATATCGGCCTCAGAATCTGAGATGTGACAGGCGAGGGCTGAGGGCGTTTCTTAGTAAATGCTGCCGCAATAACTTTGGCCATTTTTCTGGACATTTCTTGCATCACAGACAATAAAGTCACATCATGAGCATTAGAAGCAGGCCCCAACGATACATCTGGGGTCGCAGACAAACTTGGGAAATCCATGTTGGACATATGGCCAAACGGGATTGCACAGTAAGAATGTAAAGAGCACCCCCACCGTCCACTACCCGGGATAGCACCTGAGGAGACTTGCATAGGTGACCCCCCCACTAAAAATGAAGATGCACCGGTGAGGCCAGGGGTAATCACCCTCAAAGCCTTTGGCTCTACCTGGTCACTCCTAGTGGAAGGGGCTTATTACCCATCCGTCTATGATTTAAAGCAGCAGCTACGTCTGTCGGTGGACGAAAGAGAAATAGAACCTGGTCATTAAGGGGGCAAATCTTTCCTGTCTTCAAGTGGTTAATAATGCATTGCTATAGGTGTAGGCCATTTACCTTATGAAATCTAACAAAAAACTCCTAGAGATAGCAATGTACTAGCAACAAGGAAGGATGAAATAATGCAAAGGGACTCGCAGCTGATATTGTTCACCTCCACCATCACAGGAGTAAGATGTTTCTCTGATTCAAACCTCCTCACATGTGCTTTCTCTCCCCTGATGCAGTATTTCGGAGCTCAGCATTTAAGAGCTCACTCCTGTGATAATAGAGGTGAACAGTAATGGCTGTGAACAGTAATGGCTGTGAGTTTTAGTGAAGTCCTGGCAACAAAGCAGGATAAGGTTATGTAATCTCTGGTCATTTTTGCAGTCAGGCTTCATGAGGTACATAAACGGCCTACATCTATAGCAAGGGCATTTTTCAACTTTGAACAAAGCTACGCAGTTTTTCATCTAAAGACACCGCCACTTATGTGCATAGACAGTGTTTTGGTAAAGGTGAACTATGCCTTTAAAGAGTTTGTTTTCTGCACAGTTCAAACCTATATATATTTTCTATTGGCCGAATTCTGCTTGCTTTTGTTATTGCCCGATTATACAATGGAATAAAGTGGTCATTTATTTACAATACCTGTTTTTCTACAGACCTTTCTAAGGGACCAAACATCTTAAAAGTATCTGTTTTTAAAAAGGACAGCAGTGGAGCCAGGAGAATGTTTCTGCAGTTTACTGTCCCCGAAAAATGTTACAGAAAATAAGAAAAAAAAGCAAGGCATCACTTAATATGAAGTTTATTATTCCAGGTTTTAATGCTTGTACTTGCACTTTCCCATGGGTAGATTGTGTGTATGTACGCTTTTCTCTATACACGTGCCTTGTTTGTAATCTTTTTGTACATTATACATCATTTACTAGAATTGCTTGTCAAACAGCACAGTCACTTGTATTAGATCAAAGAAGCTTTATTTTATACAGCAGAATAGGTTTAATATGTGTGTTTCTCTCCTAAATCAGTTTAAATAAAGGTTGGTTGTCAAACATATCTCATTCATTTATAATTAGCAGGTGGTTTAAATAAAGGTGCAATGATTTCTAACTGAGCCTCCATATCTCTGAGTGTATTGTATACAAAACTTAGGATATTCATACAAACACCACCCTTGCTGGTCTTCAAATTGTAGCATGCACAGGCAAAAAAGCACACGTTGTTCTGCACCTTGACTTGGTTAAACATGTCCATGAAAAGTGTGTTACGTCCTCCCTTCCCCCATTGTTTTCCTTCCTAGTTGCTTAGTAAACGCTCATAAAACTGCATCTTTCTTTACATCAGTGCTGTACTTGTCCTCTTGGCAACATGACAAACACAGACAACACAGACAACATGACAAACACAGGAGACAAGAAATTGGCAAAAAATAAACTGAAAGAGGTACAAGGTGCTGATTATCCAGGAAGGGATGTAGAAGGACCAGACCTGGACAATGTTACCAAATCATCACAAACTCTACCAACAAACCTAGCCAAGGGCTGGCGTCTGACCAGATTCCCTGAATTCTCAATTCATGTACACTACAGCTCCTAAAACTGAGTTTAGGAACTTTCATTGTTTTTTTGACCAAAGCTTCTAAACTCAACTCCATAAAAGCCTGTGTCAATGTACACATAGCCTTTTACGAATGATTAGGAGCTTCTGCAGTTAGGGGGGATTCAAACTCCCTCAACTTCCCCTTCCTGAACGCAGAAGAACCACATTCAGGATAGGAAAGTTTCTCTGTCGCTCATTGACAGACGTAGTCTTCTTGATTCACAAGAACTGGGTTATGCTGCCCTCTACAGGAGTAGGACTAGGCAGAAAGAAAAAACGTTCTGGCTCCACCCTAGGGGCAGTCCCAGAGGGTATATCCTCTTCCTGTCTGCTACAGAGAATCAGTTTTTTTCTGTCTAGTCAGGAGTAAGGACCTAAGTTCCTTGCTGGGATCTTTTTGGTCCTGGCAAGATTTTTTCTTTAGAAAAAATATTTTTTAGGTAGTTTTCTCCAGTGTTTTTTTCCTGTGAGATCTTCAAGCAAAAACGCCGGACTGGGCGACACTAGTGGTCACCCCAGCCGGCCTACGAGCGCGCGCAGACCATTGCATTGCGCTTGGTCGGCCGCGACACATTCAAGTAAGTATGCGGGGCCGGGCGACGGGCTGGATGTTGAGATCCAGTGGTCACCCCGGTTTCTGCCTACGAGCGCGTGCAGATCAGAGCTCCGCGCTGGGTCGGCCGCGACGGAGTCCCATTGGAGGGACTGACCTTGCGAGTTAAAAGTCTCGCTTGGACGCCAGGAACCACAGTCGAGGCGTCCGGAGTGGTCCACAACCCCCCACCCCGGTGGAGAGGGTATTGTGAAGAGAGTGTGCCTGTCGGTTCGGTATGGTGAGTAAACGTTCCCTTTTTTCCTCGTTATGAGGCAGTATGAATTATGGGCCTCTCCATACATGGTCAGTATATATCTGACACTAAAAGTCCCCCTTGTAAATACAGTATGTGTTTGGTGGGAAGTGGACTTGGTTTGAGAGCTAACACTCTACCCAGCAGACTGTAGTATTACAGCAGACATAGGAGGTATAATCCTACCTTAATTGTAGTGTACCTCCTGCAGATCGATAAACCGCCACTTAGCAGAGATGCAGGTGGATGTGCTGGGAAAAACGATTTTGGCGGTCCGCCGCCATTTTGCCGTAGACCAGGTGCATGTATGTCCTCAGGTCACGCCGGCCGCCATGTTTTTGGAGTCTATTGTCTCCTGTATGGGGGCGGCCATGTTTGATGAGCCCAGCTACCTCGTGGAGAGCTGGGAACGCCGGAAGGCGTACACAGGGGGCGGAGCCACGTCCTTCTACCCGGGAAAACGAACACAGCTCTTTCCAGTCTGTAAAAGACAGACGCTGACTGCAGTTGGTTGGAAACTTCTCTGCATCGGGTGGTGAGCCTTGGGGGTCCCTCTCTCTCTCTGTGGGGATCGAGAAGCAGGTACTCTGAGGGGCGCTATTGCGCTAGGGGGAGACACATAAAAAAAAAAAAAGAGGTATTTTTTTATTTAAAAAAAAAAAAGAAAGTTTTTTGTTTTTTCTGGCAGAGGTGTCCTGAATTAACATGGACCCTGCCACTCATGTATCTCCACCGGATCCCCTCGAGGTGTCTGCAGGATCCTCCAGCACCCCACTGACGGTTGAATCATTGTCAGCTATTATGGAAACTGTTGTGTCCCGGGTGGAAGTGGCTTGTCAGGGACAGGGCGCAAGAAAGCGACCCCCGCCTAACCCCTTATTATCTGAAACTTCGGATTCAGACTCTGAGCCTATTTCTGCAGTTGCAGGTACTTCATCTGGGATTGGTGTCTCGGGTACTGTCTCTTCAGACAGTGAGGAGGATGTTTCGGCATCAGCCATAGCCCGAGAGGAAGCGTTGGTAAACGCACTCATTGTATCTGTTCAAGAAACCTTAAGATTACAGGGTATTCCGTCGGAAATAGCTGAAACTGAAATCCCTTTTGGGACTAAAAAACGCATGAAAATGGCGAAGGTTTTTCCATTGCCCAAATGTTTTGGCAATCCAATCAAAGAAGAATGGAGTCTGCCAAAACGCACCTCTGCTATTTCTAAACGCATTAACAGGCGTTATCCGTTGAGGAAACCCTCATTAAGAAATGGACAGAACCACCTGTGGTGGATTCACCAATTGCTAGATTGAATAAAGCCACGGTTTTTCCTTTAGAAGACGCTCCGTCTTTTAAAGATCCAGTGGATCGCAAGATAGAAGCTATGTCTCGCACCATGTTTTCCTTGATTGGATCAGCTTTCAGACCAATAATTGCTATTGGTCTGGTTTCGCAGACTGTAACTGAATGGACCAAGTGGTTACGCCGGGACTTAGAAGAGGTCCCTCAGGCGGTATCAGATTTGTTGGAACAAATGATACAGGGGTTACAGTTTGTGTGTGATGCGGCGTTAGACGCCACTCCATTATTGGCACGAGCATCAGTTTCAGCAGTGGTTCTCAGGCGTACACTGTGGCTAAAAGGTTGGTTAGCCGACCAAGGTTCCAAAAAAGCATTAGCTAATATCCCCTTTTTAGGAGAGCGTCTATTTGGAGCCAACTTAGATGAGATCATTAAGGATCTCACGGGTGGAAAAAGCACCTTTTTACCGCAAAATGTTAAGGGTAAAGCAACTTGTCAAAGACGAGGGCCTTCTTTCTCTGCTCACAAAAAAGTTTTTTCGTCCCGCGGGTGAAAAAATTAAGTCCTTCAAAGCTCCTTCAGGGGGCTTCAGGGGACGTTGGTCGGGCAAGCAAAAGCCCGCCCCCTCCAGACCTGAAGATAAATCGTCCAAAGCCTGAAGGTGCGCCCCCACCCATAATTGGGGTGGGGGGACGTCTTCGCCGGTTCCCGGATCCATGGCTTTCCAGAATCCCGGACAAGTGGGTTTGCGAAGTCAGGGTACAAGATCGAGTTTCGATCTCTCCCACCGGCGCGATTCTTCCCTTCCAATATCCGACTATCCCCGGATCGTTTAGAAGATCTGCGGAGAGCAGTCACGGATTTACTACAACAAGGAGTGGTAGTCCACGTTCCTTGGACAGAACGTTTTCAAGGGTTTTATTCAAACCTATTTACAATACCCAGGAAAGAGGGCAAAGTGCGTCCAATTCTGGACTTAAGGGCACTCAATTCCTTTCTCAACATAAGGAAATTCAAGATGGAATCCATTCGCACAGTAGCAGCCTTCCTGCATCCAGGGGATGTCCTAGCGTCCATAGACATCAAGGACGCCTATCTTCACATTCCCATTTTCGCAGGACATCAGCGGTTTCTACGCTTTTCTGTAGAAGAGAACCACTATCAGTTTGTGGCGTTACCTTTCGGTTTCGCCACGGCTCCTCGGGTCTTCACGAAGGTGTTGGCCCCAATGTTGGCACTACTGCGCCAAAGAGGCATATCGATTCTAGGTTACCTAGACAATCTCCTGCTTCATGCAGAGTCTCCTCAGACCCTGCTACAAAACATAGAAATTACTATAATTTCTTTACAGGAATTCGGGTGGCTGGTGAACCAGCAAAAGTCATTTCTGGTTCCCACCCAGAGGCTCGAATATCTGGGTCTAATTCTAGACACGTTCAGGACAAGAGTTTTCCTTCCGGTAGGGAAACTCCGGAAGATTCAATCAGCAGTCCAGTTGTTACAGCTGGTCTTCCCTTCGGACTTGCATGAGGGTTCTGGGGTTGATAGTGGCTTCCTTCGAAGCAGTCCCATTTGCCCAGTCCCATACCCGAATTCTTCAGCAAGAGATTCTTCTCAGATGGAATCGGAATCCGGAATCTCTGGACTATCGGATCCGATTGAGCAAACAGACCAGAGAGTCTCTGGTCTGGTGGCTTCAGTCTCCGATGCTCAGCCAGGGAAAGTCATTTCTGCCAATATATTGGACGATAGTGACCACGGATGCCAGCCTATCCGGATGGGGAGGAATTCTCGGTCAGTTATCCGTTCAGGGACTTTGGTCCCCGGAAGAATCCAGGTTACCGATAAATGTATTGGAACTGAGAGCGATCAGACTTTGTCTGATTCACTGGACCGAGCAGCTCCAGGGCAGCCCGGTTCGGATCCAGTTGGACAACGCCACGGCCGTGGCTTATGTCAATCACCAGGGGGGCACCAAGAGTGTCCGAGCGGCCAAGGAAGTGGCTTACATTCTTCGCTGGGCGGAACGATTTGTTCCAGCGATCTCTGCGGTGTTCATTCCGGGGATGGAAAATTGGCAGGCAGATTATCTCAGCCGTCAGACTCTGGATCAGGGGGTATGGTCCCTCCATCCAGAAGTTTTCCACCAGTTGTGCCTACGTTGGGGCACCCCGGATGTGGATCTGTTGGCATCTCGATTCAACAGGAAAGTACAGAGATTCGTGGCTCGCTCCCGCGATCCTCTAGCAGAGACCGCAGACGCACTGATCGCCCCGTGGGGGCAATACCAGCTAATGTATGCCTTCCCTCCTCTTGGGTTACTGCCAAGACTTCTTCGCATGATAGAGGAGGAAGGAATTCCAGTAATCCTGGTAGCTCCGGACTGGCCTCGCCGAGCGTGGTACGCCGACTTGGTCAGACTGGTAGCGGACGTCCCGTGGAGACTTCCTCTCAGGGAGGATCTACTGTCTCAGGGACCGATCTTCCATCCTGCTTACGATCGCTGGTTTTAAACGGCCTGGTTATTGAGACCCAGGTGCTGAAGGACAAGGGATTGTCAGCTTCAGTTATTCCTACTCTAGTTAAAACCAGGAAAGCGACTTCCAGAAAGATTATCATCGTACATGGAAGTCTTATATTGTGTGGTGTGAATCCCTTGGGTTCCATCTACATCTTTATTCGGTAGCCCGAATATTGGCTTTTCTGCAACAGGGAGTTGAGCAGAAGCTGGCCTTGAGTGTTATCAAGGGTCTGGTTTCAGCATTTGCTATCTTCTTTCGAAGCCTTTGTCTACTCATTCCTTGGTGCGGAATTTCATCCAGGGGGTGCGACACCTGGCTCCGCCAGTGCACGCGCCGTTACCATCCTGGGATCTTAATTTGGTGCTGTCGGTTCTTCAGACACCTCCCTTTGAAAATATCAGGGAGATTCCCTTGCTTACTTTATCCCAGAAGGTGGTCTTCTTGGTGGCTATCACTTCTGCACGCAGGGTGTCAGAACTGGCTGCATTATCCTGTTGTTCCCCAGATCTGGTGGTTCATAGGGATAAGGTTGTTCTTCATCCGAATCCATCCTTCCTTCCTAAGGTGGTTTCAAAGTTTCATTGAATGAGGACAGTGTATTGTCCTTCCTATGTCCTTAGCCCAATCATCCTCGAGAATTTGCATGGCATTCCTTGGATGTAGTTCGGGCGATCAGGATATATTTGAATACTACGGATTCAATTTGTAAGACGGATTCACTGTTTGTGATCACGGATGGCCCTAAGAAGGGGTTGCCTGTTCTGCTGCGACCATCTTTAGATGGATCAGACAGACGGTGGTATAGGCTTATTTTATCTAAGGGTCGGGATCCCCCGTTCCCTGTTAAGGCGCATTCTACTCGGGCGCTTAGAGTTTCCTGGACCTTCCGCCATCAGGCGTCAGTGGTTCAGGTTTTCAAGGCGACTGTTTAGTCGTCGGTTCATACCTTTACAATATTGTATAAGGTTTATGTGATGGCATCGTCAGATGCCTCTTCTGGCCGCAAGGTTCCTGCAGGCCACTGTTTGAGGAGACTGTTGGTCTACCTCGAGGATTTGTGGGGTAGGTCTCATCTGTTTACTCGATGAGTCCTTTGATACTTCTGGTTGGCTCCGGTTGGGCCTTCTAGATTGGATTTTGATTTCTGTCAATCCCACCCCTCATTTGTGGCACTGCTTCTGGATGTCCCAGTTCTTGTGAATCAAGAAGACTACGTCTGTCAATGAGCGACAGAGAAAATCGGATTTTTGTAAGATCTTACCGTAAAATCCTTTTCTCTTAGCTCATTGACAGACGTAGTACCCGCCCCTCTATCATTGAGTTGGGTTGGGTTAAATTCTCTGTTGCTGCTTTGTGACAGAACTGATTCTCTGTAGCAGACAGGAAGAGGATATACCCTCTGGGACTGCCCCTAGGGTGGAGCCAGAACGTTTTTTCTTTCTGCCTAGTCCTACTCCTGTAGAGGGCAGCATAACCCAGTTCTTGTGAATCAAGAAGACTACGTCTGTCAATGAGCTAAGAGAAAAGGATTTTACGGTAAGATCTTACAAAAATCCGATTTTTTATCGCTGGCGGTAAAATCACGCTGCCATTTTGCCTCATTTTGCTTTTTCCCCGCTGTCGGTGGTCAAAGTAGGCTATGTGTACATGAAGCCTAAATTTAACCACTAGCCCTCTGGAAAGCTTTACTCCCTTCATGACAGGCCATTTTTTGCTATTTATCACTGTGCTACTTTAACCACTTGCTGTCCGGCTGCCGTAGTTTTACTGCGGCAGGTCGGCTTTATTACACAAAACAATGTACCTGTACGTCGCTTCATGTAATAGACAGTGGGGGGTACATGTGCGCCGATTGGCCAGAGGAGGGGCGAGCCTTGGCCAGAGGAGGGGCCGGCTACCTGCCATAGCTCTCCTTGGAGACACAATGGCGGTCTCCTATGTAAACAAGGCAGACCGCCGTTCTGGCTCAGATAAACACATGGATTCCTCCTATTTAGGGACACGGGTCTCTGTTCATCTATTGAGTACATCCCCCACACAGTTAGAAAGCACTCCCTAGGAGCAGACTTAACCCTTTGATCGCCCCTGGTGTTAACCTCTTCAGTACAGGAACAGTGCATATTTTTAGTCCTCAAAAGTGTCAGGTGTCCGATCTATCCACCTCAATGTCACAGTCCCGCTAAAAATCGCTGATCGCCGCCATTACTAGGAAAATAAATAAAAATTACATAAATCTTTCTCCTAGTTTGTAGACGCGATGACTTTTGCGCAAATCAATATACAGTGGGTACGGAAAGTATTCAGACCCCCTTAAATTTTTCACTCTTTGTTATATTGCAGCCCTTTTCTAAAATCATTTAAGTTCATTCTTCTTCCTTATGAATGTACACACATCTCCCCATACTGACAGAAAAACACAGAATTGTTGACATTGTTGCAGAGTTATTAAAAAAGAAAAACTGAAATATCACATGGTCCTAAGTATTCAGACCCTTTGCTGTGACACTCCTATATTTAACTCAGGTGCTTTCCATTTCTTCTGATCATCCTTGAGATGGTTCTACACCTTCATTTGAGTCCAGCTGTGTTTGATTATACTGATTGGACTTGATTAGGAAAGCCACACATCTGTCTATATAAGACCTTCCAGATCACAATGCATGTCAGAGCAAATGAGAATCATGAGGTCAAAGGAACTGCCTGAAGAGCTCAGAGACAGAATTGTGGCAAGGCACAGATCTGGCCAAGGTTAAAAAAAGATTTCTGCTGCACTTAAGGTTCCTAAGAGCACAGTGGCCTCCATAATCCTCAAATGGAAGACGTTTGGGACGACCAGAACCCTTCCTAGAGCTGGCCGTCCGGCCAAACTGAGTTATCGGGGGAGAAGAGCCTTGGTGAGAGAGGTAAAGAAGAACCCAAAGATTACTGTGGCTGAGCTCCAGAGATGCAGTCAGGAGATGGGAGAAAGTTGTAGAAAGTCAACCATCACTGCAGCCCTCCACCAGTCGGGGCTTTATGGCAGAGTGGCCCGACGGAAGCCTCTCCTCAGTGTAAGACACATGAAAGCCCGCATGGAGTTTGCTAAAAAACACCTGAAGGACTCCAAGATGGTGAGAAATAAGATTCTCTGGTCTGATGAGACCAAAATAGAACTTTTTGGCCTTAATTCTAAGCGGTATGTGTGGAGAAAACCAGGCACTGCTCATCACTTGTCCAATACAGTCCCAACAGTGAAGCATGGTGGTGGCAGCATCATGCTGTGGGGGTGTTTTTCAGCTGCAGGGACAGGACGACTGGTTGCAATCGAGGGAAAGATGAATGCGGCCAAGTACAGGGATATCCTGGACAAAAACCTTCTCCAGAGTGCTCTGGACCTCAGACTGGGCCGAAGGTTTACCTTCCAACAAGACAATGACCCTAAGCACACAGCTAAAATAAGGAAGGAGTGGCTTCACAACAACTCCGTGACTGTTCTTGAATGGCCCAGCCAGAGCCCTGACTTAAACCCAATTGAGCATCTCTGGAGAGACCTAAAAATGGCTGTCCACCAACGTTTACCATCCAACCTGACAGAACTGGAGAGGATCTGCAAGGAGGAATGGCAGAGGATCCCCAAATCCAGGTGTGAAAGACTTGTTGCATCTTTCCCAAAAAGACTCCTGGCTGCATTAGATCAAAAGGGGGCTTCTACTAAATACTGAGCAAAGGGTCTGAATACTTAGGACCATGTGATATTTCAGTTTTTCTTTTTTAATAAATCTGCAACAATGTCAACAATTCTGTGTTTTTCTGTCAGTATGGGGTGCTATGTGTACATTCATGAGGAAGAAGAATGAACTTAAATGATTTTAGCAAATGGCTGCAATATAACAAAGAGTGAAAAATTTAAGGGGGTCTGAATACTTTCCGTACCCACTGTACACTTATTGGGATTTTTTTAATGAAAATATGTGGCAGAACACCTATTGGCCTAAATTGATGAAAAAAAATTAGATTTTTACATTTTATTTATTGGATTGGATTTTATTTATAGCAGAAAGTAAAAAATAAAAACCTTAGAGGTGATCAAATACCACCAAAAGAAAGCTCTACTTGTGGTGGAAAAAATGATATCTATTTGTGTACAGCGTTGCATGACCGCGCAATTGTCAAAGTAACGCAGGCGCCGTATCGCAAAAAATGGCCTGGTCATTAAGGGGGTAAAAAATAGTAAATAGTGCCGCGCTAAAAAGAATTTGTGCACAAATGAACATACACCTATAAATCCTTAATAATTATTCGAAAAAGAAGAAGCAAAGTCCAATAATTATAAAAATAATAACTGTAGAAGATAGTCCCACACAAGAAGGTGCTGACTTGTAAACGTGATGGATCCCACATCAAAAATTTCTAAAATTCGCTCACCAGATGGCATGGACCCAAAATACCATACAGCAATTGGGTCATGCAGGCTGAAAATGAAGCTGTCCTCAATACCAGATGGTAGGAACTTCCACAGACTCTCTGGATGGCAGGTGTTGGTGGCAATCATCAAAAAACGATCCGCACGGAAATGTCTAGGAATCTCCACTCCAGGGAGTGTATGATGGGATAAACCAGAGAGACACCATAGCGTAATACCATTTGGAAAATTTATTGAAGAATAAAAGAATTGCACTTACAATGAGTCAGATGGTAAGAAGCATTCAGTAAAATTTGGCACTCTTGATACTTCTAACGCATTTCATTACAAATAACATTTTCAAAGGAATTAGCTAATTCCTTTGTGCTTTATGTTTTGTTAGCACAGTTTTTTTACTTTATTCCCATTAAGGGGGTAAAACCTTAGTTCTTAAGTGGTTAATTGCATCGTCATGCAACACTGTACGCAAAATAATTCCATATCATTTTTTTTCACACACCGAGCTTTGCTTTCGTGATATTTGAAAACCAATGGGCTTTTTATTTTTTGCTATGTAAACGTAAAAAGACCAAAAATTGTGAAAAAATAAAAACTTTTTTTCTCTTTCGTTCATTGACGGACATAGCTCCATATTTTCTTTGACTGTGGCTCTCTGCTGGGATCTGCGGTCCTAGCATTTTTTCCCTTTGTTAAATTACATTTATTTACTTTTTCTTTGTTATTTTTGTTCCTGCTTGAATTACAATCAAAAGCCAGACTGGGCGATGCACTGAATATTCTAGATCCTTATTGTCTTCCCAGTCTGGTCTGCGAGCGCGACCCAACTATTAGCTTTGCGCTAGGTTGGCCGCGACATAGCCCCACTGGACGGGGGCTGGCCAGCAAGTGAAACACCCTGTAAGGTCGCATAGCCCTGGTCACGACAGCAGTCATGATCAAAGTCGCAGCGTACCTCAGGCGGCAGCACCCCCATTCCAAGATGGTGCGGTCGACTGCTGGGAGTAGCGCCGGCCTGGTGACCGTGGTATGGTAAGTAGTGTCCCCCTCTTTTTCCATGGAATTGTTGGGATGGTCACGGGCCCTCCCTGGGGATGGTAGGCTTCTCCTGTGTCCTTCCTCCCCCTCAGACTTTTCCCCCTTCTCCTTAGCAGGGTTTCCCATGTAGGTGCCCTCATCTGCCCCCTGTTGCTCCCTGGCCCCTCGGGGCGGGAGGGGGCATGGGTGTTTTGGGGGCTGGGGGGGCTTGTATGGTGCTGGACCGAAGAAGAAGTGGGTCATGCCACTGCCGGCCCCCTGGTGGGGGTTTCGGTACCTGGGTGCTGCAGGGGGGGATCACCTCCTGGGGTCTGTGTGCTTCCCTGGGGTCCCGTGCAGCGCCACGTGGTGCTGAAATTTTGCTGTGGATTCTGTATTCCCGGCTTTGGCCGCCATGTTTTTGGTTTCCCTATAGAGTCTATTGGTGGCCATTTTCTTGTAGTCTTATGGGGGTGCTGGGCTGCTGGGGACTCTAGTGTCAGGTCAGCATTTCCTCTTTCTAGCAGTGTGGCAGATTGTTTTTGGCGCTCTCCAGCTCGGGGGGTGAGTCTCTGGGGGTACTCTATCCTTCCTCTGCTGTATACAGCGCCCTGGTTGCACTGATTCTTATGGTGCCCTAGCGGTGCACGGGGGGGGTTGACGGAAGGGCCTCCCGTTTTTTTTTTTTTCTGAGCAGCGCAGTTCCGATATATTGTCATGGAGCCTCTGGAGCGCGTTTCACCACCCAATCCTCTCCTGGAAGCTGCCAGACCCTCTGGGTCTCAGTCTGCCCTGGTGGCCATGACAGCAGCCCTGCAATCACTAGTAGCGAAAGTAGATATGGCCCTGCAAAGGAGGCTTGGCAAGAAGCGCCCCAGCCTTCACCTATACACTGCTGTATTTTGGCCTAGGCCGAAAAGGCCTAGGCCTGGGGTAGCACTTTGTGGGGGGCGGCAAAAAAGCCGCCCCCCTCACATAAAAAAACCCTGATCCATTCTGTGAGTCACATCCATCCTCTGAGACCCGTCTGCTTGTGTGCTCCCGTCACCTTGTGTGCCTCCCGCCGCCTTGTCTGCTCCCGTCACCTTGCCTGCCTCCCGCCACCTTCCACACACACAGTCTCCGGCTTTCAGCAATGAAGGGGCGGCCAGACCGGCTGCACTTCAATCAGTGGGTGGGGGCAGAGCCTAATGCTCCGCTTACCCTCCTCCGTGCTGCATGTAAGGGATACTATTTTCTCCCCAGGGCGGAGTCTATCTATGTCGAGGAGGAGAGAGAGGAGGACAAGGGAACCCCCAGGCCAGGACATCTGACAGCAGGTAGGAATCACGATTTTAGGTTACCACTGCTATTGCTACAAATTAATAATTCACTGCATGTGAACTGTTTAATAAGTATGCATTGGTTTCAGCATGTGCAAAATGCTCCATGCTGAAACCAATGCAAACGCATTTAACAGTTCACATGCAGTGAATGTTCATGTACTGCAAACTGCTCCAAGCTTTTACCACTTCTGGACTGGAAGATTTTCCCCCTTAATGACCAGGCCATTGTTTGTTATTCTGCACTGTTATTTTAACGGACAATTGCGCGGCTGTGCGGCACTGTACCCTAAAAAAAAATTGATGTCCTTTTTTTCTCACAAATAGAGATTTGGTGGTATTTGATCACCTGTGCGATTTTTATTTATCGCGCTATAAACAAGAAAAGCGCAACAATTTTTTTCACATTCTGCTATATAACATCCCCCCAAAAAAAATTAAAAACATAATTTTTCATCATTTTAGGCCAATTTGTATTCTACTTTATATTTTTGGTAAAAGAAATCCCAATTTTTATTGGTTTGAGCAAAAGTTATTGTGTCTACAAACTAGGAGAAAGATTTAGGTCTTTTTTTTTTTTTTTTTTTACTACTAATGGCGGCGATTTGCGATTTTCAGCGGGACTGCAGCGGACAGGTTGGAACACTGACATTTTTGACACTCTTGGGGGGGACCAGTGACATTACTACAGTAATCAGTGCTAAAAATGTGCACTGTTACTGTAATAATGGCACTGGCAGGGAAGGGGTTAACCCAGGGGTGATCAAAGGGTTAAGTGTGAGCCTAGGGGTGTTTTCTAACTGTATGGGGGAGGGACTTGTGAAATTACCACAGAGACCTGTGTTCCTAAATAGGAGGATCACAGGGGCTCTGTGATCATTTCAGAGCGAACAACAGTCTGCTGTGTTTACAACAGCTGACCATCCCCTCTCAGAGGGGAGCGATCGCGGGTGCCTGGCAGCAATTGCGGTTGCTGGCCCTGTGGATTGGCATCCCCGCTGCCTAGTGGGGGCAGTAGTAGCGCACGCTTACTGCCGCAGTAATTCTGTGGTAGGCAGTCAGCAAGTAGTTAACCACTTGCCGACCGCCTGCTGCAGTTTTACTGCGGCAAGCTGGCTCGGCTGCATGAACCAATGTAGTACTAAGTCAGTTGCGCGCGTAGTTCTAGGGGGCCGCCCCCACTAGGCAGCGGGAATGCCAATGCATGGGGCCGGCGGGCGTGATTGCCGCCGGGCACCCGCGATCGCTCCCTGCTGATAGAGAGAAGGATGGTCAGCTGTTGTAAACACAGCTGATCATTCTTCTCTCTGAAATGATCACAGAGTGCCTGCGATCCTTCTGTATAGGATCACAGGTCTCTATGGTAATTTCAAAAGCCCCTCCCCCCACAGTTAGTATACACTCCCCTAGGCTTACATTTAACCCCTTGATCACTGACTAGGTTAACCTATTCCCTGCCAGCGTCATTATTACAGTATTAGTGCATATTTTTAGCACTAGTGATTACTGTAGTAATGTCACTGGTCCCCCCAAAAGTGTCAGAAAATGTCAGGGGGCCGATCTGTCTGCCCCAATGTCTTAGTCCCGCTAAAAATAGCAGATCACCGCCATTACTAGTAAAAAAAAAATTAATAAAATAAAAATTACCTAAATCTTTCCCCTACTTTGTAGACGCGATAACTTTTGTGCAAACCAATCAAAATACGCTTGTTGCGATTTTTTTTTTTTTTTCAGGATTGTCGTTTTTTTGTTAATGGCGCAAAAAATAAAAATTGCAGAGATGATCAACTACCACCAAAAGAAAGTCTATTTGTAGGGAAAAAAAGGGCATCAATTTTATTTGGGTACAGCGTCGGACGACCGCGCAATTTTCCTGTTAAAGTAACTCTTTGTTTAATCGCAAAAAATGGCCTGGTCATTAAGGGGGGAAATCCTTCCGGTCCAAAATTGGTTAATACATATATAATAATAAAGACTAATAAGCTGTGATATTGTGAAACTGATGAGGCTGCACTCATTGCCACTGATGGGGCGGCACTCTTAAGCTGCACTGATAAGGCAGAACTGATCTGCTACCCTGACGGGCACTGATAGTCTGCACTGATGAGCCCGCACTGATGGGCACTAATGAGGCTGCAGTGATGGGCACTGATAAGCTGTACTGATGGGCATTTATGAGGTGCGCCCTTAAGCTGCACTGGTGGCTCCTGATGAGGTTGTACTGATGGGCACTGATAGGCTGCACTTATGGGTACTGATATGCTTTATGTTATTATTGTTAAAGTAGTTGTTAAATGTTTTTAATGCAGAATTAGGTTCCAAAAATAATCCTCAACAGTGTAATTTCATGAGATAGTTTACAAGGGCATGTTTAAGGGCGAAAAATTATAAAGAAACTATCCGCGCAATCCAAATTGGTAATGTAAACTCAACACAAAATCACTGTGCGTGAATATAGTGCATAAATGTGAACCATCAGCGTGTATAAAGAAATATCTGGCAGCATACACCAATCGTGTTCACAAATCACAATAAACTCATAATCATACAAAAAACGTGATGCGCCAGAAATACACAAATTCTTAAAAGGTGATAATAGTATGTATAAATAATAAGAAATATATAATAAATAAATCAAGTCCATAAGGCACACAACAGTGCTCATGCTCAGATCCAGTAATATATATATGTATATAGTGTCCCAGTGTTCGATAGAATAATCCTATAGTGACCAATACACAGATTGTGAACACCAATGCGTGAATCCCTCCACCGGATGAATTAGCCTCTCACCTTCATGCGGGACCCAAACGGGCCAGCAAATGCATATATCAAGGAGTATTGGGCTTCAGGAAAGGACCTCCCAGCTTGTCACCTCCGGGAATCACGGGACATAAATGGGGAAGAAATATAGCAAAATCTAGTGCTCTCTGCTAGTGATTCAAATGGGCTTTATTGAGAAAAAAAATCATTCAACTCACATTTTCAAGGCACTCAGCCGTGCCTGCTATTATGGCAAGATTGTGGTATGTACACCGGAGAGATGGTCAGCGTCGGCCACGCACGCTCCGCCCCCCTATATGCGTTACGTCGAGCGTAGGGCTCCAATGACTTCCTCGGTAGGGGTCAAATGAGGAAGTCATTGGAGCCCTACGCTCGACGTAACGCGTATAGGGGGGGCGGAGCGTGCGTGGCCGACGCTGACCATCTCTCCGGTGTACATACCACGATCTTGCCATAATAGCAGGCACGGCTGAGTGCCTTGAAAATGTGAGTTGAATGATTTTTTTTCTCAATAAAGCCCATTTGAATCACTAGCAGAGAGCACTAGATTTTGCCATATTTCTTCCCCATTTATGTCCCATGATTCCCAGAGGTGACAAGCTGGGAGGTCCTTTCCTGGAGCCCAATACTCTTTGATATTTGCATGGAGCTTAATGGCTTTTTTTTTTTTTTTTTAATCACCTGATTAGAGCCAGAGGCTCTAATAGGGTAATGCAAAGGGTGGTCCCGGGGCGCAGAGCAGTGCGCCCAGAGCCCACCCATTGTGTGACAATAGCGAATGAAAATTTGCTATTGTCAGACCGATCCTCCTCCTTGCCAATCAGGAGGCCGGTCTAATACCGGCTTCCTGATTGGCCGCATGGCAAACACCATGCCATTGGCCGAGGAGGAGGCGGAAGGACCAGAGAAGACGCGCCGCCGGAGTTAGGAGAAGCCACCCGCCGGGAGTCCGGGACTGAAGAGAAGAGAAGCCGTCGCTGCTCCAGGTGAGTGCACTAGTCTCGGGGGGGGGCACGGCACAATGTTCATTGCATTGAAGGGGGCACGCACGCTGAACTCTGCATTGTGGGGGCACGGCACAATGTTCATTGCATTGAAGGGGCACGCACGCTGGACTCTGCATTGAAGGGGGCATGTACGCTGGTCTCTGCATTGAAAGGGGGCATGTACGCTGGTCACTGCATTGAAGGGGGCATGTACGCTGGTCTCTGCATTGAAAGGGGGCATGTACGATGGTCACTGCATTGAAGGGGGCATGTACGCTGGTCACTGCATTGAAGGGGGCACGCTGGTCACTGTTTTGAAGGGGACACCCTGGTCACTGTGCATTGAAAGGGGGCATGCTGGTCACTATGCATTGAAAGGGGACACGCTTTGTCACTGTGCATTGAAAGGGGGCACGCTGGCCACTGTGCATTGAAAGGGGACACGCTGGTCACTGTGCATTGAAAGGGGCACGCTGGTCACGGTGCATTGAAAGGGGGCACACTATACCTTAATTACTGAAGGCCCCTTTCACACTTTTGTGACTTCAAAGTCACGCAATTTTTTACAACGTTTTTTGCCGCAAAGCAATGCCTATTACATTTTTCTGCTTGCGCCCCCCCCAAAAACAATTTTGAGCACCAGCCGCCACTGGATCAAAGGGTAAAATGTGCTTACTCACTGTGTGGGATGTGCTTGTACTATGGTAGGCAGCGATCCGCGTTCCTGCTTTGCAGAAACACAGGATCACTACCTTCACTACTGACAGAACTGCGATCTGCCTCGTCTATATTTTTATTTATTTATTTCAGGTACTTATATAGCGTTGTCAATTTACGCAGCGCTTTACATATACATTTACATCAGTCCATACCCTCAAGGAGCTTACAATCTAAGGTCCCTAACTCACATACATACACAGTAGGGCCATTTTTTTTTTTTTTATACAGGATCCAATTAACCTACCAGCATGTCTTTGGAGTGTGGGAGGAAACCGGAGTACCAGGAGGAAACCCACGCAGGCACAGGGAGAATATGCAAACTCCAGGCAGGTAGTGTCGTGGTTGGGATTTGAACCAGCGACCCTCTTGCTGGTAGGTGAAAGTGCTAACCACTACACCACTGTGCTGCCCATATATAGGCAGACCACTGTTCTGCTTCTCTCCCGAATGATTGGTGAGTCCAGGTGGATTGAAAGGGGGGCACACTATACCTTAATTACTGAAGGCCCCTTTCACACTTGGACCTGCCCCACTGATTGGCTCCCGCTGTGTGTCCAATCACAGCGGGAGCGGGTCGCCGGTAGTGCAGAATCATGTACAGGTACGCAATTATGCACAGGAAAGCCGCCTTGCATGTACAGTATACAGTCGGCAAGCCGTTAACTAAAACAAAGTCCCAGATCATATCTTGCGTATTAGCTAAGATCAGTAGTATATTTTTTTCTCTACAACTGTACAATGTGCAATGCATATTAATTTATCCATGTCACAACTTGGTATGATCTCAAAACTGAATTTCTCATTGTTAATTCTTGAAGATATTAAATCATGCAATGTTTTATAATATGCATACTTTTATCATATATATATATATATATATATATATTGTGGGAGATTAGCTCGGTGACGGGCGTGGATGACCCCTGGGGGGGGTTAGTTACACAGGGAGATAGCCGAGAAGTGGTTGCAAACAACAGTTTGGTTTATTCGTGCAATTTTCTTCACACCAGTGCAAGCACCAAAAACATCCAAAATAAAATAAAACACAAAATAAATCCTTGCCACTGTGGGCGGCTACCTTCTCACACACAGGAACCTACCTAAGGAAGTCTGTCTCCAACCTACTGTTGGGCAGACTTTGCTGATCCTACAGCAGACACTCCATAGTCCATGGGTCACAGGAGCCCCATCTGACATAAAAATGTAACCACTTAGCGCCGACGGAACTCAAATATGCGGCCTCGGCTTTAGGGGGTTGTACCGGGGTGATGCCTGCACCCAGAGGCATCACCCCGGTAGCGTTGTTTAGAGTAGACGGTAGGCGTTCTTGTAATGACAACTGATGCAGCTGGACAGGCACTCAGCAGTCATTACAAGGAGTGGGAGGGGACGCCCCCTCCTTCCGCGGCTCGCCCAGGTCTCCTGTCCCACCGGAAGACCCGAGTGACCAGCCGAGACGAGGTTCCTTGCCCTTAGTAGCCTACAGAAGTAGTATTCTTCTCCCCTTTGAAACCTTTACTAATGTCATCAAGGGTAGCTCCAAAAAGGCGATCTCCTTGAAAAGGAAGATCAGTCAAGGCCTTTTTTGAAGTCTGACCCTCAGACCAGCACTTGAGCCAAAAAACACGCTGAAGGACCACTGCCAAAACAGAGGCGAGCCATCAGGGGAGCTGCATCCAAATAAGCATCACAGATAAACTGCTGCCCCTGGACCAGCTGGTCCCCTAGCTCGGCAAAGGCAGGGAGGAGCTGTTCTCCCTCCAGGTCACGTTTTTTTTTTCGTCCGGGGGTTTACAACCTCTTTAAAGAACGAGGCTGTAGGTTGAAGGGAAGGAGCTCCAAGGCTATTTACTTTATTTAGTGTTGCTTGTACTTTGCATGTTCTTCACACAACAAATGTCCATTGAACATGTCCCTTTTCCTCTTCACATTGAACATGTCCCTTTGCTTGTCTCTTCACATAGCAAACAGTTCATTTATTTCTTCCACATAGAAATAGTTCATTTTCTCACCTTGAGAAGTCTTCACACTTTTTACCCTCCTCAGCGCACATCGCTCCAGGAGGTCTTCCCCATGCTCACACAGCTTCAGGGGGCATTCCTTCTCCCATGCCCACACAGCGTCGGGAGGCACACATCTGACTGTCCTCCTCTCCCCAGCTCACACAGCGTCAGGAGGCAGCAATCAATAGACTTCCTTTGGACAAATTATAGAGGCCTTAACTTCCTCATTCTGAACAGCTGAAGGCTGTTCAACTTCCTTAAGCCGTCCTGGCTACCTTTTCAGCCGACACCCTATAGTAATTGGTGAACTGTCTAAACCAGGTGGAAATGTATCTCCTGTCTGTGACTACATCCACAGATTTACCTGACTTCCTGTCACAATATATATATATATATATACATACATATACAGTATCTCACAAAAGTGAGTACACCCTTCACATTTTTGTAAATATTTTATTATATCTTTTCATGTGACAACACTGAAGAAATTACACTTTCCTACAATGTAAAGTAGTGAGTATACGGCTTGTATAACATTGCAAATTTGCTGTCCCCTCAAAATAACTCAACACACAACCATTAATGTCTAAATCTCTGGCAACAAAAATGAGTACACTCCTAAGTGAAAAATGTGAAAAATGAAAAAAAGTCCAAATTGGGCCCAATTAGCCATTTTCCCTTCCCAGTGTCATGTGACTTGTTAGTGTTACAAGGTCTCAGGTGTGAATGGGGAACAGGTGTGTTAAATTTGGTGTTATCGCTCTCACTCTCTCCTACTGGTCACTGGAAGTTCAACATGGCACCTCATGTCAAAGAACTCTCAGGGGATCTAAAAAAAAAAAAAAAAAAGAATTGTTGCTCTACATAAAGATGGCCTAGGCTATAAGAAGATTGCAGGTTCCACTTAGAGCAGGCCTCGCCATGGTCGACCAAAGAAGTTGAGTGCACGTGTTCAGCGTCATATACCGAGGTTGTCTTTGGGAAATAGATGTATGAGTGCTGCCAGCATTGCTGCAGAGGTTGAACGGGGGGGGGGTCACCCTGTCAGTGCTCAGACCATACGCCCCACACTGCATCAAATTGGTCTGCATGACTGGCGTCTCAGAAGGAAGCCTCTTCTAAAGATGATGCACAAGAAAGCCTGCAAAAAGTTTGCTGAAGACAAGCAGACTAAGGACAGGGATTACTGGAACCATGTCCTGTGGTCTGATGAGACCAAGATAAACTTATTTGATTCAGAGGGTGTCAAGCGTATGTGGCGGCAACCAAGTGAGGTGTAAAAAGACAAGTGTGTCTTGAGTCAAGCATTGTGGTGGGAGTGTCATGGTCTGGGGTGGCATGAGTGCTGCCGGCACTGGGGAGCTACAGTTCATTGAGGGAACCATGAATGCCAATATGTACTGTGGCATACTGAAGCAGAGCATGGTCCCGTCCCTTCGGAGACTGGGCCTGCAGGGCAGTATTCCAACACGATAACGACCCCAAGACGACCACTGCCTAGGGGTGTACTCACTTTTGTTGTCAGCTGTCTGGACACTAATGGCTGTGTGTTGAGTTATTTTGAGGGGACAGCAAATTTACACTGTTATACAAGCTGTACACTCACTACTTTACATTGTAGCAAAGTGTCATTTCTTCAGTGTTGTCACATGAAAAGATATAATAAAATATTGACATAAAATGTGAGGGGTGTACTCACTTTTGTGAGATACTGTGTATGTATATATATATATATATATATATATATATACACACTGTATATACTCGAGTATAAGCCGACCCGAATATAAGCCGAGGCACCTAATTTTACCACAAAAAAACTGGGAAAAGTATTGACTCGAGTATAAGTCTAGGGTGGGAAATGCAGCAGCTACTGGACCACCACAAGATCCAAATCAAGGGCTGCGGGCATGATGCAGGGGCTGCAGACATCGTACAGGAGATGCAGGGCTGTGGGCATGGCACAGGAGATGGAACAGACATGGCACAGATGGTACAGGAGATGCAGTGCTGCGGGTATGGTACCATGCCCGCAGCACTGCGTCCCCTGAGGAGATGCTGGGGAGGAGTCTCACTTACCTTTCCACCTTACATTTAAAAATGGCGCCGCCCAGCGCCAATATGTTACCGCGCATGCGCCGTCTGCCCGGGAATAGTCAATCGTGTTCGGCTTTCCCGAGCTGGGGCTGCGCATGCACACTGACTGGGGGAAAAGGTAAGTGAGACTGTGACTCGACTATAAGCCGAGGGGGGCTTTTTCAAGCATAAAAAACATGCTGAAAAAGTCGGCTTATACTCGAGTATATACAGTGTATGTGTGTGTGTGTGTGTGTGTGTGTGTATATGTATATGTATATATATATATATATATATATATATAGTCTTGATTGTTTTTTCGTGTAATTTAACTGCAGCTCAGCTGCAGATAATGACCATAAGGTATTAATTTTTATAGTGGTAACAGCAAATATATTTCTCTTACGTCCTCTGACAGTCGCAGCCCGTTCAGTTAGCCTTCACGAATGGGTATTGCGCCTCTCTGCAGGAGCAGGCTAGGTAGTGAAAAGGTTAACAAACAAAAGCTTTTACATATAACACACCTCTAGGGGGCTGTTCCTCAGCCATTACCCATCAGCCACTAGGTGCTGCTCTTCAGTTTCATGCTGCCTAGCGTAGGAGTAGGACTAGGTTTTCCTGCTGGGATCTATGTCTCAGTTTTTTTGTCTTTTTTTTGAAAAAAGTTATTTTCTTTTTATATCTTTCCTCGCTCACTATCGCTAGTTAGTCAGAGGGATCCCTGGTGTACTACAAGCGACAGCAGAGCTGGGCCTCGCACTGGATAATATAGATCCTTGCGGTGTCCCAGCCTGCCAACGAGCGTTGCAGGTCATTGGTACGCCCAGGCCTCGCCACGACAGTGCCCCTGAGGACAGAGACGAGCCTGCGGAGAACCCATCTTCGCTGGGATGTCTCAATTCAAGAGCGCCCGTGTGTTGCTAGCATCCCTTCCTGGCTGACGGCACCCCAACTCGGGGGGAGGTGTTTCCATATCAGAGCGGAGCCCGCGATCCATGGAATGGTGAGTGATGCTACCCCCGTGTCCCTGGTACAATTGTCTGGGGGAGTGTTATGTGGGCCCACTCCTAGGGGATGGCAGAAAAAGGCGGTCTCTGTGGTGTCCCTCTTCCTGGCCGTTTTGAGCAGCCCCTACCTCCCTGCCCCAGTTTGGGGCGCACTGCGGTGTACACTGCCTGGATGGGGGGTGTGGGCCAGCTCCTGGTGGCCAGCTCCTGGGTTTGCACTGTCTTGGCGCCGATCGCTCAGCCACCATTTTGGGTGAGGGCAGGCTGTTTGGGCTTCTTTGTGTGGGCAGCAGCCATTTTTTTCTGTCCTTTTGGCGCCGGTTCGGGCGCCATCTTTACTATGGGTGACCACTTAGTAAGTGTGGCGGCCATTTTGCGAGTGCTTCCTCCCAAAAAACTTTGAACCCGGCAGGGTGAGTTTAGGTCCCTCAGGGACAACGATCTCTCCTATCTACGGGCCTGCATGCAGTCCCTTGGTCGGTTGGTTTTGGCCTTCGAAGCCATTTCTGTTTGCTTAGTTCCCAACGGGATCTCTCCAACCAGGATAAGAGGATATCTTCGAGCCACCTCACGAGGGTGGACTTTTCGTGGGGACTCCTGTCACTCGCTCTGACACAAATCTTTTCTGCCTATGCTGTGGACAGCGTTTACCACAGATGGCAGCCTGTCGGGCTGGGGTGGAGTTCTGGGCACACTTTTTGCCCAGGGGACGTGGTCGTCGGAGGGATCCTCCTTGCCGATAACCGTCTTGGAGCTCCAAGCAATCAAGCTCTGCTTGTTCCATTGGATGACTCGGCTTCAGGGTCGCCCGATTCGTGTTCAATCGGACCACGCCATGGCGGATGCTTACGTCATTCACCTAAGGGGGCACCAAGGGTGCCCGGGCGGCCTAGGCAGTGGCCGAGATCCTGTCTTGGGCTGAGTTGTGCGTTCCAGCGATTTCGGCTGTTCACGTTCTGGGAGTGGAGCACTGTCAGGCGGACTGTCTTCGTCGCCAGTCCTTGGACCAAGGGGGAATGAACCCAGCATCCGGGGGGTGTTTTGCCTCCTGTGTGCCCGGTGGGGGACTTCGGATGTGGTTTGGTTTGCGTCCCGTCTCAACTAAAAGGTGGGAAGGTTCGTGGCCAGAACCCGCGATCCTCTGGCAGACACCATGGACGCGTTTGTGGTGCCCATATCGGCTGTTTTGTGTCTTCCCTCCGATTCATTTGCTGTCCAGGTTCCTCCGCCGGTTGGCGTCGGAATGGGTACAAGTAATTCTGGTGGTCCCAGACTGGCCTTGTCGGTCTTGGTACGCAGACCTCGTGTAGATGGTTGTCGATCCGCCCTGGTGGCTTCCGCTGTGAGACAATCTACTGTCTCTAGGGCCAATATTCCATCCTGCTTTACAGTCTCTGGCTTTGACAGCATGGCTGTTGAAAGCCAAGCTTCGAGAGGAAAGGGTCTCTCGGATGCTGTTATTCCTGCCTTACTGAAGGTTTGGAAAACTACCTCCAGGAAGATTTATAATCATACCTGGAAGTCGTATGTTGCCTGGGGAGAGTCGCAAGGGTTTCATCCACGCTTCAGGCAGGTGTGGATCAGCGATTGGCGCTGGGCACGGTCAAGGGTCGGTTGTCGGCCTTTGCCGGTTTTTTTCTAGCGTCCCTTGGCGACTAATTCCTTGATTCGCACCTTTACTCCAGGGGTGCGTCATCTGGCTCCCCCGCGGAAGGCTCCTTCCGCTGGGGTTTTTTGTCCATTTTATTATAACGGTCTCCCTTTGAGAACATCAGAGACACAGCTCTGCCTGTGTTGTCCCAGAAAGTTGCCTTCCTGGTGGCTGTCACCTCTGTTCGCAGAGTGTTGGTATTGGCGGCTCGGTCTTGCCGGTTGCCTTTTTTGGTTGTTTTGTTGGGATAACATGGTCCTGCAACCCACTCAGTCCTTTCTTCCTGCGGTGGTGTCTGCTTTCCACCTCATCGTAGGTCTTCCGTCCACCTTGGGCGAAGCCCAGGCATCCCAAGGACTTTGTCCTGCGTTCCTTAAATGTGGTCCAGGCGATCAGGTTTTTGCCTGTCTGCCGCGGAGTCTTTTGGGAAGTCTGAATCCCTGTTTGTCCTTCCGAGGGCCCTCGGAAGGGTTCGGCTGCGTCCGCTGCAGCCCCTGCTGGTTTGGACCAGACAGACTTTGGTTTAGGCCTATTCACTATAGGCTCTGGTGCCTCCTTTTCCTGTGAGGGCATGTTCTAATAGAGCCGTCAATGCCTCTTGGACTTTCCGCCATCAAGCTTCATGTGGCTAAGGTGTGCGTAGCGGCGACGTGGTCGTCTGTGCGCACTTTCACAAATTTTCTACTGACTTGCTGTACTGGCATCCTAGGATGCTTCCTTTGGCTGTGAGGTTTTGAGCTTGGAGGTTGTTTTGCAGAGACGTGTTGTTCTGTCTCTTCTTGGGGTCTACTTGTTAAGTTTTTTCATCTCCGTCGTTGCCTTTTCTTTGGTTACGTCTTCCCACCCCTCACACCTGCACTGCTTTTGGACATTCCACTCGTGAAGGCTAACTGAACGGCTGCGACTGTCAGAGGACGTAAAAGAAAATAGGATTTTTGAAAGAACTTACCGTAAAAAAATTTTCTCTGAGTCCTCTGACAGTCGCAGCCCCCGCCCCTCTATTTTGGGGTTGTCTTCCTGTACTGCTTGCTATGAAACTGAAGAGCAGCACCTAGTGGCTGATGGGTAATGGCTGAGGAACAGCCCCCTAGAGGTGTGTTATGTGTAAAAGCTTTTGATAACCTTTTCACTACCTAGCCTGCTCCTGCAGAGAGGTGCATTACCCACTTGTGAAGGCTAACTGAACAGGCTGCGACTGTCAGAGGACTCAGAGAAAATAATTTTACGGTAAGTTCTTACAAAAATGATATTATTTATTTTTACTTTGAATTTTTTTTTTTTTACTTGATATTTTTTCTTGATTTCTCCATTTAAACTGTCTATCAGAAGTGGACATGGAAAGCCAAAGTTTAACATTCATAGCAGATAGTGCTTATGACATTTAGTCACTTTCACTATCTGATCTATGGCTATTACTGCCTGTCCCACTTCAGGAGCATCCAGGTAATAGCCAGTTAGCCCAGAGACAACTGATCCCAGCATGCACTGGGGTCAGCTATCACTTAAATCTTCTGATGGTTGTGACTTGCGGTCACACCCATGAGAAGCTCTGGGCATCTGTACATGCTGAATCTCACTGATCTCAGCATGTACAGTCTGAGAGTGATAGGACTCACTTGAGGTAGGCTGTAGGTGTTCATTTATACTTTACCACCCTTAAAGTGGATGTAAACCCTCACATATACCCAGTGAAGTGAAGCCCCAGATGACACACAGAGATAAAACAAATCTTCCTACATAGTTTTTACATGTATATCTGCTGTCTTTAGCTTGCTATATTCTTTAGAAAGTGTATATCGTGTTAGAGATTTTTTCTTCTTGTTTAGCACTGGGTGTGTATTCTTGGCATACACTGTGTGACAGCTGATTGGAGGAAAGGCACACACCTCCCTCCACATAGGCAAAGAAAGGAAAGAATGTGCAGAGCTGTGGTGTGACAAAATAAGTTTTCTGCTAATCGATTTATAGAACCCCTTCCTGACACAAATGTCAGGCTGGTTTTATCTTGGTTGTTGGAAAACTTGCCAGACATTTATCATGCTGATAACAGAAGACAGGAGCAGCAGAAAGACACAGAACTTAGGACTTTGGAGACAGATAAGAAAACACTACAGATATATGTGCTTAGGTCAAATTTCATGAATCAGTTTTACATCAACTTTAATGGTTGGCTAACAATATATTGATAGTAGCTTTATGGTGCCATCTATGTCTGTGTTTCTTTTTATATGTAGATGAGAGCAACGCTCTATCTTGCCTGGCAAAAAGGAGTGATCCTGTCACAATTAGTGGCTTGCTGTATAGTTGATGGGCCTTAATAGCTATGAGTGGTTGGAGAAAAAGGCTAAGTGGAGCAGAGTACAGAAAAAATGCAAAAAATAGGCGTGACAAACAAACGAAGGAGATTGAACAGACAGGAAAAAAGGATCTATTTTTCACAAAACCTGTGGCTCCTTCTAGTATTGAGCAGGGTGAGGAGGAAGAGGAAGATGTAACTGATGATGTAGTAGCTTCATGCAGTTATGACACTTCAGAAGCTACCAGCAGTTTTATCAGTGAAACTGAGGCTTCTAAATCTGGTGCAGAACGATCTTCAAGTTCAAGAGAATGTGATGATCCTGTTGTACTATTAGCTCTGACCCTGCTAAATGGGATATAAATGATTCCACCCGAGACCATGTGTCTAAACGTGGAATAGTACAAAATGAAAATCTGGACTTTACACAGTCTAGAAGGCTCTATGCTGACAAAGCTAGGGTGCTTACTAAACACTTGTTTAAAAAAAAAAAAATGAATTAAGAGAAACATCAAAGGAGCTATTTGGTTTACTCCCAAAGCAAAGGAGTAGTGTTTTGTGCTCCATGCCGCTTATTTGGTGGCAAATCTCAGTTGGCAGAGAGTGGTTTCAATGAGTGGAAAAATGGCACAGCACGATCAAATGAACATGAGCGTTCAGCTGAACACAAATCCTGCGTGCTCGCTTTAAAATCAAGAACATGTATATTGGGGAGAATTGACGAGAAACTCACAAAACAGCTTTCCGATTAAATCCAATATTGGAGAAGTGTATTAAAAAGAGTTGTTGCTGCTGTTAAGGCACTTGGCACTCAATGGCTTGCTTTCAGAAGGAAAGATGACCGTTTTGGTTCCACACACAATGCATACTACATGATGATGTTTGAATTTCTTTCATAATTTGACCCATTTAGAGCCGAACATATTGCCCGTGATGGTGTAAATATAGGAAAAACTCAGATCCGGTGATTTTGGAAAACAAGGTAGATCCGTTTAATTTTCATGCGCATAACAATAAATACAGAGTTCAGACCGTGCAAATCTGCCACGTGTGCCGAATTCTCCAGAGACAAAAGAACATCAACTTTTTATAGTAATGAATATGTATGAAGCATAGGTGTGTTTTGGGCTGATCCTAAGTGTAATAGCATATTTCATCCAATCAATGTCCATTTTTCCATCTGGCAATGTGTAACGGTTACTCCAACTGTCCCATCCTTTAGCTGTTATCTCTCCGGTCAGTGCTGGTTCTGGAAGTTGGTCTTCGGAATGTAGCATCCTGCTTCCTTATCTCTCAAGGTTTTCTCTGTAGGAGCAAGAGACATACAAACTCCCCTTTTATTACAGGAGAGGGGGCAGGGAGGATGGAAACCTTCAACATGAGTACACATAGAATTAAGTTAACCTAAAGCATCACTCTAACTACTGTGTTTTATATAAAGTCTACCTCTACCTACATTTCTAGTTTCACACATATACATATCTCTACGTCTACATCTAGTGAAAGATTCCTGACTCAGCCCATTCTTCCAACAGATGGCAATGCAGGAAAAGGAGTTACATCGTACCCTTTATTTGCTACATGTGAGCAGTTCATTCAGCTTATGGCTGATAATGTTACAAACCAGATAGTTCAGGAGGCAAAGGCTGCAAAGTATTATTTATCAGTGTAGATTCAACACCTGATAGCTCCCACATCGATCAGCTGTGCTTCATCTTAAGATATGTCAAGGAAGATGGTTTACCAGTTGAGCTCTTTCTGCGGTTCATTCCAAATCCTGGACATAAATCGGAACAACTGGCTGAAGTGGTCCTTGCCACTCTTAACCGCTTGCCGACCGCCACACAACGATTTACGTTGGCAGTCAGCCCCTCACAGGCAAAGCGACGTAGGTTTACGTCGCTAGCCTGTGAGGCTCTAGGGAGTGGGCACGCTCCCGCGCGGTCACGGACCCCCCCCCCGCGCGCGTGTGTGCCCGGCGGACCCGTGTGTGCCCGGCGGAAGAAAGGCAGGTGGCTAATGTAAACAAAGCCGCCTGTCATTCTTCCCTGTGTAAGAATGGAGATCAAACGGTTCTGCTATGTAGGATCGTTGATCTCTGTTCTTACACTAGTAGCCACAGCCAATCACAATTAGAAACACGCCCCTAGGGACACACTTAACCACTCCCTCTCCAATAAAGTTAACTCCTTCACTGCCAGTGTCATTTTTACAGTAACAGTGCATATGTATAGCACTGATTACTGCAGTAATGTCACTGGTAACCCCAAAAGTGTCAAAAATGTCAGTCAAGGGTCCGATCTGTCCGCCGCAATGTCGCAGTCCCGCAAAAAAAATCGCAGATCGCCGCCATTACTCGTTAAAAAAACAACAAAAATGACAAAAATCTTTCCCTTAGTTAGTAAACGCAATAACTTTTGCGCAAACCAATCAAAATACGCTTTTTGCGATTTTTTTTTTTTTTTAACAAACATAGGTAGCATAAAACAAATGGGCCTAAAATGTTAAAAAATTTAGATTTTTACATTTTTTGGGGGGAATTTCATATAAAAAAATGTGAAAAAATATTGTTATTTTTGCAAAATTGACGCTATTTTTTTGTTTATAGCACATGATCAAAAAATCGCACAGGTGATCAAATACCACCAAAAGAAAGCTCTGTTTGTGGGAAAAAAAGGACATTATATTAGTTTAGGTGCAGCATCGCACGACCGCGCAATTGTCTGTTAACCACTTCCATACCGAGTCATGTAAAATGACGTCGGCAAAGTGGTTGTCTAGATCCGGGCCGCCGTCATATGACGTCGGCCCGTTCTAGCTGCTACTGCGCGCCCCCGGCGGCGCGCAGCGGCGCGATCAGGGATGAGGCTCGTCCCTCGGACATAGCCCATCACTGATCAAGGTAAACAGCCAATAGAAATTGGCTGTTTACCACGTGATCGGCTGTGTCAATCACAGCCGATCACATGAGCGGCTCCAGCACGAGCCGCTCGTTCTCTCTGCAATGCGCGCCCCCGGGGGCGCGCAGAGCAGCGATCGGGGACGAGGCTCGTCCCTCGGACAGAGTCGATCCCCGATCTAGGTAAAGAGCCAATGAAATTGGCTCTTTACCACGTGACCGGCTGTGTCCAATCACAGCCGGTCACAAATGTCAACAGAGAACACGGTAACTAGCTGTCACCGTGTTCTCCTCCTCACACACTGATCCTGGTTGAGGAGGAGATTGTGGTAACAGCTAGTTACCAAGTACAGTGCACCCCAAACACACTGATTGCCCCCCCCCCCAATAAAGAGTACCTGTCACTAGCCCATCAAAGTACCCGAGTACCTGTCATCAGGTACTCAGATGACAGGTACTCGGGTACTCTGATGGGCTGGTGACAGGTATTCGGGTACTCTGATGACAGGTACTCAGGTACTCTGATGACGGATACTCTGATGACAGGTACTCGGGTACTCTGATGACAGGTACTCGGGTACTCTGATGACAGGTACTCGGGTACTCTGACGGGTACTCGGGTACTCTGATGACGGGTACTCGGGTACTCTGATGACGGGTACTCGGGTACTCTGATGACAGGTACTCTGGTACTCTGATGACAGGTACTCGGGTACTCTGATGACAGGTACTCGGGTACTCTGATGACGGGTACTCCGGTACTCTGATGACAGGTACTCAGGTACTCTGATGACAGGTACTCGGGTACTCTGATGACGGGTACTCGGGTACTCTGATGACGGGTACTCGGGTACTCTGATGACAGGTACTCGGGTACTCTGATGACGGGTACTCGGGTACTCTGATGACAGGTACTCGGGTACTCTGATGACAGGTACTCAGGTACTTTGAGTACCTGTCAACGGAGTACCCGTCATCAGAGTACCTGAGTACCTGTCACCTACCCATCAGAGTACCCGAGTACCTTCCACCTGCTCATCAGAGTACCTGACGCCTGAAGTACCCAAGTACTTGCCGCCTGCTCATCAGTACCCATCACTACTCATCAGTACTCATCAGTACCTATCACGTATCAGTACTGATCATCAGTACCCATCAGTACAGTATCACCTATCACCTATCAGTCAGTGAGTACTACTCATCAGTACCTATCACCTGCCTGTCACCTGCCCATCAGAGTACCCGAGTACCTGTCACCTGCCTATCGGAGTACCCGAGTACCTGCCACCTGCTCATCAGTACCAGAGTACCTGTCACCTGCCCAACAAAGTACCCGAGTACCTGTCACCCTTCATACAGCCACCATGTCCAAGTCCAAAAAGGTTTATATACGTCGTCCGTTTAAACCTAAATACCGGTGTTATGGCAGCAGATAGCTGCCATAACCCTGGTATTTTTTTAAACGGTGGACGGTTGGCTTTCCGATAAGGGTGGTCCCAGCGGCGGATTCGCCGTGGGATCACCCTTCCGGGATGGCGGAAGAGGCGCCCCCCCCCCCCCTCCCGACGCGTTCCGGTCCTTTTCACCGCTTACCGGACCCGCCGGCAGAGGGGAAAACGATCCGGTCCCGAATCCTCACAGACAGGATGTCGAGTGAGGGCAAGCTTGCCCTCACTTGACTCTATGGTCTTGGAGGACCGGAGCTACGGAAAATGTTGTTGCCTAGCAACCGGTTTAAAGGTCCTTTTTTTTTTTTTTTTTCATTTTATATTATAATTATTTTTTTTTTTTTTTTTTCTATCTTTTAGTGTACTTGTGAGATCTGAGGACTTTTTGACCCCAGATCTCACAAAAAAGAGGTCCTGTCGTGCCTATTTCTATTACGAGGAATATTTACATTTCTTTTAATAGAAATAAAAATGACAGAAATAAAAATAACAGTGTAAAAATAAAAAATAATAAATAAAATAAATAGTAAAAAAAAAAAAAAAAAAAAATTAAAGCGCCCTGTCCCCGTTAGCTCGCGCGCAGAAGCGAACGCATACAGAAACCCCGCCCACATATGTAAACAGTGTTCAAACCACACATGTGAGGTATCGCCGCGATCGTTAGAGCAAGGGGAATAATTTGAGCCCTAGACCTCCTCTGTAACTCAAAGATGGCAACCTGTAGAAATTTTTAAATTGTCGCCTATGGGGATTTTTAAGTACCAAAGTTTGTCACCATTCCGTGAGCGTGCGCAATTTTGAAACATGACATGTTGGGTATCTATTTACTCGGCTTAACATTATCTTTCACATTATGGAAAAAAATTGGGCTAACTTTACTGGTTTCTTATTTTTTAATTAAAAAAAGTGAATTTTTTCCAAAAAAATTGCGTTTGGAAGACCGCTACGCAAATACGGTGTGATAAAAAATATTGCAATAATCTCCATTTTATTCTCTAGGGTCTCTGCTAAAAAAAAATATATAATGTTTGGGGGTTCTAAGCAGTTTTCTAGCAAAACAACTGATTTTAGCTTGTAAACACCAAATGTCAAAAATAGGCCTAGGCAAGTGGCTAGGATGCATGATGATGCTCCTTGGATGTTCGGCCCCTCTATATGGCTAGGCTGTGAAAAAGTCTCACACATGTGGTATTGCCATACTCAGGAGGAGTGGCAGAATGTATTTTGGGGTGTCATTTTTGCTGTGTACATGCTATGTGTTAGGAATATCCTATAAATTGACAACTTTGTGTAAAAAAAAAAAGTTTTCATTTTTTTCCCACATTTTCCAAAAACCTGTGGAAAAAAATGATATGTTCAAACGACCCATTATGCCTCATAGAATATACGTTGGAGTGTTTGCTTTCCAAAATGGGGTCATTTTGTGGACTTTTCCATTGTATTGGTGCTCTAGGGCCTTGAAAAGTGTGATAGGTAGTAAGAAAGTTTTATGTGTATTTATGCTCCTAGAACGCCTGAATGTGCTTCTTGGACGTGGAGTCTCTTTTTGTGGCCAGGCTGTGTAAAAGTCTCACACATGTGGTATCGCCATACTCGGAAGGAGTAGCAGAATGTATTTTTGGGTGTAATTTTTGCTGTGTACATGCTATGTGTTAGAAATAGCTTATAAATTGACAACTTTGTGGGAAAAAAAAGAAAAAAAAAATTTTTTCTTCATTTTCCCAAGAATTGTGGGAAAAAATTACAACTTCAAAAAACTCACCATGCCTCTTACTAAATACCTTGGACTGTCTACTTTACAAAAAGGGGTCATTTGGTCGGTATTTGTACTGTCCTGACATTTCAGGGCCTCAAGAAAGGAGATAGGCAGTCAGTACATCTGGTGTGATCAATTTTCAGTAATTGGTACCATAGCTTCTAGACTCAATAACTTTCACACAGACTAAATAATATACACTAATTTGGGTTAATTTTACCAGAGACATGTAGCAGTATACATTTTGGCCCAAATGTATGAAGAAAAATTTATTTTTTGCAAAATTTCATAATTGAAACTAAAAAAAAGTGTTTTTTTTTCAAAATTTTTGCTCTTTTTTTGCATATATCACGAAAAAAAAAACCCCCAGTTGTGATCAAATACCACCAAAAGAAAGCTCTATTTGTGTGAAAAAAATGATAAAAATTTTGTTTGGTTATAGTGTAGCATGACTGAGCAATTGTCATTCAAAGTGTGAGAGTGCTGAAAGCTGAAAATTGGTCTGGGCAGGAAGGGTGTCAAACTGCTCTGTATGGAAGCGGTTAAAGTCACGCAGTGCCGAATCGCAAAATAGGCCCTGGTCAGGAAGGGGGTAAAATCTTCCGGGGCTTAAGTGGTTAAGTCAGCCAGGGAAGATGCCTGTTGGAGCCTAAATTGCAATTGGATTCAAGTAGTCGACACTTTTAACAGTTAAGGAAAATACAGAAGAGTCACCAGGAACATGCAAAGAAGCAGGTCTACTGAATAAACTGCAATGTCTGCAGACTGCACTTATAAGTGGTTTGTGGGGTACTATCCTAGAAAGTTTTGGTGCAGTTAGCAAAAAAATCCAAAGCATTGCCATTGATGTTGGAATTGTGGTAGAGCTATATGAGTCACTGATCCAGTTTGTTTGAGACACCAGAGAAATGTTCCTCACTTACGAAGCTATAGCAATAAAAAATCAAGTGTCAAGAATTATGAGATTAAGAGGAAAGGTATGCAAGTGAGGAAAAGCTCAGCAACTTCCAGCAAGACGCAGGAAGAGGAAGCTCAAGAAAAGTTCCGGATCAACACCTTTTATGTAATTTGTGACAACTTAGTTGCTGAACTTGAGAGAAGAAAAACTGCATACGACTCTTTCTTTTATAAGTTTAAATTCATTACGGACCTCACAAAAATTTAACCATCAGTAATATCACAGCATGCTACAGAGCTTTGTACTTCCTACAGCAAAGACTTGAAACCGCAGTATTTTCTCGATGAGTGCCTCCACTTTCGTTCATATCGCCTAAGTTCTTCTGCAGAACATACCTCTGTTCTAGCTATATCCCAAGTGATGACAGAGAGGATTGCAAAGTATTTATCCAAATGTGGACATTGCTCTCAGAATATTTTTATGCACGGCAGCAACTAACTGCTCAGCTGAGCGTTCTTTCTCAACTTTGAAGCGTATAAAGAACTACTTGCGATCCAGAATGGAAGAGGAAAGATTGAACTCACTTGCTGTGTTGGCAATTGAGTCAGAACTCACAAAATCTTTGGACTACAATGAACTTAACAGCTTTGCCACACAGTTTGGCGAAAGCCACTTTAGTTTGATTTTGGCATCCTCTCTGATTCAACTAATTGCACTTATTTCAGTTTAAAATAGTTATATATTAGTTTAATTAAAGTTACCTAAGTTATTAAAAACATCATCATGTCAGTTTCATGATGGATTGATTTCAATTTACACTTATTTCAGTTTAAAATTGTTATATATTCGTTTAATTAAAGTTATCTACGTTATTAAAAACCTCATCATATCAGTTTCATGATGGAGGTATTGATGTAAGTATGGAGTGAATGGTGTGTGATTGTGCTAAGGCGTAAATAGTATAAAAGACTAGATGTGTTGATATGTACAGTGGCACTGTCTTGTATGAATGGTGCAAATGGTGTATGAATTACCTGTAACAGTGGTTGAAACCTTGGTATGGTGTTACTGCTCACATAGACTGACCACGTGCTAATTCAACCAATTAGAGCGGCTGTGATCCATATAGTATGCTTGACATGGATGACTGATCTTTGTAAAATGATCAAATTTACACTTTTAATTATTTTATTTGATGATTTCTATCTCTTAAAATAATAGATACAACATTTGAAATGGTATACAAAACAACAAAATATACAAGTAGTCACTTTGTACCCACCTTTAATGTACAGAGAGGAAGAGGTGGAGCTCTAAGAGGAAAAGGTGGAGCCGAAAGATGAAGGGGTGTGGTTTACAGATGACAGGGCGGGTCTGAAACAGGAAGTGGTGTGGCCTTGACAGGAAGGGGTGGGTCATAGGTAAATTAGGGGGGTGCATGAATTTAGTTTGGCCTAGGGCAGCACAAAAACCTGTCAGGCTTATTTGGGGAGGTTAAATTTAAAAAAGAAATGAAATATATTATTGGCGCTTTGTGCCTCCTTGGCCTTCTGTCAGGCGTCAGTGGTCCAGGTTTGCAAGGCGGCCACATGGTCGTCTGTGCATACATTCACAAGGGGGTTGTACTTGCACCTGCGGATGCTGCCTTTGGCCGCAAAGTTTTGCAGGCTGCCATTGCAGAGGCTGCTGCCTCATTGGGGGTGTATTTTTTCCTGGTTGGTGAGCTCCAGTTGTTACTGGTTGAGCTCCTAGTTTACCTGGTTGGCTATGTTAAGCCTCTTTTGGGAATTCTATCCACTGCTGTGTTTTCCCACCCCTCATATTGACACTGTTTTGGGACCTCCCAAGGGTCGAAGAAGATATGGAGCTGTGTCTGTCAATGAACAAAAGAGAAAACTGGATTTTTGTCTTACCGTAAAATCCTTTTCTCTGATGTTCATTGACGGACACAGCACCCACCCCTCTGTTGTGTTGGGTTATGTATTCTTCTGACACTGCTTGTTACAAACTGAAGTCCTATAGCAGGAAGTGGGAAGTATACCCCCTAGTACTGCCCTAGGGGCGTAGTCAAATTTATTTCTGCCTAGTCTTACTCCTATGGAGAGCAGCATAACCCAAGGGTCAAAGAAGATATGAAGCTGTGTCCATCGTTGAACATCAGAGAAAAGAATTTTACGGTAAGACAAAAATCCAGTTTTCTCTTTCCTGTTATAAAGCAGTCTTCGCTGTGCTCTTACAGTCATCTTTACAGGACAGCCACTCCTAGGGAGAGTAGGAGCAGTGCTGAACTTTCTCCATTCATAGACAATATGTCTTACCGTGGACTGATGAACAGCAAGGCTTTTGGAGATACTTTATAACCCTTTCCAGCTTTATGCAAGTCAACAATTCTTAATTGTAGGTCTTCTGAGAGCTTTTTTGTGTGAGGCATCATTTACATCAGGCAATGCTTCTTGTGAAAAGCAAACCCAGAACTGGTGTGTGTTTTTTTATAGGGCAGCTGTAACCAACGCCTCCAAACTCATCTCATTGATTGGACTCTAGTTGGCTGACATCTCACTCCAATTAGCTCTTGGAGATGTCATTAGTCTAGGGGTTCACACACTTTTTCCACCTGCACTGTGAATGTTTACATGGGGTGTTCAATAAAAATATGGCAACATTTCATTCTTAATAACGTGTTATTAGTTTAAGCAGACTGAGATTGACTATTGTTATGACTTAGATGATGATCAGATCACATTTTATGACCAATTTGTGCAGAAATCCATATCATTCCAAAGGGTTCACATACTTTTTCTTGCAGCGGTATTATTCAACTTTGTATAATTTTTCTACTTTCAATTTTCTATTTTTTATTTTTTTTTACATACTCTTAGGGTAGTTTAGTGTCACCATCAGTGGCGGCCCACCCATAGGGGGCGCAGGGGTGACACTCCCCCCCCCCAAAAACGAGCAGAAGAAAAAAAAGATTAAATTAAAAAAAAAGTATATTTTTCGCCCACTAGGGGCGCCGGACTTAGTGCTGGGTATGGGGGGGGGTTTGACCCCGCCTTCGCCTGACAGAGGCACTGATTGGCGATCTTCTGGGGGTCATCGGGGCGCAGAGCAATGCGCCCCGACACACCCCACTTTAACGATGTCCGGGCTGTGATTGGTCCAGAGTCCAGCCTGGACCAATCACAGGAGGACATTGGACCTGGTGACGTGATGCGTGCACCACCCCGGCGTCATGATCACCTTCCGTTCCTGCCCATGGCCCGGCGCAGAGACTGAGAGAGAGGAGCAAGCGACGATCGTGAGCAGCGTATGACAGTGGAGGACTCGGCTCTCAGACGGATCGGATTTGGATCGGAGCGCACTCCTGAGGCGTAGCCGCGACCTACCGTAGGAGGAGACGTCCTGATTCCTGGCTCACCCCACCACTGGCACGGCATTGACTGAGACGAGTCCCGGAGTCCACCAGGTCAGACGAGTCGAGTTCAGGCAGGCGCAGCCAGGGAGGGAGAGTACTAGTCCGGACCTGTCCGCAGACCGCAGAGGCGCAGACACAGTCCCACTTGTGACAGACAGTCAGAGACCAGCAGCAGCCCAGCCGGTAACGGTCGGTAAGTGAAGAACTTTGAAGTGAGTCACTACATTCTAAGGGGACATGTGTGCTGGTCACTACATTCTAAGGGGACATGTATGCTGGTCACTGCATTCTAAGGGAACATGTGTGCTGGTCACTGCATTCTAAGGGGGCATGTGTGCTGGTCACTACATTCTAAGGGGACATGTACGCTGGTCACTACATTCTAAGGGGACATGTGTGCTGGTCACTACATTCTAAGGGGACATGTGCGCTGGTCACTACATTCTAAGGGGACATGTACGCTGGTCACTACATTCTAAGGGGACATGTACGCTGGTCACTACATTCTAAGGGGGCATGTACGCTGGTCACTACATTCTAAGGGGACATGTACGCTGGTCACTACATTCTAAGGGGACATGTACGCTGGTCACTACATTCTAAGGGGACATGTACGCTGGTCACTACATTCTAAGGGGCAATGTATGCTAGTCACTACATTCTAAGGGGGCATGTACGCTGGTCACTGCATTCTAAGGGGGCATGTATGCTGGTCACTACATTCTAAGGGGCATGTATGCTGGTCACTGAATTGAAAGGGGCATGTACGCTGGTCACTTCATTGAAAGGGGTCATGTATGCTGGTCACTGCATTGAAAGGGGCATGTACGCTGGTCACTACATTGAAAGGGGGCATGCTGGTCACTGCATTGAAAGGGGCATGTACGCTGTTCACTGCATTGAAAGGGGGAATGTATGCTGGTCACTGCATTGAAAGGGGGCATGTACGCTGGTCACTGCATTGAAAGGGGGCACACTATACCTTAATTACTGAAGGCCCCTTTCACACTTTTGCAACCTCAAAGTCACGCAAGTTTTTTACTGCGTTTTTTTGCCGCAAAGCAATACCTATTACATTTTTCTGTTTGCGCCCCCCCCCCACCAAATTTTGAGCACCAGCTGCCACTGGTCACCATATAAACACTGTACTACTCTGGGGAGTGATGAGGGATTTTTTTTTTTTTTTTTTACACTTTAATTGCTGTTACAATGATGATCACAGGAACAGCAGTGCTTTCAATTGTCCTGAATGGGTTAGATTCATTACAACTGTGATTACTAGATATCTGTGATTGATTGATACATGGTACAGGGTGCTGTGATTGGCCCAGGTACCATGTGATAGCTGTGTGCCAATCATAGCATCACTATGGGAAACACAGCTGTTATGAATGAAATTGTGATCATGTGTGGCAGCTTCATGTTCATAATCACTGTGACCTCCCACCGGCCACACCTCAGACCTTGTGATTGGCAAGATCATTTCTGCCCACATCCTCTTCTTGAACCAGAAAAAAAAAGACTGCATCAGCCATGAATTATTTAATTAAAGCCAACATTGATCTTATGCCCATTGACAGGACTTTGCTGGAATTAACAGAACTCAGGACTCTTGTAAAGTACTTTTATTCTTGATCCCTTTTTGTTTTCTGGTGCGTTATTATATTTTCTTTTGTAATACCTGTTCTCTGTTCATTTGCATAGTTTTAACTGTTTACTAATTTTTTATAAAAACATTATCAAACATCAACATTACAAAGCACCAAGGCAGAACTTAAAGAATCCGTGTGTCTTTGAAGATCGCTACTATATTGTAAATCTTGGAAATACACACTGTCACAACAGCCAAGAATATTACAGATATTTATTAAAAGTTATAGGTGTTACTGAAGATATTGTGAATGGTTGGTATTACCACAAAAATACCTGGTAGCAGTGTAATGGAATAACTGCATAGGTATCTAAACTCAGCGTCGAGTGGTCTCAGTCTGCTGACAGGTAGAATGTGGTCCCGTGAGCTGAAAAATCTTTGTACTGGGTGAGACGGAGAGTGTCCTCATAATGTGTTCATGACAGTGTGGTGTGAGTTTGATCAGCCATTTTTCACAGGTTGGTGAAAGCGGCTGGGGTCTGACACCGGGTTTGTCACACACATGATTGAATGATGGATGTCAGGAGTGCTTCGCCTCATTCACTAAGCTAAAGAAAAAAATGTATTTTTCAACATGAACAGCTTATTTGCTTTAGTAAATTAACCTTAAAGACTCCTATATTCCATTTCTGCTTTGCCATTGCACTATTAACAATCAAAGTAAAAACGGTAAGTGATAAACTGACAATAAATGCTTATTTGTCAGGGCTCCAGGTACCCATTTAATTTCACGTAAAAGGCATTAGCAAGAGTAATGGTTTATTTAGTCTTTATTGGAAATCAAAAGACAAAACACTTTTTTTTTCTCTTTTTCGCTGTCATTATCTATCTTCCTAACAAAACTATATCACATTTTACTCCATGTACACTTTGCAGTTCCTGAGAAATACATATGCTTAGTAGAATGAGCAAACATTATAGGGTGCTTTACTAAAAGCACATTAACTACAAAATGTATAAATGTTCATTGATGCTGTGTGCTTTGTACAGTAAATATTGTCCTAAAGATACAATATGGAAAATTAGTGCCATATTTGCTCTATAAATCATGTACAAGAAAGTGTTTTATGGTACTGTACAGATGTACTGTCCTATAATTGCAGGTGTGTGTAAAATAGACAGATTGTATTAATTTCTACATAGGAGCATAGCTGTGGATGCAGTCACCTGGCAGCTGCAGTATTGGGAATGTTTGCCTTTTATTGGGTTATTGACCTGTTACTTGCCCCATCCTTCTAGTGTGTAGACTCAGTATCATCTGATAAATGGTGTAGGCCTACTATTCTCATTCTGCGAGTTGCCACTTCCTCAGTGGAGTGTACATACAAGCTCCAAAGTTCGCTACACAAAATTGCAAGTTTACACTCCTGCATATGTTTCTTACACCAGCAAAGATTTATAGTCTTATGCCTTTGGGGGATGTGTGATCAATCACATTTTTATGCCCACTCAAACAACTATGCAAGGGATTTTAGTGTTTTTCAGTGCATTGATGGAGTCAGTCTCTACCCCTTAGCAGCTGAAATTTCAACACCCCCCTGAGCAGATACGGGCCCCTCGGCTTTCCGGGACTCTCTCTCCTGACTGGCTGAGACAAAGGCGCGGCGCCATTGGCTCCCACAGCTTTCAAAGTCAGTTAGCCAATCAGGAGATAGAGGGGGCAGGGCCGAACTGCAGTTCCGTGTCTGAATGGACACGGAGCTGTGACTCGGCTCGGGTGCCCCCATAGCAAGCTGCTTCCTGTGGGGGCACTCGATTAGAAGGAAGGGCCCAGGAAGAGGAGGCTGCTCTGTGCAAAACCAAGGCAGTAAGTATAAAATGTATGTTATTTGAAAAAAAAAAAAAAACGAGACTTAACAATCACTTTAATAAAAGTTCCAAGTTAAAGTGCTATTCTCCTGTGGACTTGTCTCCTTAAAGCTAATAAATTAGATTCTCACCAGATTATTTGACCCCTATTGAACGTGGGTCAAAATAAAGCTTAATTTCAAAATGATTGTGTCTTCTCTTCATTCAATTTCCTTTCCAAAACATGTAGACCAAAAGAAAAATAAAACTAATATAGTGTAGTATATTCAACTTCACGGAATAAAATAAATAACTTGTGCTCATCTACAGTATATAAATTAGTGCCGAAACAACTATTCGGCATAATCGATTATAAAAAGAGTTGTCAACTATTCTTATAATCAATTAGTTGGTCAGTCGATTAGTTGGCCTGCATACAGAATAGATTATTTGTTTACATATCAGGAAATACAGTGAAGCACACATACAACACAGTACACCGTTCATACTTGTCAGAATACACAGTGCAGCACACATACAGCTCATTACACTGTCTAAACATGTCAATAGGTAAACAATCAATTCAGCCAAGCGCTCACTCTGAAGGAGAAGACCGGCGTGCTGCTCTCCTCAGGCGGGGAACTCCAACTGAGATACATAAGAGAAAGAAAAGGAGGCGCAACACCTAGTGCATTCCCCGTGGTCACCGTAGAAAATGTTTTATTAAAATGCCAAATGCATACTCAGACGAGAAGAATATAAAATCGCATTAAAAGATTCCACCACGGATGGAATGGAACACGTCCTTGTAGATGAGACCGCTAACGCATTTCGGGAGTCAAGCTCCGATGAAGGGAGCTTGACTCCCGAAACGCGTTAGCGGTCTCATCTACAAGGACGTGTTCCATTCCATCTGTGGTGGAATCTTTTAATGCAATTTTATATTTTTCTCGTCTGTGAGTATGCATTTTAATAAAACATTTTCTATGGTGACCACGGGTAATGCACTAGGTGTTGCGCCTCCTTTTCTTTCTCTTACATGTCAATAGGTACCTGAGAACTTCTGAATGTGAGAAGCAATGCCTCATGGGACATGTACTCCTTGGAAGTAGAAGGAAGTGAGTGATTCTAAAGGCAGAAGTTTTTTGTTTTTATTTACCTTGCTATAGGGGCTCTCTATACTATACTTTGCGGCTTGCTATAGGGGCACTCTGAAGGCAGCAGGAGTCAGAAGTGTCGATGGTGAACCCCAGATAAGGAAAATCAGGGCTGCTCTATGCAAAACCATTACACAGAGCAGGTAAGTATGAGAGGTTTGTTGTTCAAAAATAAATAAATCACTTTAAAAATTCTGTGCAGGAAAGATCAGTATCTTAACCCAGAGAAGCTCATAGACTGGAGATAATACAAGGCATTACAATTAGATTTAAAATAAATTCTTACCAGTATTGTGCATTATATTTAAAATTAGTATATCAATGAAAAAAGGTTTCAGCTTTTAGTACTACTTTAATATAAAAGAGTTACAGTATCTCACAAAAGTGAGTACACCCCTTACATTTTTGTAAATATTTTATTATATCTTTTCATGTGACAACACTGAAGAAATTATACTCTGCTACAATGTAAAATAGTAAGTGCACAGCTTGTATTACAGTGTAAATTTGTTGTCCCCTCAAAATAACTCAACACATAGCCATCAATGTCTAAACCGCTGGCAACAAAAGCGAGTACACCCCTAAGTTAAAATATCCAAATTGGGCCCAAAGTTTCAATATTTTGTGTGGCCACCATTATTTTCCAGCACTGCCTTAACCCTCTTGGGAATGAAGTTCACCAGAGCTGCACAGGTTGCCACTGGAGTCTTCTTCCACTCCTCTATGATGACATCACGGAGCTGGTGAATGTTAGAGACCTTGCACTCCTCCACCTTCCGTTTGAGGATGCCCCCCCCACAGATGCTCAATTGGGTTTAGGTGTGGAGACCTGCTTGGCCAGTCCATCACCTTTACCCTCCACTTCTTAGGCAAGGCAGTGGTCAAAGTGATGTTGAGTTGTTCACTTTAAGGTCAACAAAGAGAACAAGGGGGCACTCTTTACGTCTAGAAGAAAACAGATTTAGTCTCCAAATATGGAAAGGTTTCTTCACCATAAGAGCTGTGTAAATGTGGAATAGACTTCTTCCAGAGGTGTGTGAAAATCTTAAAAACAGAATTTTAAATCTTTTTAAAAAAATGTTCTTTAAATAAAAATTGTGATCTCGGAGTCTGATGATATTCACCAGATTCAACCTCCTAATAGTATATGTATATCTCTTCTGTCTGTTATTCTCAAAGTGGACTCTATATTTTGTTCCCTAACCATATAGTTGGTTATTTATATTTACCACCGCATATAAATATTTAAGAATAAATTCTCTTTTTTTCTCTTTCGTTCATCCACAGACACAGCGCTCCATAAATCATAACTGGTGGGTTATATTGCCTCCTCCAGGAGTAGGACTAGACAGAACAAAAAACACCTGGCTACGCCCATGGGCTGTCCTCAGCTGGTATATAGCCCCCCTCTCTGCTCTAGTTAATCAGTTCAGCATCTCATTTTGCATACAGTTTCTAAATCTGGTGGTATCCACCTTCAAGACAGTTCTGTTTGCACAGTCTTACATGCAGCTCCTTTTGCAGGTCCGGCTCCACAGAAGGATACCGAAGTTCGTGACGAGGTCACGGGGTCCTCCTTATAGACGCCGCAGTCCCTATTTAGTGGTCCATAGGGATAAAGTGGTTCTTCGTCCCTATCCATCATTCCTGCCCAAAGTTGTCTCTGACTTCCATTTGAATGAGGACATTGTGTTCCCTTCCTTTTGTCCCAAGCCTGCTCATCCCAAGGAATTTGCTTTGCATACCTTTGATGTGGTTCGAAGGATTTGGGTGTATCTGGCAGCAACTGAGTCTTTTCGGAGGTCTTACTCACTTTTTGTGGTTACGGACGGACCATGAAAAGGGCTGGCCGCTTTGGCTACCATCTCCAGATGTATCAGACAGACGGTGACTGTGGCCTATTCCATTAAAGGTCAGGTTCCACCTTTCCCTATCGCAATATAAAATTCCCTATATTCAATATCGGAAGTTTCCAAGGTGGCCACTTGGTCGTCCGTGTATACCTTCATGAAATTCTATAAGGCAGATACTTTGGCATCTGCGAAAGCTTCTTTTGGCCGCAAAGTTTTCCATCTTGAGGAGTGTTTTTTCTTTAAACCTTAATTTTTCAGACAGGGCTCTGGTGTCCTGGTTAAGGGCTCTTATGTTTAGCCTTGGATTATTTTGCCCACCCATCATTTTCTTTTTGGCACTGCTTTTGGACATCCCACTAGCTATGATTTATGGAGCGATGTGTCCATCGATGAACGAAAGAGAAAATGTTTTTTTGTACTTACCGTAAAATCCATTTCTCTGAGTTCATCGACGGACCCACCCCTCTACGGAGTTCTGATACTTCGAATACTGCTTGCTACTAAACTAATTACCTAGAGCAGAGAGGGGGGTTAAATACAAGCTGAGAATGGCCCAGGAACGTAGAAAAGTGTTTTTCATTCTGCCTAGTCCTACTCCTGGAGGAGGCAATATAACCCACTAGTTATGATTTATGGAGCGCTGTGTCAGTCGAAGAACTCAGAGAAATGGATTTTATGCCAAGTACAAAAATCCAATTTTTTAACTTTACATATTAACTAAATTATACACCACATTTTTTCTCTTTCATTCATTGATGGACACTGTTCAGATCTTCATAAACTGATGGGTTATACTGCCCCCTACAGGAATAGGACACTAGGCAGAAAAAAAAAGTCTGCAGTCTTGTGAGATCTACAATCAACTGCCAGACTGGGCGACGGGCTGGATAATCTAGATCCAGTGGTCACCCCAGTCTGGCCAGTGAGCGCGCACAGACCTCAGCTCCACGCTAGGTCGGCCGCGACATAGCTCCACTGGACGGGGGCTGACCTGCAAGTTAAACGCCTCCCGAGGTCGCATATGACCAGGGCTCGGCCTGAGTCACAGCGTTCCTCCTGGCTGCCACCCCCTCCTTTCGATGGAGAGGGGTTCTGTCTGGAGCGGTGCCTGCCTGGTTCCTGGTATGGTGAGTAGCTGTTCCCCCTCTCCCCCGGAGGGTTTTGGGGTAGACGTGATACCCTCCTTGGGGTGGTCGGACCCCGGGGTTCCCCTCCTTCCCGTCAGGCACCCCCCCTTGTCATCTATCCCCTATCCTACCCCCTCCCCACATATGTTGGGGCTGTTTGGGTGGTCTGATCCACCTCCTGGGGTGGGGGCAGGTTGCTATCCTGGCGATGAGGGCCGGGGAGGAGCGCCATCAGTGACCGTATGATCAACTGTGCAGGGGGGGGTTGTACCTGGTGGGGGGCTCCTGTCAGGGCCCTCCATCCTGCCTGGGTCTGTCCTTGAGGCCTGGGTTCCCTCCTGGACCCCTGTAAGCCTTGTGATGCCTCAATTTTGTTGTAGCCTGTGTTTCTATACAGGAATGCCATTTTTGTGTAGTCCGGCCTCCATTTTGCGGTGGTTTGCCATTAAAAATAGCAGTGGCTATGACAGTGGAGCCCTGTGGGCGGCGATTTTGGCGTTGGGAGCCCCTCCTCATCCCCTGGTGCTGTCTTCTGGATCCTTTCACTTCCTGATCTCCACGCGTGGCGTGCAGATTATCCTGGTGGCTGCAGGTGCCTGTTGGTGCTGGGTGGTGAGTCTGGTGGGGTTCTCTCCCTCTCCGCTGAAAATCCCTTGGTGCTTGTGCCTCGCGACCAGGTGGTGCTGCCGGCGTGGTGGGGGTTGTCCCTTGCAGTGTTTTACACTTTTTGTGGGGTCCGCCTGGTGACTCATGGAGTCTTTGGAGCACATCTCCCCACCTGATCCCCTCTCTGAGGCTGCGGGGCCCTCTGGGTCCCAACCATCCATCGATGCACTGACGGCGGTCCTGGAGTCCTTTGTGTCCCGGGTGGAGGTGGTCTTTGGACGACAGGCTAGCAAAAAGCTCCCCATCTTCCCCTGTCTCATCAGATCCTGAATCTGATTCGGCCGCTGCTGACGTTGGTCACCCTGCTGGGTCTGCAACCATGCGCCCGGAATCCTCTGATAGTGAGGATGATTCCTCCACGCCTGCAACCGCGCAAGAAAAGGCACTGGTGGAAGCACTTATTGTATCTGTGCATGAGACCTTGAAGATATAGGATGCACAAGCCATCCAGAGCGACAAAAGAGTTTCCTTTCCCCGTTTATTTTGACAGAATTGTCGCAAAAGAGTGGATACAACCAAAGCATACCTGTGGGGTCCCTAGGCGCTTTACCAGGCGTTACCCCTATGAGGAGTCCCTTCTTAAGAAGTGGACTCTCCGGTTTCCAGATTGAACAAGGCAACCATGATTCCAGTTGGAGTCCCTGGCCTTTAAGGATCCGGCTGATAGGAAGGTGGAGGCTGTGGCCTGCAATATGTACACTCTGGCTGGTTCGGCACTGAGTCCCTGGTGTCTCAAACTCTGACCGAGTGGGCTAAGCTTATACGCCATGACCTGGAGGGAGAGCAGCTCCCCGCTGCCTTTGCTTAGCTGGCGGACCAGCTGGTCCAGGGGCTACAGTTTATCTGTGATGCCTCTTTGGATGCGACTCCCCTAGTGGCTCGGCTCTCTGTTTCAGCAGTGGTCCGTCTTTTGGCTCAAATGCTGGTCTGCGGACCAGACTTCTAAAAAGTCATAAATAAATAAGTGCAGCGCTAAAACCTATACATGTGCAAAAGATAATATAGACATCAAGTGAATGAGGTGACACTCATGTGAAAAAAAGTCACAAAAACAATCCTCAGTAATGCAAATAAGAGGAAACAAAGTCCATATTGATAATAAAAAAGTCCCAAGTGAAAAGATGACTTCCAAACAAGAAATAAATGTGGTTATAGTAATAGATTCCAACACCGACAGGATAATATGAATCCGCTCACCAGAAAGCATGGACCCAAAATTCCATATAGAATATGGGTCATTCAAAGCTGATTATGGTAGCAGGTCTCTTCATACAGTATACAATTGCCAGATGTATATGCCAGGGTGACCAGGATATTCAGCAAAGGGATACCTAGACTTCCAAACGGATGGTACATAAATGAAAATAACCAGATAGTGCAAACATAGTGTAAAACCGCTTCAGCAATAATTTATTAAAAGAAAGGAATACACTTACAAAACATCTTATAAGACAACGCATGTATTGAAGAGATGGCAGTATAAGGTTCTGACGCGTTTCATCCAACAGGATATAATCATAGGAGAATTGCCATGCGTGTGTACCATAATCATAAGATTTATATATACTAGAGCCAGGAAGCTACCCCCACCTACACTTCCGCCCACCTATCAAAGATGGCGGAGGCGTGCGGTCCAAGCCTCCATATCAACCCGGAAGTGACCTCATATTGGTTGTACATATTATATAGTATATTAAGTGTATTAAAGTGGGTCGTGTCGTGACTGCACACTGACTCCCGGAAGTGACGCGCGCTATGACGTCCCTTCCGGATGGAATACTTTGATCCCGAAGCGCGCCATTAATGGGATTATTTATTCCCACTTTAATACACTGCAATTCAGTCGCAGACTGCATCTACCGATTTAGTCTATTGGCGTTTACTCACTTTGAACATGTGAACAGTAAATATAAAACAGTTTGCCATATACTATATAATATGTACAACCAATATGAGGTCACTTCCGGGTTGATATGGAGGCTTGGACTGCACGCCGCCACCATTTTTGACAGGTGGCTGTAAGTGTAGGTGGGAGCAGCTTCCTGGCTCTAGTATATATAAATCTTATGATTATGGTACACACGCATGGCAATTCTCCTATGATTATATCCTGTTGAATGAAACGCGCCATAAACCTTATACTGCCATCTCTTCAATACATGCGTTGTCTTACAAGATGTTTTGTAAGTGTATTCCTTTCTTTTAATATATTATTGCCAAAGCGGTTTTACACTATGTTTGCACTGGTTATTTTCATTTATGTACCATCCGTTTGGAAGTCTGGATATCCCTTTTCTGAATATCCTGGTCATCCTGGCATATACATCTGGCAATTGTATACTGTATGAAGAGACCTGCTACCATAATCAGCTTTGAATGACCCATATTCTGGAGGATCCAAAGTAACCTGGTCTGACAAGCCGCGAGCAGTCTTCTCCAGATCCACGGACAAGGCTCCTTCAGCATGAAGGTGTGCCCTCACCCGCATCGGGGGTCAGGGGACGTCTTCGCTGGTTTCTGAACCCGTGGACTTCCCTGGTGCAAGTGAGTCCAGGAAGTCATTCAGTCTGGCTACAAGATCGAGTTTTGCTCTTGTCCCCCGGCAAGGTTCTTTCCTTCCAACCTGCGCCTGTCCCTAGACCGCTTACAGGGTCTGTTACATTAAGGGGTGATTGTCCCGGTTCTGACTGGGTTCAGATGTTCAGAATGGAGTCCATTCGCATGGTGGTGGCATCCCTGCATCAGGGGGATTTCCTTGCCTCTATCGACATCGAGGATGCTTACCTTCACATTCCAATAGGTGCCAGTCACCAGCACTTCCTCCGCTTTGCCACGGCAGAGGAGCATTATTAGTTTGTTGCATTACCATTTGGTCTCGCCTATGCTCCTCGGGTCCTCACAAAAGTGTTAGCTCCGGGGCTAGCTTTGCTACGCCAATGGAGGATCGTGGTACTGGGCTACTTGGACGATCTCCTTCTGCGAGTGGAGGTTCTATCTGCTCTGGTGGAAAACCTGAGATCACAATACGTACTCTGTGGGAGTTCAGCTGGATTCTGAATTTTCAGAAGTCTGCCCTGGTTCCGTCCAAAAAGCTGTACCATCTGGGCCTTACTCTTACTGGAGGCTTACTCTGGGTCAGAGTGCTCCTTCCTCTGGACAAACTCCAGAAATTGTAGGTTGCAATTCGTCTCCTGCAGTCCAACAGATGGTCATCTCTCCGGACTTGCAAGCGGGTGCAGGGCCTGATGGTGTCTACCTTTGAGGCGGTTCTGTTTGCACAGTTTCAAGCGACGTCCCTGCAAAGGGAGATTCTTTCCAAATGGGACAAGGCTTCGCAGTCTATGGACAATCAGATCAAGCTGAGTCGGGGAACGAAATAGTCTCTGACATGGTGGCTTTGTGATTCGGCTGGGCAAATCCTTCCTTCCCTTGTATTGGACAGTGGTCAGCATGGATGCCAGCCTGTCCGGCTTGGGAGGCATCCTCGGCAAGCATTCTGCTCAGGGGGATCTGGACGCTGGAAGAGTCAAGACTACCGATAAATGTCTTGAAACTCTGAGCGACCAGACTGTCTCTGGACCAATAGACGGATCATCTTCAGGGATGTCCAGTGCACATTCAATCGGACAATTTCAATCTCCATGGGGGCACAAGAAGTGTCCTGGCAGCTCTGGAGGTAGCCGGCGTTCTAATGGGGGCAGAACAGTTCCTTCCAGCCCTCTCTGCTGTACACATTCCCAGGGTGGACAACTGGCAGGTGGGTTACCTCAGTCGGCAGGTGTTGGACCAAGGGGAGTGGTCCCTTCATCCAGAGGTGTTTCATTAGTTGTGTCTGTTGTGGAAGCTTCCTCTCAGGGAGGATCTGCTGTCCCAAGGACCGATTTTTCATTCTGCTTTACAGTCGCTGGCTTTGACGGCTTGGCTGTTGATCGCCAGGTGCTGAAGGAGAGAGGTTTATCTGAGTCAGTGATTCTTACACTGTTAAAAGCTAGGAAATCTAATTTTAGAGAGATCTACCATGTAAGACATACATTGCGTGGTGTGAGTCTTCTGGGGCTTCATCCTCGCGCCTTCTCGGTGGCTCGGATCTTGACCTTCCTTCGATGGGGGGGGGTTTAACAGAAATTGGCCTTGAGTTCCATCAAGGGCCAGGTGTCGGCTTTGGCAGTCTTCTTCCAACGACCTTTGGCCACACACTCTCTGGGGCGTACCTTTCTTCAGGGTGTCCGACATTTGGTTCCTCAGTGCGGTCTTCGTTGCGGCCTTGGGATCTCAATTTGGTGCTTTCGGCCCTCCAGAAGCCTCCCTTTGAGAACCTTCAAAATATTTTCCTGCTTAGGCTATCCCAGAAGGTGGCCTTTTTGGTGGCTTTCACCTCTGCACGGTGTCGGAACTGGCGGCGTTATCCTGTCGTTCACCTTACCTGGTGATTCACAGAGATTAGGTGGTTCTTCACCCCTGTCTGTCGTTCCTTCCAAAGGTTGTCTCTGATTTTTATTTAAATTAAGACATTGTGTTGCCTTCCCTGTGTCCAAGGCCTAAACATCCAAAGGAAATTGCCTTGCATGCCTTGGATGTGGTGCGGGCAATTAGGGTGTACCTGGCAGCTACGGAGTCTTTCAGGAAGTCAGACTCACTATTTCTGCTGACGGGTGGGCCTCGTAAAGGGTTGTCTGCTTCCTCTGCGACCATTTCCAGATAGATCAGACAGAGATTCAGGCCTATTCCATCAAGGGTCAGGTTTCTCCTTTTACTGTTAAGGTGCACTCTACTAGGGCACTTAGTGTATACTGAGCCTTCCATCATCAGGCGTCAGTGAGGCAGGTTTGCAAGGTGACCACATGGTCGTCGGTGCACACTTTCACAAAGTTTTATAAAGTGGATGTGTTGGCATCTGCGGATGCTTCTTTTGGCCACAAGGTTTTGCAGGCTGCTGTTGAGAGGACCTTATCCTCTTTGAGGGGGCATTGTTTTTTCAGATGAGCTCCTGTTGTTTTGGTTAAGCTCCTGTTTCCTGGTTGGCTACTGTTTAGCCTTGGGAATTTTTTTGCTGTTCCCACCCCTCAACCCCTCATGTTTACCACTGCTTTGGGACATCCCAACAGTTATGAAGATCTGAAGCTGTGTCAATAAATGAACGAAAGAGAAAATGTGATTTTTGACTTACCGTAAAATCCATTTCTCTGATGTTAATTGACAAACACAGCACCCACCCCTCTGTGGAGTTGTAATTCTTCTGACACTGCTTGTAACTAAACTGAGTGCCTATAACAGAGAGAGGGAATATATCCCCTGGGACTGCCCATGGGCGTAGCCAGACTTTTTTCTGCCTAGTGTATTTACTCCTGTAAGGGGCAGTATAACCCAATGGTTATGAAGATCTGAAGCTGTGTCTGTCAATGAACATCAGAGAAATGGATTTTATGGTAAGTCAAAAATCCAATTTTTTTTAGGTTATTATCTGATTAATTGAAACAATAATTGGCCAACTAATCTGTTATGAATATAATCGTTCTTTGCAGCCTTAATATTAGTGAATGCACACCATGCAACACCCAGTGCAGTGTTTGTCCTCTTCACTCCCACAAACTTCTTACACTCTTACCAAGTGTAAATATTTTCCAAATTAAGTCTTTTCATACTCGAAATCGAGTGTACAAATCTTCAATAATTAGATTTCCCTCTGTTCATAAAGAACTATTTCCACACTCCAATCCTCATAATATTATAATTTAAAAAAAAATACCCATAGTGTATTATACTCTCCAAATTACATAGAAATGATATAAATTGTGCTTACATTTATTAGTGACTTATAAGTGTAACCACTATAGTCCTGTGTATCCTCAATTACATGCATCCACTCCCATGGGTCAATACCCCTTACCAAAACGATTGTCCCCACATCACAGGACCCAATGTTGCACTCCTCCTCCAAACTTGTTTTCCCAGTGTTTACATGCAAAAATATAAAACGCAGCAATAATGTAGCAAGTTCACCTTGACCTCCAGGAATATTCCCCCCCCCCCCCCTCATGATAAGGTAATTTTTTGCTATACGCCACTGCGTTACTTTAAGTGACAATTGCGTGGTCGCGCAACACTCTACACGAATATAGCTTTCTTTTGGTGGTATTTTATCACCTCTGCATTTTTTTTGTTTGTTTGTTTTTGCGCTTTAAACAAAATAAGACAGACAGTTAAAAAAAAAAAATATTTTTTACTTTCTGCTATAAAACATATCCAATAGAAAAAATGTAAAAAATCTAATTTCTTCATCAATTTAGGCCAATATGTATTCTGCTACATATTTTTGAAAAAAGAAAAATAATTCCAATAAGCGTGTATTGTATTGTCTCCAGTCTGTATTTAATTGCCCAGATCCATTCCTCTTCTGTGCCTCACTGCCTGCCACATACCATGGAATATATAAGCAATTGGAGATCTGTCCAGCTTAAGATCAGTCCAGTATCTCTGTATGGGGTCCAGTTGTTTTGGAAACTCATTCTATATTTTGTAAAATAAAACTTTGCTGTAGGAAAAAAAAAAAAAAAAACCCAATTATGGGCTCTTTCACACGGACGGTCCGATCAGATCCGCCTGTCAGTTTTTTAGGCGGATCTGATCGGATCCTCCATGCAGCTCTATGGGGCAGCGGGTGTCAGCGGAGACACCTCCGCTGACACCCGCTGCCATTCGCATCCGATCCTGTGCTGAAATCTGGACGGATGGAAACCCTATTTTTCCATCCGTTCAGTAATCGGAGCAGAGCGGGTCTGATGAGAGCGGACAAGCGGTCCGCTCTCCTCCGATCCCCCATAGAGGGCAGCGGGTGCTGAGACACCTCCCTCTCCGCTCTGCAAGCGGAGACGGAGCTGTCATCCGCCCGGCTCAGCGGGGATCGCGGATCGATCCCCGCTGAGGATCCGCCTGCGGAGGCGGACCGTGTGAAAGAGCCCTAACCCAGACAAAAAGGGAAGGAAAAAACTACTAGAACAAACCTATAAGAAAATTCATATTAAAAGTCAGCTGTGAAACAGTTTAAATCTAGCTCATTATTTAGTCCTTTCAGATGTAAACTGTTCAATTCATAAAGCCAAATGTTTAATTACTGGAAATATCTCTCATTTATTAGAGCCTCTCCAATGTTCAACACCAGTGTCTATCCCGCAAAATCTTAATTTAGATGGATCTAAGAAAAAAAAAATCAGAAAAAAAAATAGATACATGTTTGACATGAAGGGATTCTATCCATGTAGGAAATGTAACATGTAAAACCACTGGGATTACTACTAGGAAGATTTGTCAATTCAAATGTAATGCAACAAGGAGCGATTACTGAATAAAAAATGTTATTACATGCCACACCTCATATGTGATGTATGTGCTGGAGTGACCATGTGGGCTCCAGTATGTAGGGCGAACAACTCAGAGACTTATGCCTTGTACACGTACCGATCGTCGGCCGACCGATCGGCCGTCAAATGTCCACGGCTGTCGTGTTTGTTGTTTGTCTGTTGAAAAGTGCTCAAAACTTGCCCAGGACTTTTGTTTTTTTTTTTTTTACTTTATTTTTATTTGCATATAAAATTTAAGTTTACAACAGTATTTCTCAAAGTAGGATTCACATTTTACATGTTAAGGTTATGCAGAAAAGAAATACAATGAATCAAATACTAAAATATCATAAATATTTTCCCTTTCCCTCCCTCCCCCCCCTTCCCAATATTCCTCCCCTTCTTGCCACCACTTCCATTTTACAATGCCTCCCCATGGTAGATATGCTTAACTATTTATTTCAATATATTTAGTTGATTTTTTAAATTCTTTCCATTTTCCCCATTTTCTTTTCATGTTTACTGGAATTTCCTCTTGTGTGTTACATATATATTCCATATTAAAGTTGTTATTTATCTTTTTACACCATTCCTTTATTTTCGGGCTCTCCTTTTCTCTCCACTTTTTTGGTATGGTTCCCTTAGCTATATTCAGCAATGTTGGTACAAGAGTCATATTATATTTTTTTAAAGGTATTATTGTTTTGTGAAAGAGGCAGACCCATGGATCGTTTGGTATTTTTATTCCAGTGATTTCTTCAATCAGTTGTCTAACTTCTAGCCAGAAATCTTTTATCTTGGGGCAATCCCAAAATAGATGGTACATTGTACCTATGTTGCCACAATCCCGCCAGCATTTGTCTGTCTTGTTTGGTTGGTATTTATTTATTACTTCTGGGGTGATGTACCACCTAAGCAGACATTTATAATTTAATTCTGTTGTGCTTACGTCTGTGGCTGTGGATCCGACCACCTTTAATACAGTCCCAAGTTCCTGTCCTTGCAAGTGTGTCCCAATTTCTTTTTCCCATTTTACTATATATGGAGGTTTTTCCAGACTGTGCCATTCCGTCAGCATTTTGTAGATCTGAGAGACTCCATGCCTTTGCGTGGAGGAATAACTCAGTTTCTCGATGTTATTAAGATTTTTTTCCGACCTAATCGGCTGTGGTAATGAGCTGACAAAATGTCTCAGCTGGAGATATCTCCAATCATCTATTTTTATATTTTTATTTTCTTGTTTTAATTTCTGAAGTGTTTTTATGTGACCTTTGTGTAGAATATCTTTTAATTGAGTGTTCCCTATCCAATTTCCACCCTTTTCTTCTTTCCCTGGTGGGAAGTATTTAGTGCCATTTAATGCTATCATTGGTGAATTGTATTCCCATTTCAATTGTTTGTTAATCCCATCCCATATTTTATAAACTACCTTTGTCATTTCATGTGCTCCCTGTATTTCCCTATATTTTGGTGGTATCCATATTGTTTTGTGTAGGTGATTATTATTTTGTGCACATTCTATCTCTACCCATCTTTTTTCCCTCTTTTCTGTTTTTGTCCAGTCCACCATTCGTGTAATAATTACTGCCTTATAATACCTTTCTATATCTGGAGTTGCTAATCCTCCTTGTGTTTTACTTCTTGTAAGGATCTTGTACTGTATTCTGGGTTTTTTCCACTGCCATATATATTTTGTCAATAAAGTTCTTATTACCCTAAAGAAAGTTGCGGGGATGTTTATTGGCAGCAAGGAGAAGGTGTATAAGATTTTTGGCAAGATAAACATCTTAACAACGTTATTCCTTCCGATCCATGAGATTAAACCATTTGATTTCTTTCTTATGTCTGTTTTTATTTCGTTCAATAATGGTATATAGTTAGCTTGATATAATTTTCCAATTTGTGGTGTTAAATATATCCCTAAGTATTTTAATTTTTCTTTTGTCCACGTATATGGGAAGTATGTTTTTATTATTTGTTCTTCCTGGATATTTAACCTTATATTCAAAATCTCTGATTTTATTGGATTTATTTTAAAGTTTGACAACTTTCCATAATCTTTTAACTCCTTTTGAATGTTTGGAAGAGTAATCCTTGGATTTGTAACGATGAATAATAAATCGTCCGCATATGCTGCGATTTTGTGCTCGTCTTGGTTTACCGTTACTCCTTTTATATCTTTATTTTGTCTAATTTTTGCCAATAATGGTTCCAGGGTTAGTACGAACAGTAGGGGTGATAAAGGACACCCCTGTCTCGTCCCATTGCTCATTCCAAATTTCTCTGATAAGCTTCCGTTTATTTTAATTTTTGCCGTAGGGTTATTATATAGTGCCTCTATCCATTGCCTCATTCTTGACCCCATCCCTAAGTTTTTTATGGTTTCTTTCATGAAGTCCCAGTCCACCCTATCAAAAGCCTTTTCAGCATCAATTGATAATAGGATGGAGGGGACCTCATATTTTTTTGTTTTTTGTAGTAGAAGCAGGGTACGAATCACATTATCCTTCCCTTCTCTGCCTGGGACGAAACCAGTTTGGTCCGGATGGATCCACATTTTTAGTAACTCTTTTAGTCTTGTTGCCAAGATTTTCGCAAATAATTTTGTGTCTGCGTTTAACAACGCAATTGGCCTATAACTAGAACAGAGGGTTTGATCTTTCCCTTCTTTCGGTATTACCGTAATGTATGCCATTAGAGATTCTTCTCTTAGGTCTTCCTTCCCTATTTTATTCAAATATTTTTGCATTTTTGGAATTAATATTTCTTTGAATCTTTTATAGTACTTTATTGTGTATCCGTCCGGACCTGGGCTCCTTCCATTTTGAGTAGTTTTTAATGCTTCTCTTATTTCATTTTCAGTAATTGGAGCTTCAGGAAGTTCCAATTTGTCTTCTGGAATTTTAGGCAGATCTGCTTCCTTAATATATTTTTGGATCTTTATTATTTTTTCCTGTCTTATTTTCGGGGTTTCTTCCTTTCGGACATTGTATAAAGTGCTATAAAAGGCATGAAAGGCTTTAGCTATTCCTGTGGTTGAATTGATTATTTCGTTTTTACTGTTTTTAATTTTTTCTATGTAATTTTTTGATTTTTTCCTCATCAGTAATCTCGCTAGGGATCTTCCTGGTTTATTTCCAAATTTGTATCTGTATCTAGCTATCTTATTGAAATGATTTCTAGATTCCTCTTCCAATAGATCTTTTAATTCATCTCTTTTTATTATAAGGTTTTTCTCTATTTCTTTTTTACATTCTTTTTTATGTTTTTGTTCTAGGTCGTATATTTCTCTTATAAGTGTATTGATTTGATTTGTCCTCTCTTTCTTTTTTCTTGACGCACTGGATATTAATATTCCTCGGATATAAGCTTTGTGTGCTTCCCAGAGTGTAGCGGATGCTATTTCTGGTGTGTCGTTCTTTTGAAAATAAAACTCTAGTTCTTTTTCTATTCTATTTCCTATTTCTTCCTCTAGAATTAGTTCTTCATTTAACCTCCATGTTCCCATACTTTTGTGGTGGATCGGTGTCTTAATTGTTAAAGTTAGGGGTGCGTGGTCTGACAATGTGATTGTACCTATTTCTGTACTTTCTATAAATTCTAGTAGGCGATGGTCAATAAAAAAATAGTCCAATCTTGAGTACATCGAGTGTATTGAGGAGTAATAAGTGTAATCTCTTTTTTTTGGGTGTTGAATCCTCCATGCATCTACTAGTTGGTTCTGATGTAGTTTTTTCCTTATTTTCCTTAGTTTTTGTTCACCCAGCGTCCTTACACCCGATGTACTATCGACACTTGGGTCAATACAAAAATTTATATCCCCTGCCATTATCAAATAGCCTTTTTTAAAGCTCTCTAAGTCATATAGGATTCTCCCCAGATATTCACTTGGTTTTTTGTTTGGATTATAGATGTTGGCTAATGTCAACTCCATCCCCCTTATTTGACCCTTAAGAAAAATATATCGGCCATTCGGATCTGTTTTCATTTCTTCTAGGGAGAATTCTATATTTCTTGCTATTCCTATTGCTACCCCTCTTGCACGCTCTATTGGTGAGTCCCCATAATACCATTTAGGAAAGTGTTTGGAAAAAAGTTTTATATTCGAGTGGAGAGAAATATGCGTTTCCTGCAGAAAAGCTATATTTGCTGCTTCTCTCCTCAACTCTTCCAATATTTTATACCTTTTTATATGGGAATTTAATCCTCTTACATTATATGTTATTATTTTTAGTTGTTCGTCTTTCATTTCTATCTTTTCTGCTCGGGCCAGCTCTTCCTTGAACACGGAAGCGCTGGACCGATTTAAATTCCGCTAACAGCATTCTACCCATGTTGTTGGACTGACAAACTTTTAAAATTTCTTTTCCTTTTGGGCAGTGGGGAGTTTTCCTATCTCTACCCCTCCTCCCATCCCTCCCCCTCCCCACCTCCCCCCCCTCCCCCCCCACCTCCATCTCTCTCCGTCTCATATTGATATTCTTTTGATCAACTTTTGATCTTAGGGTATTTAGTTGTTTCTTTGGGTCATTCTCCCTAATACCCATTTTCTTTTGGGGTGGTGCTCTAATGGATTAGCACGTTCTATCTCCTTCCTCAATTGGAAGGACATTCCGGCCTTTGGGGGGGGCTATCCTATTTCCTTTATATGACTTATCTCCCTTCCCCTCCCTCACTCTCCCCCACCATCCTTCCCCCCCCCCCCCCCCAACCCCTCCTCCCTCCCTCAGTCCCCCCATACAGTTCATATCAATACGTAGATAAGAGAGAACCTCACAGAGCATGGCAGAAAGGGGGAAAGAAAGAAAAAAAAAAAACCTTTCCCCCTATATATGTCATGCTCTGCAAAGTTCCCTTCCAAACTTTCATTTATTTAGACAATATTTCCACATTTTTTATCTTTTGTTCTTTCTAGCTAATGTCCATTGCTGTTCTTCCGTCTGAAAGTTTCTTCGTGGTTCTTCTCCTTTGTCATTTTCGTACCATCCGGGCATGTTTGGCTCTTGTATATCTAGTTTTTTACAGAATTCTTGAGTTTCCTCTGGGAAAGTGAGTTTTGCTGATCGTCCATCTCTTTTTCCTATTAGACTAGCTGGGAACCCCCAATTGTATCTTATTCCTTGTTTTTGCATTTCTTCTGTCAATGGTTTTAAAATTCTTCTCCTCCTCAATGTTTCCGGTGCTAAGTCTGTAAATATCTGTATCTTGTCATTTTCTGTATTTGCTGTATTTATTAATGATTTGTTCTTCTTTAAGTTTTCCCATATTTGTGCTTTGTCTGTGTAGTTTTGAAACCTGATTATCACATCTCTAGGTGATTCTGCTGGGATTCCTGTCGGTTTTCTTATACGGTGGACTCTTTCAATCAGTAATTGATCTTCTTCCCCTCTACCTAGTACTGGGTTTAAGATTTTTTGAAGTTTATCTCCCAAGTTTTCTTCCTGTGGTGTATCCCTTAATCCTCGAATCCTCAAATTTTTTCGTCTTGCTCTGTTCTCTTGATCCTCTAATTTGTAAGCTAGATCTCTGACTTTTTTCCTGGTCTCGCTTATTTCTTTTCTCATTCCCTGTATTGTTTTTATTTGGTCTTCTTGCTTTTTCTCTAGTTCTTCTACCCGGCCCAGGGCATGTCCCAAATCCATCTGGATGTGTCCTAGGTCGGTCTGGATTTTAACCAATTTGATTTTTAATGATTTTTCTAATTCTGCGAACATTTCTCGCATATCACCTTTTGTAGGAGCATGTTCTTTTGTTTCTCCGTGTTCTTCTTCTTCCTCTTCATCATTTTCAGTCCTTAAGCTTATCTCAGAGTTTGCTGAACTGAAAGGTGATTTAGTTACTTCAGCTTTTTGACTTTTCTCCACTCTCTTCTTTCCTGTTCCTTGTTGTTTTTCCTGAGATGTTTTTTCTAAGGAGTTTTCTTGTGTCATAAATTTCCTGATTGTGTTAGGACTTGAGGTCACCCTTGGTGATTTTGCAATAGCTCCTCCTCTTGTAGATTTACCCCTCATTATGTAAAAGGTGGTTCCGAGATTCCTTTATAAAATCTCACAAGTCAATATGTTGGTACTCAAAATTCGTTATACAGTATGGATAGGCAGTATGGAATATGTTTGCATTATTGCCAAAGGGGATACACAATAAGGCCAGGTAGTCTATATATTGACTTCGTATTGACAGGCAACAGTGAGAAATAGAGGTATGGGGTACTTCCAGCCTTCCAGCTCCCTACTCAAGTCCTTGTACAGGCTGGGGTGGATCCCCTCTTTAAATGTTAGTAAAAGGAGAAAAAAAAAAAAAAAAAGGAAAGAAAAACAGGACCAAAAATATATTGATTAAGACTCCCACTTTGTTAAGGGCTCGCTCCTTTTTATTCCAGCTATTACTGGCTGGGCCGTACTCGAGCTGTATGGCATACAAAATGCTTGGGCAGTGCCGGGTTTTATTTCACAGAAGTAAAAAATGTTAATTATTTTATACAGATCCAAGAGCCTTATTCCAAGAGCCTTATTCACACCTGTGTTCTTCTTATGGTTCTCTGTATAAGTCCTTCATTCCTTCCCCTACTAATTTAGCTATGCATAGGTATATACCAGTATATCAGGGGTTCCCAAACTTTTCAGACCGCGACCCCCAATATTAGATTGCTGACGACCCGCGACCCCTCCCCCTCGTATGTAAGATTTGCGATTTGGTTACATACTGACAGAGCTAAAACAAAAAGGAACACAATCTCTAAGCCAGGCTATTTTATTAACAAATTATGGACCAGCACAGGGAGGGAAGATAGTGGAGACCAGTGAGGGGTCTGGTTGTAATGTGTCCTGGGTCCCCCTATTTCCTTGGAATGGCCCAGCCTTGTCCTACACACACCTAGCTCCTCTGTATATCAGCACAGGGAGGGCCATAGTGGAGACCAGTGAGGGGTCCCTGAGGAGAGGACATGGAGGGAAGGCTCACTGAGCACTTCTCCTGGTTGTAATGTGTCCTGGGTCCCCCATAGTGGAGACCAGTGAGGGGTCCCTGAGGAGAGGACATGGAGGGAAAGCTCACTGGGCACTTCTCCTGGTTGTAATGTGTCCTGGGTCCCCCATAGTGGAGACCAGTGAGGGGTCCCTGAGGAGAGGACATGGAGGGAAAGCTCACTGGGCACTTCTCCTGGTTGTAATGTGTCCTGGGTCCCCCATAGTGGAGACCAGTGAGGGGTCCCTGAGGAGAGGACATGGAGGGAAAGCTCACTGGGCACTTCTCCTGGTTGTAATGTGTCCTGGGTCCCCCATAGTGGAGACCAGTGAGGGGTCCCTGAGGAGAGGACATGGAGGGAAAGCTCACTGGGCACTTCTCCTGGTTGTAATGTGTCCTGGGTCCCCCATAGTGGAGACCAGTGAGGGGTCCCTGAGGAGAGGACATGGAGGGAAAGCTCACTGGGCACTTCTCCTGGTTGTAATGTGTCCTGGGTCCCCCATAGTGGAGACCAGTGAGGGGTCCCTGAGGAGAGGACATGGAGGGAAAGCTCACTGGGCACTTCTCCTGGTTGTAATGTGTCCTGGGTCCCCCTATCTCCTGGGACTGGTCCAGCCTTGTCCTACACACACCAAGCTCCTCAGCACAGGCAACTATTCTAGGCCCAGAAGCTTATAATCTAATTGTCCTGTCCTCCACACATTCGTACATGATTCCGGTCCCTCTCCCCCCCGAGTCTTACCCCTCCCCCACCTACTTCACAGTACCCCCCTCTCTGTCTGGGGAACTTACCGGCCTCCATCCTGCCCTGTCACCTAGGGACAAAGTTCTTGCCGAGAATTTCAACTCTCGTGCACAGTGTTCGCCGCTGTGCACGGGCATGGACTCTGGCGGCCAGGCATTGCATTGCAAGTTCCATTGGAAATCTCCTAGCCGCTCGTACTCGCGGCGGAAGTGACGTCGGAGGTTGAATTATTCGGCAAGTTGAAACAATCGGCTCAGCCTTGTCCACAATAACAGTGGAGGCGGTGCTCGCCGGGAAATGTAGTCCAGCGGTGGGTCGGCTGTCGTAGACATTGGCATTTCTAGTAAATCATCTCGCGACCCCCCGCTCCCCACTCCGCGACCCCCCGGGGGGTCGCGACCCCCACTTTGGGAACCACTGCAGTATATAATAGTCCAGCTGCCGGAGTGCCATGTGGTATAAACGTAAGCTGATTTAAAAAGTGGAGAGACTGTTGCACCTGCTACTCCGAAAAAGACGCTTAATATGAATATACTGGTTTTAACACATGGGGTAGCTAGGTCATTCTCAGGTGTGCTGGCTTTATATTTATTAGCATGCTGACTTATTGTATATTATCTCTAGGGAGTCTTGGAAAGTCCTTCTAATAAACAGTCGGATGACAGTAGAGATGATATGATAAAGAGGATTTACTCCTCTGTAACTCACGGTTTTAAGTAGACTGTCCTCCTTTAAAATACTCTCTGTTCATCTTGGGCTTTTACTCTCCTGTCCTCCTCAGCTTCTCAGCTCTCAGGCAGCAAGGCAGCAGCGTCTCCAAGATGGCAGTGCTGGACGGGATGGGACGGGATGAGGTGATAAGGAGTCTTTCTCTCCCTTTCAGCTGCACTGTGTACTTCCCAGCGCTCGCAGGACTCAGGTGGGCCGGGCAGCTCTCTTGAGATCCGTTCCCTTGGGACCTGCTTCTCTCTGTCCACACCCAGCTTCCAGCGATAACAATTAGTATAGAGGCTTCTACCATCTATCGTTGCGGCTGCATGACTGCCTCGCCGCGCAGGAGACAGGATTCACCGGCACGGACATCCACGCGCCACACAGCAAAGGAACTCCTCCTGGTATTGAGGCTGAGCGGAGCGTGGGGGGGGGGGGTCAGCGAGGTTCACCGCTCGCAGCGCCCGCGCTCGTCCCCGGCGGCTTCAGACACTCTAGAGTCGGGTCGGAGGTGGGTCGGGAGCGGTCGGGATCTTCTGTTCCTCCATGTTGGAGACAGCCTTCTCCCCCTTCAGCCTACGTGCACGCCGTCAGGCTCCTCCCCCTCATGACGGGCCGTGAGCCCAGGACTTTTGTCTGCCGACAGAAAATGACGTCAGTACGTTCCACGCACGTTCGCCGCTACAAAAGAGGAAGTGAGTGTTTGGCCGTGACCCTTCTGGGCATCTCGCGCTGATTTCGATAGCATTTGTTTGGTTGACGACATTTCGCTATTTTCCGAGACATCATTCGAGAATTTATTATGGAGACCGTGGATTCGACCATTGCTGTACTTAGCGTTGGAGTTTTGGCTCTGAGGCGACGTATGAGCAAGAGGAAGAAGAACCGGACCTCCTGGACGAAAAATTGGTTGCCTAACCGTGATCAATTTTCCCACATGTCCTTGCTGAGGGAGCTCCAAGAAAATAATCCTGTTGACTTCAGGAATTATTTGAGGATGACGGATCCCATCTTTTACCGTCTTCTTGCCCTGGTGTCCCCCTATATTCTGAAGCAGGATACTTGTATGCGGGTTGCAATTACTCCTGAGCAAAGGTTAATTGCGACTTTGAGGTATCTTGCAACAGGGAGAAGCCTGCAGGATCTGAAGTTCACCACAGGCATCTCCCCCCAAGCACTTGGTATCATCATCCCTGAGACCTGCTCTGCTATCATCAAGGTCTTGCAGAAGGACTATATCAAGGTATGTTTTATTTTTTACATTACATTACATGTATTAGTCGTTTCACCCGAATTATGTTTTTGGATGTACAGCAATTGACACAGGCCATTATTTTTGAACTACCCTCTGTCCGCATGCACATAGTAGTAAAGATGTAGATTATCTTAACCATTTGTAAAATTACCCACTAACCACCCCACCATTCTCTCCTATGTGTCCCTAAACGCATTGCGTGTTAACAGTATTTTGAATCTGTGCCATTTTATTACTTTCCCTCAAACAAATATTCCTTGGCCAATGTTTTAGTACCTAGTTTATGATTTATCTTAAATACATCAGTCCATCCATTCCCACCTATGATTGTGTATATTTATGTAATGATGTTAAAACCTTCACTGACCACAAGCCCTTATTGATGTATAAATGCCTAGTTTTACTTACCCATCCCCCCACCCACATGCTAAATCTAAAAGTCAGCATATACCAAAGCTCTAGCTCAGAGGTCTTAAAACTATGGCCCTCCAGTTGTTCAGGAACTACAATTTCCATCATGCCTAGTCATGTCTGTGAATGTCAGAGAATTACAAGGCCTCATGGGATGTGTAGTTCTGCAACAGCTGGAGGGCCGTAGTTTGTAAATCTCAGCTCTAGCTGGTGAGTATAATGGGCCATACACACTATAAGATTTTCAGAACAATTTTTCCTTACGATTTACCAAAACCAGATAATATGAGGTCAAACAAACACTTTCAAATCCTATGCAATCTGGCAGGCCCTTGCACTACATAGAAAAGGTAAATCTGAAGGAAAAAGTCTTCAGAGAGTCTTATAGTGTGTATGGCCCTTTCCAATATAAGAACAATAGGAGGTGTAAAATAAATGTATGTAGATGTTACATCCCCAAATCCAAACGATTGCCTTCCTGTTGTTTATATTTTTAAAAAGTTGCATAAGCATTTAACAGACAACTGTGTGTGTAATTAATAATGTGATGTGCTCAAGCACTAAATCTTGTTTTTTTTTTGTTTTCCCCCACAGTTTCCTTCAAACGCAGAGCAATGGCTGGAGGTTTCTGCAGAATTTCTGGAGAAGTGGAATTTTCCCAATTGTGGGGGTGCTATAGATGGGAAGCATGTCCGCATTGTCCCCCCTCCGAATTCCGGCACTTATTATTATAATTATAAAGGATTTGCAAACTATGAGTTTATTTTTTTTGATATTGGCAAAAATGGCCGCAATTCGGATGGGGGAGTTATTGAGCAGACGGAGTTCGCTCGTCGTTTTCATAACGGCACTCTGAACCTGCCATCCAGGGAGCAAACCGTTGAGGGTATGAGCTTTGTTTTTATCGCAGATGATGCATTTGCACTTGGGGAGCAGCTCATGAAGCCCTACCCTCAGAGGAACCTCACCCCCGACCAAAGGATCTACAAATACCAGTTGTCCAGAGCTCGCAGAGTTGTGGAGAATGCCTTCGGGATAATGGCCAACCGGTTCCGGATATTCCTGACGTCCATACACCTGGCACTGTACAAAGTTGATAACGTGGTCCTGTGTTGCTGCATTTTGAACAACTTCCTACGCAGGAATGCAGAAAATTATGTTATGCAGCAACTGGATACTGACCCTGCTATGCCAGGTACAAGTGGAGAGGCACAACCTCGTGACCAAATGAAGTCCATGACCTCAATGCAAGTTGGACGCTCAGGATTGGCATCACAGAGGGCCCGTCAGATCCGCCAGGAATATCTGGAATATTTCGTGGGGAGAGGAGCTGTGTCCTGGCAGCAATCAATGTCACACACACATTAATGTTGTTAAAGATTTGACACACAAGATAAATGTCAGAGATATCTGATTTTTCAACACATTAAACCAAAATTGCAATGATTCTGTATTGTGGATTCTAATCATTTGGGCACATATGCCAAACATAATTATTTGGGTTAATCATGTGTTATATATGTGTGACTTTGGAAGGGTTAATACATTCATCAGTGTGTTTCTTTACTGTAGTCTCTCACCAGCTGATCCAAAGTGATGATGGCCATGTGTTATTTTTTAGCCAGTGGTGTAAATACAAGGGCCTTCTGCACCACATAAAATTTCCACAAACCCTCTCACATTGAGAACTAGGTCACACCCAAGGTTCATCTAATGTCACCTTACATTGATGGTCATTGTCCAGAAGGTGCCCATACTATATATTTCATATAATACATTAGGGTATTAACAACGTACCTACACCTGTTATGTTGTGTTCATTTATGACATCCTTCTTACTGCCCACCAATGTTAGGATATGTCAGTGTTATGTGAAACTTGATCATTGTTCATCTCAAAGTGTTATATATAGGTAATGGAAAGTGAACTAGAGCAACGAACAAGCAATACACTATAGATTACACTGATCTCCCTACACTGATTGCTACTGGCAATATCAATGCCATATTGAATCCTAGGACTGCTAGTACCTTGAGTGTTGAGTCACACTTACGCGATGAGGGAAGTCTGCGACTTTGCAGCCTTCCTGCATCGCATAAGGGTGACCCGCCACTTACTTTTTGCACAGGATTGTATTCCACAAGTGTGAAGCACTGTGCGATCCAATACAGATACATCAGAAATAAAGGGTCATGTGCGACTTGTGTGCGTGTTCAGTGCGAATGTAGCCATACAAAGTGTATGTCTCAATTCACACTGCACATCTGATGGCATGTAATATTGTAGCGCACTGCTCCTTTATTACATGCGATCAGATGTTCAGGCCAAAATCAGCTATACAGTTTGTATGGCTCAATTCGCACTGCACTCGCACAAAAGTCGCACATGATGCATTTATTCAGCCGCATCAGGATAGGATCGTACAGTCGTTCACACTTGTGTGATCCGATCCTGTGTGAAATGTCAGATGGCACTGTGATATGCGTTAAAACTGGTGGGATCTTTAACATTTCATTGACACCTCCAGCAACTCGCATATGGCAGTGTCCAAAATGCTTTCATTAACATGTAAATATTTGAATAGGACAGCCATCATACATTTAGTGCTTCTTTACACAGCTTTAGACCTGGACCCCCCAACGAAAGTCAAATAAAGAATTGAACACACATTGTTGAATGTAAAAATGTTTTAGTAACAAACATTCACAGGGTTAGGGTTAGGGTGTTCTAAAGTGCTTTTCCCAAACTTGGGTACACTCTTAACATCTGAGTGTAATAAAAATGCCATAAAAGATTATAAAAAATTTGTAACATCAGGAACATCCCAATACAAACATTAAAAACTTATTAAAATTTTGGTTTAAAATTTGCCAAGCATGTCCACAAAATCGTGCATTTTGGTTTGTAATGCCGTTGCAGTCTCCTTTATTTGCTCTAAGTCTGAGCAGCATTGTAGAGCCTCACGGGTTAATTTGGCTAAAGTGCAACTATGTAAAACATGATCTGTAAAAAAAAATACAACTGAGTCAATGTGAATCACCTACATGAGGTCATAATAGAGAAACATTTGGTGTCCAGGTTATCTTAAATTCCTCTCGAGTTAATACCTACCCTGTTCTTATGCTCTTTTGCCCTAGGCTCTTCTTCTTCCTCCTGTCCTCCTCCGATGCTGTTGCTGATGATTCTGCCGGTCTCCTGAGCTTACTATATATTCATTAGGGGTGTGAACGCATGATGACATCATTGTGAGGGCATGGTCGTAATGTATATATATTAAGCTGCAGAGACCAGAGACGGGCAGAATGCACGGCAACAGCATCAGAGGAGGACAGGAGGAAGAAGAAGAGCCTAGGGCAAAAGAGCAGACACCATAAGAGCAGAAGATTGGATAGCAGAAGAGTGGAGAGGAGAAGATCCAAAGAGCAGAGTGGAGAAGACCGGATGAAGATATTTAAGAACATTTCAGAAACGTCTCCTGTCGTTATTCACATACACTTCCATTTATGTGGTTAATGTGTAGGGGTACTATGTACCCCATACCCATTCACATAGGGATTGGGGTCTGGGATCTGGGGGCCACCCTTTGTTAAAGGTTGCTTCCAAAGTCCTAGGAACCCCCTGGCCGCATGACCCCCCAAAACCACCATACAGGGTTGTGGGGATGAGGCCCTTGTCCTCCTCAACATGGGAGCAAGGTGCTTTTGGGTGTGGGGTGCAGAGCCCCCCCTGGCCCAAAGCAACAAAACCCCCCCATGTTGAGGGCATGTGTCCTGCTGTGGTCCAGGGGGGGTTTGGTCCGCTTGCTCGTCCCCTTTCCTGGCCTGACAAGCTGCATGCTTGGATAAGGGTCTGGTATGGGTTTTGGGGGTAACCCACGCTGTCTTTTTGTTGTGGGCCTACCCTCAAACTCAATACCACACACAAAAGGCCTGCTTGGGAACTTGGGGGGGACACCCACGGTGGGTTATTCAATTTTTCTGTGTAGTTCCCCCTCAATAATCTTCACAGCGCAAGTGGCCCCGCAAGTCAGAGCATCCTGATCCAACTTACGGTGCAACTTCCATTCAAATAAAGAGGCTCCCATAGGAAACTAGTGTTGACAATTGGAGGCTAAAAATAACACTGATAAAAATCATTATTAAAAAACCTACGTGGGCACACAATTGGCTATCTGACACTTGGTCCAGGATCCTCCACATTTTCTGATGTGCCGGCAATGCTGCTTGGCAAGTTGCCAGGAGATGTGGTTTCGGATGTGTTAACATCTGACCTGGCTGGAGATGCCACATCCTCGCATGACGGAACAACTGCAATGTAAATTTGTAAGGGAATACAAGAATATAAGGTTAAACAATCATTGCAAATACACATATTTCTATGATCCCACTACCCAAAAATCTGTGCCTACCAACCTTCATGTTGCTCTGGTGTCTGGTCACTTGTTGGCTCCACCAGTATAATTTCAGGAAAAATGTCTTCATCTAAATAATACAAAAAAGTTGCCATATCATAAAAGTCACAAGAGGTACATTTGTTAGGACATGGTGCCCTGCTTGATAGCTATTTTAGGAACAAATATTAAGACATGTACATGGTTATCTACTAAAAATATGGTACATTAATGTTTGACTGTGCATAGGAACCAATTACCTTTTGGAGAATCTGTGCCACCATCTGGGCCCATGTCCTCATCTTCTTCCTCCACTGCAGATGGAGCTGCCAAACCTCTCCTCCTCCTTTCCCATTGTTTGGCTCTTTGTTTTCTTTTTTCTCCCATTTCAAGGTTTGAATAATAGAATAATAATCTGTGATTAATAGGAATGTTTGCAGAGAAAATTCGTGCAGGAAAGAACGTTCGTTGCAACACAATACATATATTTTTAACTATGGCTTCCTGTCTTTTAATGTAATATACGAATGTTTGCAGAGAAAATTCGTGCAGGAAAGAACGTTCGTTGCAACACAATACATATATTTTTAACTATGGCTTCCTGTCTTTTAATGTAATATACTAAAAAATCGATCTAATCACGACATGACCAATAAAATGAGTAATAGTACTTTTTATATAGACATTAGAATCTAGACATGTTAATACAACATACACCAAATTTCAAATAAACATATTGCATGATAAAAAAAAAAAAACTTACTTTTTTTCAGAATACGATGGATTTGGCCAAGCTGATCCTGCTCACGATGTTTAAGGTCGGACCATCGTTTCCTAATTTGATCTTTGGATCGCTCCACACCATATTTTTTATTCAAACAGGCCACCACCTTGTCCATGATGCGGTCTTTCCTGGCATTGGGCCGATCATAATTATGCAACTTCCCATCATAATCCATCCTTTCTAGGATTCCTACCATCTCCACCATTTCCCCCTTGCTCATGGGTGTAGCCCTGGTTTTTCTGGTGGCCCAACCACTTCTGCCCACACTAGTAGAGCTCTCAGATCGTTGAGACATGGTTCTTGCCAACGATTATTCCACTGCCTCAGGTGTGTGTGTGTGTCGCATGTAGGCCTGATCTTCGGCACGTACACACCCCTGCACAAGCCCGCCACTGGAGGAGGAGTTGACGCATGCGCTGTATTTAAAGGACGCCAGATCTTTCGGCCGACGATTCGCTAGCGGACATATCGTTGGTTGGAGCACGATCGATCGGCGAATCACGACTCTTCCCCACAAACAAAGGTACGACTATTTGATTAGAAAGTGTGTGTTTTGGGCCCTATACAGCTTTTATTAGGGATATCTTTATTATGTCCCAAAATACATGCTATTTTAATATGTTTTGTGTTGTGTTGTGTCTTGCAGGCATATACTGTCCTGCAAAATGGTGGACTGTTTCACCAGCCATGACTTATTGATCAACTTTATTGATGAATTCAGGCAACTGCCCTGTTTGTGGCAAGTAAAATGTTCCGAATACAAAAATAAGCATCTTAAACAACAGGCCTGTGAACACCTAGTGGCCTTCTACAAGCCCGTCTATACAGCGGCAAATATTGATTATATACAACGAAAAATTAACAGCATTCGCACTGCCTATAGGCGAGAGGTCAAAAAAATCGAGGATGCCACCAAGTCTGGAACAGCTGCAGAGAATATCCCTATACCACGGCTGTGGTACTTTGACAACCTGCGATTCCTGGCAGACACGGTGGAATCCAGGCCATCAATTTCCACGCTGCCTTCAAGTTTATCAGAGGCCTCAGTCTCTATCGATCCCAGCCTGGAGGAAGATATCCTGGAGGGCAATTTGACTCAGGTATGGCATTTCACAATATATTGTCTGCTAAAAATGTAATCATGTAACAAAATTATAAGCTAAACCATAATTGACCCTTTATGTAAACGGCATAGCAAGGGGTTGGCATGACAGGCAACCGCCAGGAGCGCAGGCCAAGGTGGGGTGGGTCGCAAAAACATTGGCATTGTTTTAGTGATTTTTTAACAATCCACTCAGCCTGCACACCCCAGAACCCCCAGTTTGCAGGCGGATTCATGCAGGTGTAAAACATTGAGAGCTGCTTCATGCAGGTGTAAAACATTGAGAGCTGCTTCATGCAGGTGTAAAATATTGAGAGCTGCTTCATGCAGGTGTAAAACATTGAGAGCTGCTTCATGCAGGTGTAAAACATTGAGAGCAGCTGAGCCAACAGACCAGGAGACTGAGACTGCCTCTCACTGCATCCCCAGCACACCTCTGGTCTTACAAACACTGCTGCATCCCCAGCACACCTCCAGTCCTAACAAACACTGCTGTAGCCTCAGCATTCCTCAGGCTCAACCTTTTTTTAACAAAACTAACAAACTAACAGCTCCTGCAAATGATACATCCATCCTTGCTTCCGTGTCTCTGGTCTCTCACTCCGGGTCAGCAAGGCAGGTGGCTTCCTTATTCCCGTTTCCCTGCAACGCTTCACCCTCAATGCCCTACATCAAGCCCTCTGCAAGTTCAGGCCCCTCTCTCTCTGCAACCCCCCTCCTCTCTCTCTCTCACACCCCCTCTTTCTCTCCCTCTCTCTATCTCTCACCCCTCTCTTTCTTGTTTTTCACACCTGAGACAATGATTGCCCACTAGAGAGCTCTACACTGGGCAAACAAGGGACAAATGAGAAACATTTAATGCCCTTTTAGATTTTTTTTTTGGGGGGGGGGGGGGGTTACATTTTTACATTGATCTTGGGGGGGGGGGGGGGGTTGTTGCCAAATACAGCTCCTCAACAAGGGCACTGGAGACCCTAGATATGCCACTGTATGTAAAGTCTGCTATTTGTTCACAATAATATAACAAACATGCATTTTTTATATACACTATAACATTCTAATCAATTGTTCATTTCATCAACAGGGAAGTATCACTGAGGAGGAGCCAGGTTGCAGCCAGGAGCCTGTGGAGCCCTCGCAATTATTTCCACCACCTCCTGCCAAACAGAGGCAAAAGAGGAAGCACGTGGATGATATCACAGACCAATTTATTAGCGAGGCCACCATAGCCCTCCGTCGGAAACCGGAAGCAAATGAGTCCTTCGGCAATATGACGGGCAAAATTTTAGGGCACGTGGACCTCCTGCAGCGGCACTATGCCCGAAAAATTATTTTGGATGTGCTGCAAAAGGCGGAAAGGGGCTTCCTTACGGAGCACAGCCACGCATGCGAGGAGCACCCGTGCCCTCCACCTCCACCTCCACAACAGCCACCACCTCGCCAAATGCCACATGGCCAGTGGCAATATGGCCAGCATGATACCAACATGCCCTCATGGCAGCCTGATTATAGTTATCAGCAGTTATAATTTTTGTACCCTGTTATTTATTTTACCCCGTTTCTGATTTTCTAAGTTAATTTTGTCCAAATGGACCTTTTTTATGTTTCTTTTTATAATACGGAGAGTATTAATGTTTTCTGTTTGATTTTTGTGATTTAAAAAAATAAATAAGATTGCACTTAAAAAATGGCGTATTTTAATTTGTTAACATGTTTAATATTGTGCATAACCAGCAAAATATGTTTGATACATTAATTCATAAAAGAATAAAGGGACATATCAATAGTTAGATCTTTGAAGTCAAAATACAAAGATAATGGTGAAGAGTTAAAATTATTTAATTCTAAATTTTGATAGAACAGATAGAATAGACAAACATTATCTTCATCATAACAGAACACATGCCTTTTTATTTGAAACGTATGGCATTATGAGAAGCATCTTCCTTCTTCTCACATTTATCAAGATGAGCATGTGCTCTGCATTTCACATATTTTTTGGACTGCCGCGAGCCGAAAGTTCTTTCTGGATCAAATGTTGAGTTTACTTGAGAAAATTCTTCCGGGACCTTATTTGGTTCCGATCATGCGTGTTGAGATTTGTAGATGTGTGTCGGCCGAATTCTGTACTGACTGGCGAACAATCGGCCGTTCTGGTGTCGGCCTACAAAAATTTTAATGCTTGCACGACAGATTATGTTCGGCCGAAAGTGCGCTGTCGGCTGTCGGAAGCATCATACTAACAAGCATACAATCGGCCGATCGGTCGTCGGCCGAAGCTTTTCGGCCGACAATCTGCACGTGTGTACGGGCCTTTAAGGTCAGATTTAGTGAACATGTCCAAAATATTGTATTAGGAAAGGCCTGAAGAATCACAGCCTCTCTAAACATTTTTGGGATACCTACAATAGGAATCCATCTAAATTGAGATTTTGTGGGAACATTGAACATTGAAGGGGCTCTAATAAAATTAGAGATTTCCAAGAATCAAACTTTTTGGATATATGAATTGAACAATCCATGCACATTAGGAGGAGAAAAAAAATGGCAGAACCTCTGGCAGAAAAGTGGTATAAAATATACTCATAGCTGATATTGCAGAAAAGTTTAGGAGAGTATGGGCATTGGCTTTTATAAGCGTTTTTCCCTCAAAACACCCCCCCCCCCCTTTTTCTACCTGATAACTGCTCTCAAAAACGTACATGTGAAGGTTTTTTTTTTTTTCTGCCTCTAAACTCTCCTCTTGAAATATGCCTCTAAACACCCTAATGTGCATGGACACCTAGGATAACATTGAGCTGCTTCTACAGTCAAGAGAAAAAAAACGCAAAACTTATGAGAATGCCTGGAAGCTGTTCTTTTTAAGGGGAATTCCTGGGGAAAAAAATAAAAAAAGAGTGTGGAATATGTTCTTCTACACTGATAAATATTATATCTATGACATTGTATTCAAACTATATAACATAAAGACCTTAATGAAAGATTTTTGAGACTTTATTATGCAAAGTCTTAAATTATTATAAGTTTTCTCAGTTGAAGGCAAGCAATCTGGAATACAAATCAAGTAACACTGTACTTCTCAATGCAGTTCTCAAAAAAATATACATTTCTGCCACTAGGGGGCACTGCAGGAGAAAAGCTCATCATGTACCTTTCTACAGTTGGGTGAATGTTGGGATACAGTAGATAATCGTTTCTCTCCTCTCAGGCCTTAATTGACAGGTAAGAGAGTACATTTGACAAATTAGTTTATCTTAATATTAACTTATCTTAATATTTACTTATAGTCTGGTCAGTAAGTTGGGTTTTCTGTTCCTCTTCTCAGTAAAATGGTGAGATCATCATCTAAAGTTTGGAAATATTTTCACAGTGCAATTTCTGCTTAGAGCAAAGCTACAATTTCCAAATACTGAGAAGAAATATTATTTTCCAAAAGCTACAAGGATGACAAAACACATCCTTACATGTCAGAGGTGCCCTAAAGACATTACATAATACTTTATGGAATATAAGGATGAGAACCATAATTAAAGTGCAAGTAGCTTTTCCCTTTAGAGTTCTCATTCCAGAAACACTCTTTCTGCTGCTTCTGGATCATCAAAGTGTTTCTTCACCAGCAGCATCTTGTATGAAGTGTTACAAACTGATCAAGCTCTTGCAAGAGCAAAATGCAAATTGGCAGGAAGCTTTTAAATTATCCAGTTCGGCTCCAGAGCAATTTTTTTTATTTGTCACATACATCTAAAAATCTTAATTTTTGGCAATAAAATTACTTAAACCCCCCAGAACATTATATATTTTCTGTAAGCCCTGTAAAATAAAAAGGTGATACTTGCAAATGTTTTTTTTTTACATGATTGTTGTGTAACTGTTTATTAAATGCAAATTTTGCGGGAAAAAATATAATAAAATTAATTTTAGTACAAAACCACACCATATACTCAATTTTGGCTAAAATATATTAGATGAGGTTGCATTTAGTAAATAGATACCAAACATTCTATGTCCTAAAATTGCGTGTACCCAAATATCACCATAGGTAATGCTTTATAAGCCTTTACAGCTCATCAATTTAGAGTTAACTAGAAACTCTGATGTTCACAGGGATGTCACACGTGTGGTGTGACCACGGTTTACATGTGTGCGCACACTAGATATGTGTTTGCACAGGTCTTTTTTTTAGATTTTAATATATTTTATTATATTTTATTTTTTCCTTTTTTTCCTTTTTTTTATTTATTTTTTCTTGATTGCTATGACAATGTGATAGCATTGGGCAGGTAACAGGTACTCTTTATGGAGACATTTGGGGTCACCATCTAGCCAAGTACATATTGGCTTGGTTAGATGTTTCTCTTGGCTGTACTGGCCAGGAAAGGGTGCATATGAAACAGGAAGTGATATCACTTCTCGTTTCATTGTTTGAATATGAGATCAAGGCATGCCTCGGTCTCACTGCACTCTCTCTCCCGCCGCGGCAGTTATGTTCCCAGGCACTGGTAAGCGCGGGACAGCCCGGTAACCACGGTAGGAGGAGGAGGCACCGCTCTGCGTAAAAGTATTCGGCAGCTATGAAGCTGCTGCATCACTTTCACTTTGAAGCCGGTCACCGGATGAACAAAAAACACACAAGCTGATGGCTGCTACTACTGATGCTACTGCAGCTATCAGCTTGTGATTATATAAGAATAAGGTTCTCTCTTTGGATGTACATAGTATGCCCAAAGGGCTGAACTGGTTATTATAAGAAAAAGGGGGGTGGTTACCTTCTCTCATATATAGTTGAAATGTTAACACATACAGTCCTTGTTTTTCCATTTGTAATAAAAAAAAAAAAAAATTTTAAAAAGCAAGTTTAGTTTACTTACTGAATAAGCTGTACTCTTATTTCAAGCATAATACTATTATATACACTGCATTTCACATTCCCAGTGTAACAAAACAACTTTCAAATTTGTAAAACTACTCCACACTGATTTTTTTTTTAAACCCAGTGTGCATGGACACTTAATCAGAATTTTCTCAAAGTTTTGTTGTACTATTTTTTTTTCCTGGTCCCTTTTCTCTGGGTTTTAATCAGGTTTTTAATGATGATTAATGATTAATTTACAAATATAGAAAAATTGAGACATGGATAATGGGATTGCATTCTATTTTCAAACCACTAGAGGGGGTTAAATACAAATAAGGAAAGTAATTTAACTTGAATATTGATGTGAAAGAAAAAAATGTTTTATATTATTTTATAGTGAATAAAGATAGGTGGGGGGATATTTATTTTAGTCTTTTACTGCTTTAGGTATCAAACATGCCAGATGAGAAACGAGTGGATTAGAAATGATTAGGTCCAATAACAAATACAAATCTACCAGTTGCGATGGCAATTAGGTATACCACTGTGGGCAGAAATAGTCTATTTAGAGATTCATTTTTGTTTGATACCACATCTTTTGAGAAAGTCATACCGACTAAACACATCATTAAGTGATGTTAGACGCACGTTAGAACTGAAGTGCCCATTTTGCCACCTTAGATTAAGGCTGTTTCTGCTACTCTCCATTATGTGAGCATCTGGTTATTGTACCACTTGCAGACTGCCCACCGTACATATACTGTAGCAAGGTGGCCGCTCTGTGCCAGATCACGTACCTAGTACGTGATCTGACACGTCTGGGTCTGGGGGCGTACGCCGCCACTGGTGGCACGCTCCCACTATGATTATACACAGTGGGAGCTGATCAGCAGGAACAGCGGACTCGATGTCTGCTGGCACCTGCCAATGCTTTGGTACACGGCAGAACGGCAGTCTGCCTATGCAAACAAGGCGGATTGCTGTTCTGTCAGTACAGAAGGCATGGATCCTGTGTTCCTATACAGCAGGAACACTGAACTATGCCTTCCATTAGTAAAAACACCTCCCCCACTACACTGATTCACAGGCTAGGCACACAGTTAACCCTTTGAGAGCCCCTGATGTTACCCCCTTCTCAGCCAGTGTCATTAGTACAGTGACAGTGCATATTTTTTAGCACCGATCACTGTATTAGTGTCACTGGTCCTAAAAAAGTGTCTGTTAGAGTCCGATTTTCTCCGCCGCAATATCGAAGTCCTGCTATAAGTCGCTGATCGTTGCTATTGCTAGTAAAAAATAAATAAAGACATCCTATAGTTTGTAGACGCTATAATTTTCAAACCACTAGATGGGGTTGCATACAAATAGAGAAAAGAATTCAATTTTGATATTGATATGAAATATAAAAATGTTTTATATTATTTTATTGTGATTAAACTAAGTGGGGAGGTATTTATGTATTAATTTTATTTTCTCTAGCGCTCATCGACAGACGTAGTCCTCTGTGATACACCACCTTCGGGTTATGTTACCTCCGCAGGAGCAGGACTAGACAGGAAATTAAAAAGCTCTGGCCACACCCCAGGGGCAGTCCCAGAGGGTATATCCTCTCTCTCTCTGCCTCAGCAAATCAGTTATTTTCTGTCTAGTTAGGAGTAAGGACCTAGATACCTTGCTGGGATCTTAGGTCCTGGCAAGAATTTTTTCTAAAAGGATTTTTAGACAGCTTTTTTTTTTTTCTCCAGTGTTCCTGTGAGATCTTCAAGCAAGAAAGCTGAACTGGGCGACGGGCTGGATGTCGAGATCCGGTGGTCACCCCAGTTCAGCCTACGAGCGCGTGCAGGCCATAGCTCCGCGCTGGGTCGGCCGCGACAAAGTCCCATTAAAAGGACTGAACCCGCGAGTTAAACGTCTCGCTGAAACGCCAAAGACCATGAGTCACGGCGTCCGTATCGGTCGACAGCCCTCCCGCTCCGGTGGAGAGGGGTACTGTCAGGAGTTGGTGCCCGCCTGGTTCCGGTATGGTGAGTAGTATGTTCCCCCTTTTTCCCTGACGGGTTTTGTGGTGAACGCGGGCCCCTCTCTGTATGGTAAGAAAGAGTTCTTTCTATCCTATAACATGTCACAAATCCTCCTACTTTGAGTGTGATTTTATGTGTGCAAAAAGCCAGGAGGCTTGGTTTGGGAGCTAACAATCTATTGTATACATGTTTTAAAGAGGTAATCTGTGGCATTCTGGGAATCTTATGGGTTAAGTATAAGCTACCTACCAGCAGAAGCCATGGACATGTAGACTGCCTTCCAAATCAGATCTCCAGCTATTAGCAGGCCTCCCGAACGGCCATGCGGTCCGCCAGGGCCGGTACCGCCAACCACGCCATATCCCCATGCAGAGAGAATGTTGTGTGCCTGCAGCACACCGCTAGTCAGCACAGGCCGCCGCCATTTTTTTTGCTGGATCGCACGAGCCGCCATTTTGGCGTAGCCTCGTGTCTCCAGCATGGGGGCGGCCATGTTTGAGGTGATTCTACACCTCGTGGAGCTTGGGGGAGGCGCCGGAAGCCGTGCAGAGGGGCGGAGCCGCCTCCCTTCTTCCTGGGCAGCCAGCCAAAAGACTTCCTGTTTGTCAAGACAGCGCTGTAAGCTGTTGCAGTTTAACTCTGAACATCAAGTGGTGAGCCTGGGGGTCTATCTCTCTCTCGATCGATCGATAGGGATCCCTAGCAGGTAACATTAAGGGGTTTTTTTGTGGCACTAAGGGTCAAAAAAAAAAAAAAAAAAAAAGTTTTTTCTTTACTTTTGAATTATATCATCCAGGAAGTGACTGGAGTTATTATGGACCCTGCCACACATATTCCCCCACCTGTTTCCCTCGAGGGGGCCTCGGGACCCGCCGGTGCACAGAGTATAGAGTCATTTACAGCAATTTTGGAGTCTATGGTGGCTCGGGTGGAGGCGGCCTGTCAGGGACGGGGGTCAAGGAAGCGACCCCCGCCTACCCCTATACTATCTGACACCTCTGACTCTGATTCAGAGATGGTCACTGCAGTTGCAGGTTCCTCTGCAAGGGCTGTTATCCCAGGTAAAGCCCCCTCAGACAGTGAGGAGGACGCTTCTTCTCCTGCTATAATTCAGGAAGAAGCATTGGTGGACGCACTAGTGGTGGCAGTGCAAGAAACCTTAAAACTTGAGGCTTTACCGGCAGAGGCAACTGAAACAGAAAGGCCTTTTGGGACTAATAAGCCCATCAAGACGGCGAAAGCTTTTCCTGTACCTAAATGTTTTGGTAATCAGATTAAAGGAGAATGGGAGAATTCTAAACGTACCTTTACTATTTCCAAGCGTATTGCTAGACGCTATCCGTTTGAGGAATCCATCATTAAGAAATGGACGGTACCACCAGTCGTGGATCCGCCTATTTCCAGGCTGAATAAAGCCACGGTTATTCCAGTGGAGGACACTTCGTCCTTTAAGGATCCGGTGGATCGAAAGATAGAAGCGGAGTCCCGCACTATCTTTTCTCTGATAGGGTCTGCATTTAGACCAGTAATTGTTATTGGTCTAGTTTCCCAGACACTTACGGAATGGGCGAAAATGGTACGCCAAGATCTTAGGGGAAAAGATATTCCCCAGGAGACATCTGATTTGATAGAACAGATCATACAAGGGCTACGGTTTATCTGTGACGCAGCCTTGGACACTACTCCCTTGTTAGGGCATGCATCTAAGTTAGCAGTGATCCTCAGACGTGTGCTGTGGTTAAAATGCTGGTCAGCTGACCTAGGTTCCAAAAAGACTTTGACCAATCTCCCTTTTCAGGGGAATCGTCTATTTGGAGCCAACCAAGATGAAATCATTAAGGATGCCACCGGGGGCAAGAGTACTTTTTTGCCACAGGCTGCAAAAGTTAAGGGACCTCGCAACAAGCGAGGACCTTTCTTTACCGCCCATAAAGGGCGCCCGGCTGGTACTCCCGGGAAAGGCAAGACTCCTCCAGGAGGGTTCAAGAAGGGATGGTCGGACAAGCAGAGGACCAACCCAGCCAAACCCGAAGTAAAGGAGTACACAGCCTGAAAGTGCGCCCCCACCCGATTTCAGGGTGGGGGGACGTTTTCATCGGTATTCAGGACATTAGATCGAGCATCTACCACTACTACCGGTGCGATTCTTCCCTTCTAACATTTAAGTACAAGAAGCGGTAGTTACCGTTCCCTGTATAGATCTTTTCCTTTACCTTTTCCTAAGATTAGTCCCGATACCTCACAGGAATCGGATCTGATTGACCAGATAGGCCAAGTAGCCTCTAGTCGGGTGACTTCGGTCCCTGAGGTTCAACCAGAAAAGATCACCTTTCCTGATAACTATCAGGTATCTGATAAATGTGTGGGAACAGAAAACGACCAGACTTTCTCGGATGGTCGGGGCCAGATAGCTCTAGGGACGCCTGGTTCAGATCCTATCAGCGCCAGTGGTCCTAGAAATTCTAGGCTGGCCTCTTCAAGCCGGCCTGGCCGACTTGGACATGTTAGTCGCAGACGTTCCGTGGGAACTTCGTCTCAGGGAGTGTCTGTAGTCTCTAGGACCTATTTACCTTCGTGCTTTACAGTCGCTGGTTTTAATGGCCTGGCCATTGAGACCCAAGTACTGAAGGACAGAGGTTTGTCTACTTCAGTCATTCCTACCCTTATTAAAGCAAGGAAAGCGACTTCCAGCAAAGTCTATTATCACACATGGAAGACTTACATTGCGTGGTGCGAATCTTTAGGATTTCCTCCACGTACCTATTCGGTGTCTCGAATATTGGCCTTTTTGCAACAAGGGGTTGAGCAGAAGCTAGCCTTGAGCACCATCAAGGGTCAAGTTTCAGCATTAGCAATCTTCTTTCAGAAACCTTTAGCTACCAAATCCTTGGTGCGGAATTTCATCCAGGGGGTGCGGCACCTGGCTCCTCCAGTCCGCGCGCCCTTACCGCCCTGGGATCTTAATTTGGTTTTGTCGGTTCTACAGAAACCTCCCTTTGAAAACATCAGGGAGATTCCCTTGCTTACTTTATCCCAGAAGGTGGCCTTCTTGGTGGCTATTACTTCTGCTCGCAGGGTGTCAGAACTGGCTGCATTATCATGCCAGTCCCCATACCTAGTGATTCATAGGGATAAGGTAGTACTTCATCCTAAGCCATCTTTTCTTCCTAAGGTGGTTTCAGATTTTCATCTGAATGAAGATATTGTACTACCTTCCTTGTGTCCTCAGCCCAAGCATCATCGGGAACATGCGTTGCATTCCTTGGATGTGGTTCGGGCAATCAGGGTATACCTGAAAGCTACGGAATCATTCCGTAAGACGGATTCACTTTTTGTGATCACGGATGGCCCCAGAAAGGGTTTGCCTGCATCTGCCGCGACCATTGCCAAATGGATTAGACAAACGGTGGTACAGGCTTATTCTATTAAGGGTCAGAGTCCTCCGTTCCCTGTTAGGGCGCACTCCACTCGAGCGCTCAGTACTTCCTGGGCCTTTCGCCATCAGGCGTCAGTGGTCCAGGTATGTAAGGCGGCCACTTGGTCGTCGGTACATACCTTTTACTAAATTCTATAAAATTGATGTGACGGCATCGGCGGATGCCTCATTTGGCCGCAAGGTTTTGCAGGCCGCAATTTGAGGAGACCGGTGGTCTACCTCGAGGGTTTTTTTCTGTTTGAAAATTTTTTTGTTGAGTCTCATCATTAAGGATGAGCATTGTAAACTTCTAGTTGGCACCGGTTGGGCCTTCTAGATTGGGATTTGATTTCCATTTTCCCACCCCTCAGTTGTGATACTGCTCTGGGACGTCCCGAAGGTGGTGTATCACAGAGGACTACGTCTGTCGATGAGCGCTAGAGAAAAATGGATTTTTGTAAAATCTTACCGTAAAATCCTTTTCTCTTAGCTCATCGACAGACGTAGTCCCCGCCCCTCTGTTTTGGAGTTGGGTTGGGTTAAATTCTCTAAGCACTGCTTTTTCACATAACTGATTTGCTGAGGCAGAGAGAGAGAGGATATACCCTCTGGGACTGCCCCTGGGGTGTGGCCAGAGCTTTTTAATTTCCTGTCTAGTCCTGCTCCTGCGGAGGTAACATAACCCGAAGGTGGTGTATCACAGAGGACTACGTCTGTCGATGAGCTAAGAGAAAAGGATTTTACGGTAAGATTTTACAAAAATCCATTTTTTTTTACGTCTAGAGGTTTCAAACATGCCAGGTGAGAAATGAGTGGGTTCGAAAATATTAGGTCTAGTAACAATCACAATACTGACAGAAATTGTGATGGCAATTAAATATACCCCAGTGTGTGGAAATAGACTATTTATAGCTCACTTCCTGTCTGAAGATCCTTTGAGAAAGTCATACTGACGAAACGCAGCAGTGAGTGACATCAGACGCACACCGGAATAGGACGTGCCAATTCTGCCAAGTTGGATTAAGGCAGTTTGTACTACTCTCCATTATGTAATCATCTGGTTGTTTTAATAAATGTTTTAAAAGGTGAACTTTATTTTTGCATGTAAACACTGTTTTATTGAAAGACAAGTCCAGAGGAGTAGGCGCAGGCTTATTGTGCACTATTGGGCTCTGTGATGTGGGGACAATAGTTCTAGTAAGGGGCCTTGTCCTAAGGGAGTGGATGCATGTGTTTGAAGACACACGGGAATATAGGGAATATAGTGGTTGCACTTATATATGTGAGCAAAATTTATGATATTATATGATTATATGTGATTAAGAGAGCATACATCCCAGCAGCCCTTGCAAATCGCCGAATGACGTAATCGCATATAGGCGGCCGGACCCAGAAGTGAGGATCAATAAAGAAGATAAAAAGGTATTTCCTTGCAGAAAAAAAATAAAATAGTTTCCATTGCTAAAAGTATTTTTTATGGGGATTACATACATCTGAACTTATTTAAAAAACTCCACTTTAAGAGCACTGGGGGGGGGGGGGGGGGGGGGTCAGCAAAAGAAGTTGGATAGGAGGGGCGGTGGGGCAGCTGAATATAAAGGAATTGATCTTTCCATATTCCTCCTGCAGCAGATCAATTCATCTATATGCAGCTGCCCCATCCCCTCCTATCCAGCAGTGCTGGATAGAAAGGAGACCCACACAAACCTAAGGCTCATCCAAATAAAAAAACTCCATAAAACTTGCCACCCGCGCAGAGTGCCAGATGATTCCAGGCTTCAAGTTCAAGGATTTAAAAAAAAAAGCGCCTTCCGCCGGCCAATGAGAATCGGCGGCCCCTGGACCAATTACGGCTATGCAGAAACCAGCAGCCAATAAGATCCCGCCGGATGACATCATCAGCCTGCGCCTCGGCTGCTGGAAATGAGAATCGGCCAATGAGAATCAGCAGCTCCTGGGCTGGACCAATCACGCCTATGCAGAAACCAGCAGCCAATCCGATCCCGCCGGATGACGTCATCGGCCCGCTCCTCGGCTGCTGGAATGCAGGAAGCATATTCTCAGGCATATTTGCAGATCAAGACACCGGCCCTCAACCTGACCGGCCCACCGGGAATTCTCCCGTTTCTCCCGATTGGCCATTCCGGGCCTGACAGATACTCATAATGGGGACTTCAGGGGTCTATTAGATTACATCATTTGTTACAGAAGGGATGGGATTATGGATGTTCCTCCAACTCCTCTAAGGGCACCCGACCACTTACTGCAGTCTTGGGCTCGGGACTAGGGAGAGTGCAGGCAGGTGCCTCCAGAGCACTGTAAAAGTGATCACTTTTACAGGAAAGCCAATTGCTGGGTTTAAAAAAACGGTACCATGATTCTGGTATGACCTATTTCTGTCCAGGATGTTTAGACTGGGCAGCAGGTGGTTAAAGCGTTTGTTAACCAAACACTTCATATTTCTGATATGTGGCTGCTGTACCATGTAATTGTATGAGAAAGTATCCTGTTCTTTTTGTATTGCTTCCTTTATGTGAAATCCCAGGTGTTCCTGTCAGTCCCTCTGCTTTCCTATTAAAAACTGACCACACTAAGCAGGAGATCACACCATGGTCAGTTCTCTAGCCATGCTGGGAACTCAGTGTGCTTTCCTCCAATGAACAGACTTGTCCTGACACGTCCCGCTGCACAGCCATTTACTGGAAAACTCTGTGTGATGCTGCTGCTTCTCCGCCCCCCAGCTTTTATGCAGCTGAGAACAGAGGGAATGTAATAACTTACAGTGCCTTGCGAAAGTATTCGGCCCCCTTGAACTTTGCGACCTTTTGCCACATTTCAGGCTTCAAACATAAAGATATAAAACTGTAATTTTTTGTGAAGAATCAACAAGTGGGACACAATCATGAAGTGGAACAAAATTTATTTGATATTTTAAACTTTTTTTAACAAATAAAAAACTGAAAAATTGGGTGTGGAAAATTATTCAGCCCCCTTAAGTTAATACTTTGTAGCACCACCTTTTGCTGCGATTACAGCTGTAAGTCGCTTGAGGTATGTCTCTATCAGATTTACACATCGAGAGACTGAAATTTTTGCCCATTCCTCCTTGCAAAACAGCTCGAGCTAAGTGAGGTTGGATGGAGAGCGTTTGTGAACAGCAGTTTTCAGTTCTTTCCACAGATTCTCAATTGGATTCAGGTCTGGACTTTGACTTGGTCATTCTAACACCTGGATATGTTTATTTGTGAACCATTCCATTGTAGATTTTGCTTTATGTTTTGGATCATTGTCTTGTTGAAAGACAAATCTCCCTCCCAGTCTCAGGTCTTTTGCAGACTCCATCAGGTTTTCTTCCAGAATGGTCCTGTATTTGGCTCCATCCATCTTCCCATCAATTTTAACCATCTTCCCTGTCCCTGCTGAAGAAAAGCAGGCCCAAACCATGATGCTGCCACCACCATGTTTGACAGTGGGGGTGGTGTGTTCAGGGTGATGAGCTGTGTTGCTTTTACGCCAAACATAACGTTTTGCATTGTTGCCAAAAAGTTTGATTTTGGTTTCATCTGACCAGAGCACCTTCTTCCACATGTTTGGTGTGTCTCCCAGGTGGCTTGTGGCAAACTTTAAACGACACTTTTTATGGATAAGAAATGGCTTTCTTCTTGCCACTCTTCCATAAAGGCCAGATTTGTGCAGTATACGACTGATTGTTGTCCTATGGACAGAGTCTCCCACCTCAGCTGTAGATCTCTGCAGTTCATCCAGAGTGATTATGGGCCTCTTGGCTGCATCTCTTATCAGTCTTCTCCTTGTATGAGCTGAAAGTTTATAGGGACAGCCAGGTCTTTGTAGATTTGCAGTGATCTAATACTCCTTCCATTTCAATATTATCGCTTGCACAGTGCTCCTTGGGATGTTTAAAGCTTGGGAAATCTTTTTGTATCCAAATCAGCCGTTAAACTTCTCCACAACAGTATCTCAGACCTGCCTGGTGTGTTCCTTGTTCTTCATGATGCTCTCTGTGCTTTAAACGGACCTCTGAGACTATCACAGTGCAGGTGCATTTATACGGAGACTTAATTACACACAGGTGGATTCTATTTATCATCATTAGTCATTTAGGTAAACATTGGATCATTCAGAGATCCTCACTGAACTTCTGGAGAGAGTTTGCTGCACTGAAAGTAAAGGGGCTGATTAATTTTAAACGCCCAATTTTTCAGTTTTTTATTTGTTAAAAAAGTTTGAAATATCCAATAAATTTTGTTCCACTTCCTGATTGTGTCCCACTTGTTGATTCTTCACAAAAATTACAGTTTTATATCTTTGTTTGAAGCCTGAAATGTGGCAAAAGGTCGCAAAGTTCAAGGGGGCCAAATACTTTCGCAAGGCACTGTATAAACAAGGGAAAAAAGGTTACTATAATGTATTTTTATATCTATACAAAAATGTTTTTCCTTTCATTTATATTTTTAATGGAATGGGTTGTTTTATAAGGTGATCAACTACAATCACTTCAAATGACGACTTAATTGAAAGTGAAAGCTTTTAACAGCAATATAAAGTGGTGTATGTTTAGACCTTCTTGGTTTACAAACCGAGACAAGACAAAGTTGTATATTACGATTCAATGATCAAGAATTATCCATACCTTGAAAAAAAATCCCACATATAAAAAAATAAAAAATAAAAAAGCAATTAGACCAGGGCTTCCCAAACTTTTTTAGGCCGAGACCCACTTCTGAATACAGTTATTTTTCGGGACCCACTTGCTTGTAATTGAATATTGTAAAGCGCTACGGATTTTGTTGGCGCTATATAAATGCAAATAATAATAATAATGCATATTTTAAAGGGAGGGGATGTTAAATTAAAAATATCAATTTACTGCTTTTCAATTTATTAACCACCCCAGGACAGTGATCAGCAGGCTATATTGCACTCGCCCTCCTTCCTCTCCCAGCGGTCCACAGTGAAGGTGAAGCCCCTGTTTGCCCTCTCCAGGGCCCAGTACACCTCACCCAGAGTCTCCATGATGAGGAGCTCTATGCTGGTCTTGGTTTCCTGGCTCTTCTCCTTCAGATCCTCTACTGGGGTCACAGAAGCTGCCATGAACTTCTGACACTGCCAGGCCACATGGTCCTCCTATGACACGAGGCTGCCGTCTCTGCCCGCTATAGCTGAGCCTGAGCGAATCCTGCCGCCAGTCTAGCCACCACCACTTCTGCCAGCAGGACCGATTAGCTGGCTCTGCACCCCATGAACATATCCTACATAACAGCCCACATACTTACTCACTGATGCAAGTATCCTGTATCCTCCTCGCGGGAAATGCAGACCAGCGGCCGTAAACTGAATCCATGGTAATTTGACATCACTGGCTCTTTGTAATTTGCGCGGGCTCGCACAGCACAATTTAAGCGGGCACTCTCCCAGTGATTTCCGGGTCAACGCGACCCACTCAAATGCAGCTCGCGACCCACCAATGGGTCCCGACCCACAGTTTGGGAACTCCTGAATTAGACTATAAAATGCATAGCTCTATTTTATGGTAATGTTCTCCTCTAGAAACAAATATTGAAAAAAAAATATGTATCCTGCCATGTGTTTAAGGCAGAAAGCTACATCTACAGGCAGCATGTTTAAATTCAGGATTATTAAATTCCTTTGGGTAACCCTCCTACTTAACCACCCAGCTACCTGCCTATTATTGCAGTGGACAAGGTCAATGATGCTCAGCTAACTAGATATAGGGGTCTTCATGCACAATAGGATGATATTTAGGATATAAAATGTTACCAAAGAATGTCAGGACAGACTACAAAAGGTGGTGGTCAAAGTCTGCGCAATGGAGAATGGAGATAAGTTACACAAGACTGCTTGTGTTCCTTTCACCCCTCTTATATACTACTGTCACTATATATACTATTCCTACCTGCAAGATTTAAGGCTGATTTCCAGCATTATTATACCTTTAATAAGTTGCTTTTGGCGACACAAGGCTGTATACTGTACATAGCCGAGGCTACATACAGCTGATAAAGCGGGTGCCCCTTTTAGTGTAGGAAATAGTTTGCCCAAACTAACCCCACCCTTGTGTGCACTCTGCCCCCCCTCCCCACAGCTGTATGCACTCAGCCCCCCTCCCACACACATACATCTATAAACAAACACAAAACTCTGCTTCCCCCCCTTTACACAAACAGCCCCCTCCCTTCACTTGTACACACTGCCCCTACTTGTAAATGAGGTCTTCTTAGTCCCAGGTCTTGTTTACACAAAACTGACATGTCACTAAATTGAGATAAGCTGGAGCCAATCACAGTCCAGGATACAGTACAGCAAGCAGCGCACACACAAGAGTGCACATGCAGGAAGTAGCCAGAGGTTGCAGCAAAGAGAAAGAGAGGGCAGCCATGTTCTTCCCAGACCTGCCCAGTAGCCTGGCCTCTAAGGAGGCCTGGACCCCTGTGTGTATTGGCTGTCCCCCCTGATGGCGGCCCATACCTTGGCACATAGTGCAATATGTGTATTAGCTGCAGAGTTCAGAGCCATGGTCCATTTCTATGGTTCCTATACACTGAAAATACCATTGGGGGTATGCCCACCATGACGGAGGAAACCTGAAATTCTAGTAGGCCCAGTGTCCTGGATAAGGTAAGACCTGTTCTTGGCTTTTATAACAAAATCAACAGTGTGTAGCACTGGTAGAGGATTTGGTAGTTATTCACTTTATTGTGGTAACCCCTGCCATTTTTTCTGTTTCTCTGCTCAAGCAATTTAAATTTGGCAGTTTTCCTCATCTAGACTTAGACTCAGGAAGCTGGGGTAATTGCAGCATGCCTCCCATAACACACATTCCCACCCCATTTTTCTACGGAAATTGCACAGAGCACTTGCTGCACTCTACCTGCCTTCTTTTAAAGAGACACAGCCAAAAGAACACACCTGGGTTATAGTGCCTCCTGTGCCTGGACACATAAGAACCCCATCCATTCCAACCTCCATTCTGTGAGTACCCCACAATGAATTACACCACTTAGCAATGGCAGATTACCGGAACAAGAGAGCTGGGACTTTTCTTATACATGCACAGACTGATTATGCAATTTGAGGACTGGCCCAATTCTGAAAGGGTATTTACTCCTCCTAAGCTTTTAGCTGAAAATTATTATATGGAATTGCAGTTCCTATTGCAGATGTTCCTCCTAAAAGTATACTTTGCCCTTGCAGGTCCAGCTGTGCAGCCAGCGATTGCTGCCATGATTTTGATGACCTGCTCTCTTAGAAGATTTGCAGCTGATGCCCTCAGCTTTATTGTTTTTTGTAGACACTGTAGAGAATTTTGTAGCTAAAAGCCTAAGCTGCTTAACCTGCGTGTAAAAAGCGGCTTCTACGAATGCCTTTTGACGATGAGCGCCTATTTTGGGAATCCCTTGATAAGTCATTGGGAGAAAGGTAATGCTACCCCACAAGAAAAAAGCCTAAGTGTCCTATTCCTAGGGCTGCTACATCTTACTCAGTGAAAGGGACTTTTCTGCTCTGAAACTCAAACGCAAGGCTCAAAAACATACAAAATAGAGTCTGCATCTCAGCCCCCTCATCACTTTTTACCTACCAATCTAACAGCTTTAGACCAAAATAAGGAATATGGCCGCCTTGCACAAACTTCAGACACAAGGAGTAGTTGTACCAGTTCCTCAGAAGAACAGGGTTGGGGTGTACTGCGCTTCTGGGAGATATTACTGGCCGGTTATACAGTGAAATACATAAATAAATAAATATGTAAATGTGGTGTAAAACACAGTGTTTAAATGTGAAACTCAAGTCCCTTAAAAGTGAGGGCACAAAAACAATCTCAATAAATATATAAAGTGCTATAGTGAGTCTGTGGATAAATAAATATATATATAAATAACGGAAATAATGCTCTTATCTCCAAATAAATCCTTCAAATATAAAGTGCATTAATTTGTTTCCTATTGGACCCTAAATTAAATTTATGGAAATTGCTCCTTAATTATCTTAAAATTATGTGACAGGTAAAGTGCAGTGCTTGAATACATAAATTGTGTAAAAAAAATCAGTCTTTTATAAAGTGCCAAAGGTGATTAAATAGGTTCTTTCCAGTGAAAAAGTATTCTTATATATCCGAGTAATACAGTTTTCATAGAGTGGTGACCCTCTACCTAGACACCATGTGGAAAGAGTATGGGGTGCTTCTTATATATAAAGAAAAACCTGCGCTAAAAAAAAAAAAAATCTATGTTTACACTAATAAATGGATGTCGCTGTTCATCACAACGTGAAAAATATAATACATTTAGTCCCGGTTCACACTAAGGCGACCTGTGAGGCGACATAGGGAAGCTGCGGACCCGTTCTAATAGGAGCGACACAAGTCGCTCCGACTTAGAAAAAGGGTCCGGAGCTTCTTTGGGGCGACCGCCATAGACTTCAATGTTATGAAGTCCGTGGCGGCCGCTCCGAGGTCGCGGCGCGCTGCTCGCACCGCAATCTCGGAGGTCGCCCCGGGAAGTAGCGTCGCTCGTATGTAAACGGGCACTAAGAACCACAGCACAAACCCAAACAAAATAATCAAGCCTTATTATAATACTTACAAGTACACCAAATGTGCCAAAAACTAAAGTGCTATAGTGCGTGAACAAATATGATAAATCCACCTTACATAAATTACATAAATAAAACAATCTTAAGTCCAAACATAATAAAACAAGCAATTAACCAGTGAGAAATCCTCAATTGAATGAGGAACAAAAGTGCTTGCAAGCTCAGAGATAGGTTAATAAAGTGACAAGCATGTAGCCAGTGAAGATTCCTTGCTATTCCTCAAATTCAAAGTGCTTCCGTGCCAAGGTGCTGAAATTGTTGAATATTTCATGCAGTGTTCAATACCCCACTCCCAAGCAGCAAGCGCACTTACCAGATAACGTGGACCCCTTAGCCTTATAGTCTCCATTTTTTATTACTGTTGTTTTTCCTGCTTTCTATATATGCATATTTATATTTATGTATACGGTATATGTGGATATTGTGTTAAATGCACAGGCATATAGTTTTCTAATTGGATCAACCCTACACATTCTAGATTTGTCTCTATGACTAATTATACTTGTATCCTCTGTAAGGTACAGCCCTGAATTTATGTGTTTCTAGATTTTCTCTTATTTATTGGTACCTTATTGGTACAGATGTTTGAAATTATTTATGTTTATCTTTTTTTATATCATTTTTTTTTTGTTACTATTGTAACAGTAATTTATTTATTTACACTTTTTTATATTAATCGTAATTAATTGTTTCAGCCCTGGTGAAGGGGGGATTGTTTAGTCTCTAAATCACATTGGCCATCTTTTATCTTCCAATTGTTTCAATCTCATCCACAATAAATGTTTAATGATTCATAATATTACTGGCTGGCGCTCTTTTTGTCTGATCTCACATGGATTTCTCAGTGGAGTTTTTTTCCCCTTTTTGGAAGAGGGGTGGGTTTGGTGGAAGAGCTACCAAGGTTTAGTTATCACACCCAGCTAATTCTTCCTGTTTGATGGACATAAGATTCAAGTCCAGCGCCTTATAGTCCCCATTTTTTCCTACCATCAATGCTGTCTGCTTATGTAATATCCAGAGTGAATAGAACAGCCTTTTTCTGTTTATTTTATTTGGGTAACAGCACCCCTTTTACAGGACCACGGTTGTATCCTGGGGGTGCTCATGCCCACTACAAATTACAAGTCAGCATGCATACATATGTCTGAGCATTGTAAAGCCACAACTATCCCACAATTCAGTCATGCACAATAGTAAAAAGGTGCAAAAGTCACTTGAAACTATAGTTTCTTTGAACGGGTCACATGTAATTTTGAATGTGTACTGGCTGCAACTCCAGCGTGAGTGCACAAAAATATATAATGAACTAATGTGCATGGAGGTTTGAATTTAAAATTATAATTTAAAAAAAAAATATATATATATATATAATTTAAAGTATTACTTTTATATCATTATAATTAATATGATTTAAAAAAAAAGTCTTATGCAGTTCCACTGTAGGGGATATTTGAATGAACATTACCGTTTTTATTATCATTGTTTCATTCTAGGGTACATTAATCCTGTATTTAAAGAGTTTATTCACCCTGAAAAAAAAAATAAAAGTCAGCAGTCAAATACTGTAGCTTCTGGCTTTGAATTCAGAAACACCTACCTGTCCAAGGATCCAGTGCCATCTTTACTGGGCTAGTTCTTCCCTGGTTCCCAGTGGCAAAATCTTTAGAGTGGAAAGCTGGTTACGGCAGTTTGTGACTTTCCAGCCGGCTTCCTACTGCGCAAGCGCAAGCTGCTCTGTGCTTTGTGAATGGTCCCACAGCCTTCTAAGACCCGTGACATATCCCAGAAAACTGCGGGTGAAGGAGGGGGCAACTTCTGCTTTGATCCCTTTCGCATGAAGTTCCGCTTTAAGTACAAAATGTAAAAGCTTTAAGTGCTTTTATTTTAAAAATTTAGATCTCCCCACTCAGAAAAGAGAAGTCAACATCAAAGCTCCATAGATACACACTAAAGTTGGCCATGGATTGAATGGATTCTCCCATCCATGCATGCAAAGTGGATAGAAAAAATCCTCCCTGCTGTGCTATTGTATTCTGACAGCGGGGATTCCTCCACTGTCAGAATACACTGATCAGCGCTGCAGCAACAAATTGAAAATTTTCCAACAACTTTTTTGAAAAAGGTCATCCATCAAAACTTCTATGGAATGGGAACGACCATATATTATTCAAAATTCATCAGGTCCCTGTTCAACCAGCCAAAATTTTGATCCATCTATGGCCAAATTTAGTTTACTAAAAGAGATACTGAAATGCATATTTATAAAGCAGTATATAGGGAAATCACCAAACCTTCACTGCAGGTGAATCTTCAAGGTGCATATGTTTTAAATGACAGTGATTGATTTACCACAGTCAATTATTTATAGATAGACACCTTTACTGTAATGCCACAGACTGCACAAAGTTTGTCTCTAAAGATACTGTTGGCTGACTTCCAGAATTGAGCATGACTCTTGCCCACCACAAATTTCCTATAATGCTGTAAAAATGATTCTCTATACTCTGTATTAATACAATTGTCTTAATAGTTAGTATCACATCAACGTTTAGGTTCACATGTGCTCGGGTCAGAAAAGCTTGCAAACAAACATGCTGCTCTTTAGCAGTCTAATTCTTTTTGGTACCTCCATGCATTGGCAAAACCCCTTCAACACCATGCAATTCCATGCAGTGTGATTTTTAAAAAAGGGTCCAGGACCTCTTTACCCACACTTCTATTGGTAGGACAACTCACTGAAATTAATGGGATGCCCTATTCACAGAATGCAGGTCACACTAATGTGAACAAAGCCTTAAAGTCATAGGGATGACATGGAATGGGGTGGAGGAACCTCTAAATTACTTGCAGTTTAGGGTTAAGCTGGCTAGATACATTCTGGTATGTCAAAGCTATACATCCATACCAAAACACAAATCCCGCTATTAAAAAAAAAATACTGATTCTGGTAGTAGACTTCATTGCTCTTTACAAAATCACATTGTTCAAGTCTTTGAAGAAGATATTTTTTTTATTATTTTTTTTTGCATTTGAAATGCAACCACATAAGCAATGCAGAACAAACAAAACCAATGTTGTTGCTCATACAGTGACATTATGGCATTTATCTAATAAGACATGAATAACAGTCAGTAAGCATACAGATATGAACACATCACAGCATCTTAGGATATCAGACATTAGTCTTGCCAATACAATTTTTATGTACTTTGTAAATAAAGATTGTAAGTTGTTCCAAATCAACGTATACACCATATGAGCATGTGTGTGAACAATAAAACGAAAACTAAACCTGACTCAGTTTCCTCTTTTATTACCTAGAAGCACTGTATGCCTGCCCCAGTACATTGATATTAAGATCATAATTGTGGGGTACAACCTGACACTCATAAGGAGAGTATAGGGAGAAACCTATCTGTGGTCAAATGAAACACTCATAAGGAGAGTATAGGGAGAAACCTATCTATGGTCAAATGGAACGGAGCTAGTCCGGGTGTTGCCAACCAGGGGTTCCATAAGTTCTCAAATTTTCAAATACAATTGTTATGATGATATATTATTTTTAATCAGGGAATTAGAGTGTTGACTTGGTTTTACCCCTCCGTTAATGTCGGGAGGGGGTTGGGGGGCTAGGGTACATTCATTTTTGTGCAACAAATTTTCATGCTATTTACAGCAATCAAGCGATAGGGGTCAACGCCTTGTTGGGTATAAAAGAACCATCAAACATGGTAAGAAGACATATTTTGGGCATATTTTAGGTTCTAGTGGCAAGGTGACCTGGTAAGCAAAGGATGCGCAAATCTTTAATTAAAATTTTAGGGGAAACAACAAACAGCAATTAATCAGCATTATAGATAAAAAAAAATAATAAGCATAGCACAGAATTTGTGATAAAAGAGAACAGGGTAATAACATTTAAATGCAAAAAGGGTTATCATGTTAGAAGCATTATAATAATTAATCCTCTGCATTTAGCAACTGTGTGGGAAGAAGTTAATCTAGAAAGGAGCATGAAGACAAAGTAGCTTTCTGAACACAAAGCATTGCGGACAATTTATGTATGCATAGTACAGTATGTGACTTAATAATTACTATATCTATAAGTTGGCCATGTGTGCTACTAGAGAATATTGTTGCTTGGAGTCATGCTGGTGTTATTATTGTTTGGTTTTGCTTCTGTTTCTGACTCTGCTTGGCTTGAGCATTGCAAAATTTTTAAATAGAATTTTCTGAGTGAAGGATTAGAAAAATAATAAACCAAAGGATTACACATACTATTTATGTACGTGAGGCAAATCGTAATGTAGAATGCATTAGTAATGGTTCTGTAGACACTGCATTTATTTCTTTCTGAAGAAGCATGGATCCTTAAGACTTCAATCCTGGTTGACACACTTGGCAAGTAACATATGAAGAACACCATCCCAACCAGCATGATACATTTCACAGCTTTCCTAATTTTTACATTTTTGTCCAAGTTTCGTTGTCTGAGCCTCCAGATAATACAACCAGTACAGAAAAGGACAATGCAGAGTGGCAGAAAAAAATTAAAGATGAAGCGAAGATCATGCCACTGTGAGGCTGCAGGACACACCATAAAGCTGTCACAGTATGCTTTTGTTGACATGTCCCCTCCAGTATGTACTTTAGTGAGAATGGACGCAGTCATTAATATGGTAACAAGCCAAACAGCACAGGCAATGACAGCAGCAAGCTTAGTTGGTATAAAGTTGATTTTACTATAAGGATAAATAACTCGAATATACCGATCAGTAGCTACTAGAGTTAAAAAGAAGATGCTTCCTGTTCTGTTCATAGCAAGCATGAAAAGCATCAGCCGACATGGGATATCTCCATAGATCCAGGTCATGTTCCTCCAGTAATAGTCGGTCCTAAAGGGTAGGCAAATCATGAGCAGGAAATCTGCTACTGACAGGTTGAAGAGATAGACCGTACTAGACTTCCATTCCTTAATATGAAAGCAAAAGGCCCACAAGGCAAAGCCATTCAGTACTGTCCCAAACACAAAGATTATGATCAGAACTGAAGGAAGTATGTTGGAGAGAAGAGGTTCCTCAAATGTGCAGCAAGTGCAGTTGCTACTGTTTTGGCAGCCTTCAATTTCATGTTCCAGCATTGTCTAGGCTTTCTTGCTTGCTCAAAGAGTTTCAATATCTGATGTCTTCCCTGCACAGATAAGAGTAAGGAAGATAAACACAGAATAACTAAAGACTGACTGCAGCTAGGAGCTAGGAGTTTTTGATATGAAGGATACCGGTAACCTAATGTAGAGGACGAGGATTTGGTAGGGTCCCAACTCTCTCAGTATATAGCGGCAGGAGATGAGCTTATTCAACTTAAGTATCTGCATAGGATCTTTTACCCCCCTGCTTGACTTTAATAAATGGGGAAAGCCCAACCGCCTGAGTGTCATAGATGCTATGTAGCTCCCAGCGATTTCTTTTCACATGGTTTGGGACTGTTTAAGGGAATGCAATTTTTGGAGTGAAGTTTGTTCATTAGTTGAGCAGAAATTGGCCTTACGTAATATCTGCACTCCGGCTATTGAGTGATTTTGATGAGGAGGATCTCAGAGAATTGCAAAAGCCTCTACTTAGGATCCTGTTCTTCTTCGCTAAAAAGGCCTTTGCACTATACTGGAAGAAACCAGATCCTCCTAGCCTACAGGTTTAGATTGATCTCATTAACAAAGCATTGCCAATGTATAAAATGACTGGCTGTATCTCACAAAAGTGAGTACACCCCTCACATGTTTGTAAATATTTTATTATATCTTTTCCTGTGACAACACTGAAGAAATTACACTTTGCTAAAATGTAAAGTAGTGAGTGTACATCTTGTATAACAGTGTAAATTTGCTGTCCCCTCAAAATAACTCAACACACAGCCATTAATGTCTAAACCGCTGGCAACAAAAGTGAGTACACCCCGAAGTGACAATGTCCAAAGTGAACCCAATTAGCCATGTTATGTGACTCATTCGTGTTACAAGGTCTCAGGTGTGAATGGGGAGCAAGTGTGTTAAATTTGGTGTTATCACTCTCTCATACTGGTCACTGGAATTTCAACACGGCACCTCATGGCAAAGAACTCTGAGGATCTGAAAAAAGAATTGTTGCCCTACATAAAGATGGGCTAGGTTATAAGAAGATTGAGAAGACCCTGAAATTGAGCTGCAGCACGGTGGCCAAGACCATACAGCGGTTTAACAGAACAGGTTCCATTCAGAACAGGCATTGCCATGGTTAACCAAGGAAGTTGAGTGCATGTGCTCAGTGTCAATTCCAGAGGTTGTCTTTGGGAAATACTGTAGATGTATGAGTGTTGCCAGCATTGCTCCAGAGGTTGAGGGGGTTTCTGTCGGTAGTCAGACCATACGCTGCACACTGCATCAAATTGGTCTGCATGGTTGTTGTCCCAGAAGGAAGCCTCTTCTAAAGATGCTGCACAAGAAAGCCCGCAAACAGTTTGCTGAAGACAAGCAGACTAAGGACATGGATTACTGGAACCATGTCCTGTGATCTGATGAGACCAAGATAAACGTATTTGGTTCAGATGGTGTCAAGCGTGTGTCGCCGGCAACCAGGTGAGGAGTACAAAGACGTGTGCCTTGCCCACAGTTAAGCATGGTGATGGGAGTGTCATGGTCTGGGGCTACATGAGTGCTGCTGGCACTGGGGAGCTACAGTTCATTGAGGGAACCATGAATGCCAACACGTACTGTGACATACTGAAGCAGAGTATGATACCCTCTCTTCGGAAACTGGGCCACAGGGCAGTATTCCAACATGATAACGACCCCAAACACACCTCCAAGGCGACCACTGCCATGCTAAAGAAGCTGAGGGTAAAGGTGATAGGACTGGCCAAGCATGTCTCCAGACCTAAACCTTACTGACCATTTGTGGGGCATCCTCAAATGGAAGGTGGAGGAGCGCAAGGTCTCTAACATCCACCAGCTCCGTGATTTCATCATGGAGGAGTGGAAGAGGACTCCAGTGGCAATCTGTGAAGCTCTGGTGAACCCCATACACAAGAGGGTTAAGGCAGTGCAGGAAAAGAATGGTAGCCACACATAATATTGACACTTTGGACCCAATTTGGACATTTTCACTTAGGGGTGTACTCTCTTTTGTTGCCAGCGGTTCGAACATTAATGGCTGTGTGTTGAGTTATTTTGAGGGGATAGCAAATTGACACTGTTATTCAAGCTGTACACTCACTTCTTTACAATGTAGCAAAGTTTCATTTCTTCAGTGTTGTCATGAAAAGATATAATAAAATATTTACAAAAATGTGAGGGGTGTACTTTTGTGAGATACTGTACATTGCTCAGGACTAGTAGGCTCAATCTAATTTCTGACTGTTAAAGTATGAAATATAGTTTACCTTTTATGATGTTTTTTTTTTTCTTTTTATTTCTCCCTCTCCTTCGGCCTATCATAAGTATGCAGTTTTCTGTTTCACAAGCAGTTTGACTTTATTTTCATGTTTTGTTTCTTACTGCACATCTTTGTAGGGTTTTTTTTGTTTTAAATCAGAGAATTATAAAATACCAGATCCAGTATAACAGCAATTGTGACCGTATACATCTTACACTCCAAAGATAACAGTTACAAGGTCCTATTGCATCTTTACTCTTTAATATTTAACATATCCCAACTCCATATACCACAACATTCAGCATGTAAGAATAGATGAAAATCCAGTATGTAAATCAGGGAGCCTATCATGGAACATATATCTCATAAACATCCCTCCTATATTCCTAAGAATCTCCAAGGGGCATTCATCCCACGGGACAATGCAAGGTTCTCATCAGAACTAGTTCCCTAGGGGATATCCCAGGGGTATCAAACCATGGAGACCAGTTTTTCAAATTTATTTAGCTGGCCCCTGTGTTGACAACTATATCTCTCTAGAAGGAGTGTATTACCCATATGAGTCACCCATGTTTTGACTGACTGACGGGGGGGGGGGGTCACAGACTTCCAGCTAAGGAGAATGACTTTCCTGGCTTGAACTAGGGCCTGTGAAAAAGCTAGCCTTGTTATCTCCTCTGGGATGACCTCTTCAATAATTCCAAGTAGACAGTGATCTGGATTCAAAGGAACAGATACTTGGAAAATCCTGTTGAGTATGGAAAGATCCTAGCTCCAGTAACGATGGCGCTTGGGGCATCGCCAGAGTTGATGGATGAGGTCCCTGACATCCGTCTACATTTACCACACAATGGGTCAGACAACCCTCCTATCCAATGAAATTTGACTGGGGTATAGTGCGCCCTGAGTAAAATGTACAGTTGGGATACCTTCTGACATACATTGAGTGAGCATGTATTAGCTGATTAAAAAGGCTTCTTCCCACTGATCATCTGTCAATGTGCCTAGGTCCACCTCCCATTAGGACATGACCTTGGTAGGGTGTGCTCTCAGATATTCTGTCAGCAATAGGTGATAGCATTGAGAGATAAAACCCTTTGTTTCAGACACATTCTAGAGTAGGTGAAATATGGGGGCTACCGTCTCAACCTGAGCCTTAAATGCGTGTGCTAACTGTAGATAGTAATATGTCATATGGGGTGGTAAGGCATATTTGTTATGGAGATCTGAGAAAGACATCAACCTCCCATTCTGAAATACCTGCTGGAGGAGATTCACTCCCAGAGCTCGCCATCTGGGCCCGTGCTGGATTTTTAGCTAGTTCAGTATAGGTTTTATTATCCCAAATTGGACTATATGAAGTATAACCTGTCACACACTGCAGTTGTTTAGATTTTTTCCAGATTTTCTGAAGTAATGTGGGCTTTTGTTTATTGGGTTTCTGGAACGCTTGTGCAGGGATAGAGTTAGCTCCAGTTCCAGTAAGTAAAAAGGCAAAAAAGGCAAGCAGAGGGGCTTATGGAGGCAGGTGACAGGATCCCTATTAGGTGTTGGAGTTGGGCAGCTATATAATAGATCCAGGGGTTGGGGAGTGCCAAGCCCCCTCCATCCTTAGGAAACTGAAGCTGCTCCAGCTTGATCCTTGGAGAACGAGCACCCCAGATCAGCAGCCTAAAAAGGGAGTTAACCAGCCGGAAAAAAATTTCAGAGGGATGACAATGGGGGAGTTGGGAAGGACATATATAAGCTGTTGCATAAGTATAATTTTAATGAGATTGGTTTTCTCAGCCAGAGAAATTATAAGGATCCTTTCACACGGCGGCGTGTCCGATGAGGTCCATTCTGCTCAGCGGGGGATCGATCTGCTGATCCCTGCTGAGCAGGCAGATGACAGCTCTGTCTCCTCTCTGTGTGCAGAGAAGGAGCTGTCAGATCCCCACTGTCCTCTATGGGGGAATCGGATGAGAACGGACCGCCTGTCCGTTCTCATCCTATCCCATCTGATCCACTGGACGGATGGAAAATAGGGTTTCCATCCGTCCGGATTTCACGGATAGGATCGGAAGCAGATAGCAGCGGGTGTCAGCGGAGATTTCTCCGCTGACAACCGCTGCCCCTTAGGGATGCATAGAGCATCCGATCAGATCCACCTGAAAAACTGACAGGCGGATCTGATCAGATTGTTCGTGTGAAAGGACCCTAAGTTTGTTCCAAATATTAATTTTGTCCCGGAACCAGGCCATTAAGTGTTGCAAATAAGATGGCAATAGTCCATGAGTGTGAGGGTAATCTTGATGCCTAGGTATTTAAAGGAGGTCACTAATGGAATGGAATAGGGGGGCGTTACTAACTGTCCAGGTGCGCCGTCCAATAGCATCAATGTGGATTTTGTCCAATTGATGGTGAGACCAGAGTATTGTCCAAAATTTGAGATGATGGACATAGCCCTGGTTAGGTAAGAGGAAATGTCCCCCAAAAACAGTAGCATATCATCGGCGTATAGCATAACCCTAATGGCAGCTTGTGGAAAGCTATATAGTAGGCATACCAATACCCATGCTATAAAGCGGGCCCCAAAACCAAATTTGGACAAGACAGCCCAGAGATAAGTCAAGCTGACACTATCAAATGCCTCATGATGATGCCTGTGATCTGAAGAGACCAAGATAAACTTATTTGGTTCAGATGGTGTCAAGCGTGTGTAGCACCCTCCTAGTTAGGTAGGTGCTAGGTAAAAGCATCTGTTGCTCCTGCTGCTTATCAGGGGAGCCTGATCTATTAGTTTGCCTGTCACATGTTTCCAGGTGTGATTCACTTGGTCTGAGGGAATGTCCCCACTGTATCCAATGAGGAAGCTTGTTGGACAGTGGAGGAAACCCAGCCAGTGACGCATCAGCCTTTTGTGAGAGTCCCAGTGGGACGGAATTCTTGTAATGCATCCTGGGATTGCTCATAAAAGCGGAGGGGGCATGTGACAGGGCGTCTTTGACGGGAAGCAGAGTCCCAGGAGGAGGCAGACGGCTGGTCTCTCCTCCTGCAGGTGGAAAGTGGTTCATGCAGTTGGCCTAGTGAACCGGGTGTGGAGCTGAGCTGCAGAGGATCCAGAGTGCCGACAGTGGAGCTGGTGGCAGAGTCTCTCAGGAAAAACAGTGTCATGAGTACTCGGGGATTTGCCACAGAGTCTGCCTAGGAGAGGAGCCCACTCCAGAGAAGTCAGGGGATCAAGGAGCTAGCTCACACAGGAAGTTTGACAGTGAAGGGGGTACAGTGTAGTTGACCCTGAAGAATAGGAACAAAGGAGGTGCCAGGAAGGGCCCTGAAGTTTGTTCTGCAGTACAGTACAGTATACCTCAGGAAGTTCACACAATTCTATTTCACTACTTGTGACAAGGTGAAGCAGCGGCCTAGCTGTGACTAGCGTTATACAGTGTTACTCAGCATTAATCAGCATTAATTAGTCGTCCCAGCTAATTGTGCATAGTTATACAAGTTGGAGTATCCCACTCATTCCCTTCTCCTGCCCAGGTTCTAAATAAAAACACAAAAACCAAAGCTACTGAACTGTTTCCTGACTGAGCTAAAACACTTGGGAAAATGTTGAACTGTCATGCTGTTGCTAATGGTAACCCAGGGGAACCTATAACCAGCAACTCCCAAGAGAGTAGTGGTACAAGTGTGTGGTGGCAACCAGGTGAGGAGTACAAAGCCAAGTGTGTCTTGCCTACAGTCAAGCATGGTGGTGGAAGTGTCATGGTCTGGGGCTGCATGAGTGCTGCCGGGATGGGGAGCTACAGTTGAGGGAACTATGAATGCCAACATGTACTGTGACACACTTAAGCTGAGTATGATCCCTCCCTTCGGAGACTGAGCCGCAGGGCAGTATTCCAACATAACGACCCCAAACACACCTCCAAGATGACTACTGCCTTGCTAAAGAAGCTGGCCAAGCATGTCTCCAGACCTAAACCCTATTGAGCATCTTTGGGGCATCCTCAAATGGAAGGTGGAGGAGCACAAGGTCTTTAACATCCACCAGCTCCGTGATGTAATTATGGAGGAGTGGAAGAGGACTCCAGTGGCAACCTGTGAAGCTCTGGGGAACTCAATGCCCAAAAGGGTTAAGGCAGTGCTGGAAAATAATGGTGGCCACACATATTGACACTTTGGGCCCAATTTGGACTTTTCCACTTAGGGGTGTACTCACTTTTGTTGCCAGCGGTTTAGACAATAATGGCTGTGTTGAGGTAATTTGAGGGGACAGCAAATTTACACTGTTATACAAGCTGTACACTCACTACTTTACATTGTAGCAAAGTGTAATTTCTTCAGTGTTGTCAAGTGAAAAGATATAACAAAATATTAACAAAAATGTGAGGGGTGTACTGACTTTTGTAAGATACTGTAAATGTACCTCAGAGGTATGTCCTAAAGGCTTCCCACCTCAGCGGGACATCTTCGCACTGACCATGGGTATGAAAAAATTGGTCAATATGGCAGGATATATGCTCATGGGAAGGGAACAACTGAAGCCAAAAGCCATTTTGTCTCCATGGAGCCTTGGGCAAAGATGAATGGGGGTCTGGAAATCAGCCACTGTGCCAAAGGGAAGTGATCTGACACTCCCCGGCAAAAAATACTCTATCCCAGAGGTGTAGTTGAGAATGTGGGTTGTGCCTATGCAAAGGTCTATGCGTGAGAGTGATCCATGCGTCTTGGAGAAGCAGGAGAACTGCCAGGTATTAGATCCATGTAGGTTTATATGTAAAATTCATGTCTGTCCTTGGACAAGATCATTTTCCTGAATTATTTACATTTATGTACACTTGTGTGGTATGTTGTAATTTTAACTTGTATGTTTTTTTAAAAGCATTAAAAACATAATATTACCTTTACAAAAAAAAAAAAATAAAAATAAAAAAGGATACCGGTCATCAGTGATTACATATCTAAATTGGCCAGTTACCACTATGCTAAGTATTTTGTTGTGTATTTATTAAAACACACATTTCTTCTCACATTTCCTCTTTTGTGTATTAGCAATCATTATGGAATCATTGACAGATAACATTGTCTCAAGAACTGATAGGGTTTTAAAAGGGAACTGAAGTTCTATTTTTACAAACTGTGAACCGGCAGGCTTTTTACTGCAGAAGAGACATGCAAACGTCTCTTCTTCAATAAAATACATCGGGATGTACAGCTCAGCTTGCATTGCTGGGCCCTGTGTGAGGGGATGACACTGGGATGTACAGCTCAGCTTGCATTGCTGGGCCCTGTGTGAGGGGATGACACTGGGATGTACAGCTCAGCTTGCATTGCTGGGCCCTGTGTGAGGGGATGACACTGGGATGTACAGCTCAGCTTGCATTGCTGGGCCCTGTGTGAGGGGATGACTGACTCCTGTGCATGCGCCAGAGTGATGTCATGCCGCGCCAAAGTGATGTCATGCCGCGCCGACCAATGAAGACGGCCGAACACCGGCCCCTAGAAGAAGATGCAATGCCAGAGAGGGACAGGACCCTTGAAGGTAAGTTTAGTGCTCCTTTAATTTGGTTGCAAATTTGGGTGCATATATATTTATTGTGTATATCTTAAATTTAGATAAAGTGGTAAAAATTTACCACAACTTTTATTTCCATTATTTTATACAGCACAGTTACGTTTTGCAGAATATATTAAAAGTCTTCAGACTAGAGTGAAACTTTATAAGGCACAAATTTAAAGTTTGGCTTTCAATTCGGACCATAACATCTGTCCTTCTTGATGATATATTACGATGCATGCAGAAAAAAATCCACATTAAGATAAACCTTTACACAGGTCTGTGATGGAATGTGGCATATGTTTTGGGAGCTAAGGGCTAATAGATAAAAGTATTTTTATTTTTTATTTTTTTCCTTATAGTGTTACACTTTTTTACTTTATTTTTACTCAGCTTTTATCTTATATTTCTGTCAGTCTATACTGTGAATGTCTACCTTAACAAAGCTACTGGTTCTCCGAGACTGCAGAAATCTTCTAAAGCTGCAAAGAGCCACATAGATCTCTTTGGTCCATTCCTTCTGCCCACCTTCAGTGACTTTGGTCACTGCCAGGCATGTGTCCCTCATGAATTACCTTTTATTTTGTTTTAAGTAGGCCTGTTAGCATTTGTTTGCTGTTGCCAACCCCTCAGAGAAAGAAAATTATTTTTTTGTACTTACCATAAAATCCTTTTCTTAGAATCTATTCAAGGACACAAGTCTCACGATTCTGTACTTATGATCATGTTCTCGATACTGCTTTGCTACAAAACCGAGACATGCTGTCGGTGGGAGTGGTTATCCTGGGTTGGCCTACAGTTTTTTTGTTTCACAGTGTCTAATCTTTCTATTGGAGGCCATGTAACCTGAAGGCGTATAACTTCCTGGGTTCCTTAATGGACTTAAAGGGTAACTTAATTTTCGTGGGGAAACAAAAATTGCAGAAAAAGAAAAAAATAACATAGCTTATACAATTAAGACACGAGTCATATTGTAATTTAACGTTATTAACAATTACCTTTCCTTTTCAAACTGCAGCCACTGTAATATTCTGAAAATGCAATGCAATATGGCTACCTGGAGTTGTTCTGTACACAGAATGTGTACTGACCATTGACCAACCCCCAGAAACATAATTTTCCGCTTGTGTGATTGGCTTACCAATTTTCCCAGAACTCTGCACTAAGATACAAGTCAGATTTCTGGCATCCCCTGCAATACAAATGTCATTTTTGGTGGGTTACACCCAATAGGAACATGTCTAAAGGGATGCAGGCCCAGCAGATTTCCCCATTAGTGCTCTGCAGCTGCCACAATTTGAAACCACTCCCATTAGACCCGCTCGGTACAGAGGAACGAACGGGGATTTCTTCAGAATAACAAAAGATGGGAATCTGAAAAAAATTGTTATACTTCTTGCAATGTACAGAGATCACCTAGAGGGGAATGGGTTTTTTTTTCAACAAAATTGGAGTTACGCCTAAAAAGAAAACATTTAACGGTGAGTACAAAAAATCCTATTATCTTTAGTAGAGTAGGGGAACACTAGGTTTTTATTTCTATCTGTGTCCCTGTTGCAGATTTTCCCTCACTTTCAGTCTGGCAAACTGTTGTCACCAGTACAGGAAGTCAGAAGAAATCTCTCTAATGAAGCCCCAGATAGCTGTAAAGTCTAGATTTTTTTTTCTTTTTTTTAGCTTGACATATGCTTTACTGTGTTTATGCTTAAAGTGATTCTAAACCTCAACCGCAATTTATCCAGGTAGAGGTTGGGAATGGACTCCCAAATCAAGCGATACAGTAAAATATTAAAGATATTTACTGGCTTTGACATAGAAGAGAAGGTGTCAATAATATTAGACAAGTTTCTGTAGCAACCTGGACTGATTTAAGGCTTTTAGGCTAGGTTCACATATCTGTGTGCCGTGTTTGCATGGGTACAGCAGCCAATTCATTTGAATGAAGTGCTGTACCTTTAGGAAAAGCAGGAAAAAGGCACCGTTTTAAAATGGCAGCTGCAGGGAAATCTCATGGTGCTTTTGCGGCAGTTTTAGATGTGTGATGGTGCCCCGCGCATCTGCTGAATAGCAGTGCATTTTTCCTGCAGGTGCATGAATGAGTGAAATTTACACACATTCCTGCATCTACATATATGTAAAGCTAGCCTAAAATTGAGTCAGGTAGATGTTTTGTAAACATGGTTAAGGCTGACCTATAGGAAACTTTAAAGCAGACATAAACCCTTTGATTTAACAGTTTCAAAAAACAGTTACATTCCGGGAACATGTGAAGGTAATTGTCACATTGGTTGTGTCCTCAACCAAACTGTCAAACCACCAATAGCTGGTGTCATAACTGACCACATGTGCAGCACCCTGGCAGTTGAAGATGAAACAGAGGCCAAGATGGCAGCTTTCTTGGCTGAAAATGATTAGAGGGTTTGCTTCCAATTTAACATGTTGCACCTTAATCACTGTTTGTAAGAACAAACTATGTCCTGCTTATTGTGACTTTGCAAGATACTTTAATATTTAGATGGGGTAATTTATTATTTAGGTAATATTATTTATGAATATGATAAATGTATGGTTATAGTATTTCTCTCTTCTTTCGACATGATATATAGTGCACTGCTAGTATTAGTAATATAGGGGTCATATTGGAATTGGTTATAATAACTGGGTCAGGTAGATATTCTGCAAACAAGGTTGGGAGCCAGTGCCATCTTAAGAGCATTAAGGGGCCCCGGGCAATGCAGTGCACTGGGGCCCTGCCTACACAATCAAAGACAAGAATAAAAATGCAAATTACAGTATCAATAAAGCAATATTTATTGGTACAGCAGTGCCAGGCTTATGACAGCTTCCAAGTTCGGCGGCTGCGTCTGGTGAACACACACATGGACGGGAGTCAGACTTGACTGTCCTGGGTGTGCCTGTTCCCATGGAGGCATTCCTGCAGCTGTGGGCTCCCCCTCCGCGGCCCAGTAGCACAGGGCCGACAGGCGCTTGCCACCTGCTAAGTTTGGTGACGGGATGCACACAGGAATCAGGACTAATGCTTGGCTTGGGCTGGGTCACTGGGCAGGTGGGGCCTCCTGGGCAAGTGGGGCCCCCGGGCAACTGCCCAGCGTGCCCATTTGGTAAGATGGCCCTGTTGGGAGCACCCTATGGGAGACTATAACATGTATTATTTTTAATATTTGCTTCTGAAACATACTAGGACCCACTTGCTGTGACTATTTTGTGATATCCCCTAATATTTTAATGCTTAGATGTGTTATTTTATCATTAACCACTTAAGGACCGGAAGGTTTTACCCCCTTAACGACGAGGCCATTTTTTGCGGTACGGCACTGCGTTACTTTAACTGACAATTGTGCGGTCGTGCGATGCTGTACTAAAATAAAATGTACCCAAATAAAATTGATGTCCTATTTTTCCCACATTGATGTCCTATTTTTCCCACAAATACAGCAGAGCTTTCTTTTGGGGGTATTTGATCACCTGTGGTTTTATTTCTTTTGCGCTATAAAAAAAAAGAAAAAGAAAAAAAAACAAAACAATTATTTTTACTTTCTGCTATAAAACATTCCCAATATAATTTTTTTCATCAATTTAGGCCAATATGTATTCTGCTACATATTTTTGGTAAAAAAAAAATCCCAATAAGTGTATATTGATTGGTTTGTGCAAAAGTTATTTGTATACAAACTAGGGGATAGATTTATGTAATTTTTATTTATTTATTTATTTTTTACTAGTAATGGCGGCGATCAGTGATTTCTAGCGGGACCGCAACATTGTGGCGGACAGATCGGACACCTAACTGACACTTTTTGGAGACCAGTGACATTACTACAGTAATCAGTGCTAAAAATATGCACTGTTACTGTACTACTGACACTGGCAGGGATGGGGTTAACACCAGGGGCAATCAAAGGTTTAAATCTGTGCCTAGGGGATGCTTTCTAAAAATCTGTGCCTAGGGGATGCTTTCTAACTGTGTGGGGGATTTACTCACTGGATGAACACAGAGACCTGTGTTCATCACTGACAGAACAGCGGTCTGCCTTGTTTACATTGGCAGACTGCTGTTCTGTCTCCTTGGGGAGCGATCGCGGGTGCCCGGCGGACATCGCGTCCGCTGGACTTGCTAATTGGCTCCCCCTCTAGCCAATCGGCACTTGTGCGCACCTCCGGTGGCACGTGCACTCCCACTATCTGCTACACAAAGCAACATACAGGTACGTCGTTTCATGTAACAGAGCCGACCTGCCACAGTAAAACTACGGCGGCTGGTCAGCAAGTGGTTAGTAACACTACTCATGTTCACGTTTATGGTATGTTTATAGGACTTTTTTCCCATGAGTGCTGTATTAATAATACTAGTACTATGGGATCACTTTTGGGGTAGTTAGTAGTAACAGGGTGACTCTAGATTAGTTTGCTTTAATGAGTGGATTAGGTATTTAACACTATTTGTGTTGATTTATAATTGACGTAACACTACTTATGTTTATGTTGATAATATGTTTACAGCATTTTCCCCTCAAGCACTGTATTATTAAAATTTTTACTATGAGCATCACCACTGGAGGAATGGATAGTAGTTTGAACTAATAGGGTGACTTTATCCCGGTCTTCCCAATCCAAAATTGGGAACCAACTCTGGTCTGATCATTTCCCCTTTTTTCTTAGACTGTAATTTGATTGCATTCCTCCTTTACCTGGAAGCTTAATGAAAATCTTTTGCAAGACTTTGTCTTTGTTAAACTGATATACAATCTACCACTCATATTTTCTTCAAGATCATGAATTGGATTCTACAGCAGGACGAGTCAAGTGGAAAGCCTTGAAGGCAGTTTTGAGGGGTGTTTTTTAGTAGCGGGTCCTGTTTAAGGAAAGAACGGAGTGCAAATCTTACTAATTACTATTGCAGCTATTGGCACTAAAAGGAATAGGCCCTAAACGTAAGCCCTGCCCTTCATTACACCAACAACTTATTAAGAAATATTTGGATATACAGAAATTGTTAGGAGAAAACTCTATAGTATGAGATTGAGTACCTTTTATGAACAGGGTAATACATGTGGGTGACTGTTTTCTCTATTAGGGAGCAATGTGCAGCAACATACAGGGAGTGCAGAATTATTAGGCAAATTAGTATTTTTGAGGATTAATTTTATTATTGAACAACCATGTTCTCAATGAACCCAAAAAACTCATTAATATCAAAGCTGACTATTTTTGGAAGTAGTTTTTAGTTTGTTTTTAGTTTTAGCTATTTTAGGGGGATATCTGTGTGTGCAGGTGACTATTACTGTGCATAATTATTAGGCAACTTAACAAAAATCAAATATACAGTATACCCATTTCAATTATTTATTTTTACCAGTGAAACCAATATAACATCTCAACATACACAAATATACATTTCTGACATTCAAAAGCAAAACAAAAACAAATCAGTGACCAATATAGCCACCTTTCTTTGCAAGGACACTCAAAAGCCTGCCATCCATGGATTCTGTCAGTGTTTTGATCTGTTCACCATCAACATTGCGTGCAGCAGCAACCACAGCCTCCCAGACACTGTTCAGAGAGGTGTACTGTTTTCCCTCCTTGTAAATCTCACATTTGATGATGGACCACAGGTTCTCAATGGGGTTCAGATCAGGTGAACAAGGAGGCCATGTCATTAGCTTTTCTTCTTTTATACCCTTTCTTGCCAGCCACGCTGTGGAGTACTTGGACGCGTGTGATGGAGCATTGTCCTGCATGAAAATCATGTTTTTCTTGAAGGATGCAGACTTCTTCCTGTACCACTGCTTGAAGAAGGTGTCTTCCAGAAACTGGCAGTAGGACTGGGAGTTGAGCTTGACTCCATCCTCAACCCGAAAAGGCCCCACAAGCTCATCTTTGATGATACCAGCCCAAACCAGTACTCCACCTCCACCTTGCTGGCGTCTGAGTCGGACTGGAGCTCTCTGCCCTTTACCAATCCAGCCACGGGCCCATCCATCTGGCCCATCAAGACTCACTCTCATTTCATCAGTCCATAAAACCTTTGAAAAATCAGTCTTGAGATATTTCTTGGCCCAGTCTTGACGTTTCAGCTTGTGCGTCTTGTTCAGTGGTGGTCGTCTTTCAGCCTTTCTTACCTTGGCCATGTTTCTGAGTATTGCACACCTTGTGCTTTTGGGCACTCCAGTGATGTTGCAGCTCTGAAATATGGCCAAACTGGTGGCAAGTGGCATCTTGGCAGCTGCACGCTTGACTTTTCTCAGTTCATGGGCTGTTATTTTGCGCCTTGGTTTTTCCACACGCTTCTTGCGACCCTGTTGACTATTTTGAATGAAATGCTTGATTGTTTGATGATCACGCTTCAGAAGCTTTGCAATTTTAAGAGTTTTGCATCCCTCTGCAAGATATCTCACTATTTTTGACTTTTCTGAGCCTGTCAAGTCCTTCTTTTGACCCATTTTGCCCAAGGAAAGGAAGTTGCCTAATAATTATGCACACCTGATATAGGGTGTTGATGTCATTAGACCACACCCCTTCTCATTACAGAGATGCACATCACCTAATATGCTTAATTGGTAGTAGGCTTTCGAGCCTATACAGCTTGGAGTAAGACAACATGCATAAAGAGGATGATGTGGTCAAAATACTCATTTGCCTAATAATTCTGCACTCCCTGCATATTTCGATAATTACCTTCCTCCTTTGGGGTGGTTCAAAGCAGGGGTCCCAGCCCCCCAGGAATCTACTGCTGAACTTTAGAGTGACCGTATGTCCTCCAGGACAGGGTATCAGCAAGAATGAGACACTCTGGTGTCATAACTGTAATCAGCAAAATAATTGGAGTCCCAAACTCTTGTACAACAGGAGTGCTCTGACATTACTGGCTGCTTGTGTTTCAGAAATAAAGTGCACAATAAATGCTAAAATCATCCTGACACTGACACCCCCTAACACCTCACCCCCTACCCTGGTCCATGGAACAATTGTCTTCTACTAAACCAGTCCCTGGTGCCAAAAAAGTTGGGGACCGCTAGCTTGTAGCACTGAACAAACAGCTGCATCATTTCATAAATGTTTTTCTTCCTTACAGTTGTGTTCAAAATTATTTAACCCCCAATGCTGTAAAGGGTTTTAGGGAATTTAGTGTACATTTGTAATTGTATTCAGAATGAAATCCTACAAGGACTTCTTAAAGAACCATATGCAACTAAAATGACATCAATTGGTTTTGTAATACAGTAGTAAATGTTTCTTTTGTGAATTCTTCATTGACACAATTATTCAACCCCTTAAAGACTACCACTCTGAAGAACAGAGGTTCATTGAAGTGCTTTCAATCAGGTATTGAAAACACCTGTGGATATCAGGGAGTAGCAATAAAGCCTAATAAGCACCAATTAGGCAGCTTTAAAATGACTGTGATACTCAGCTCCTTCTAGACATTTACTGATGTGGTTACAAACATGGTGAAGTCAAGAGAATGGTCCAGGAAGACAAGAGAAGAGGTGATTACTTTTCACAGGAAGGGCAATGGCTATAAGAAGATTGCAAAGATGTTAAACATACCAAGAGACACCATAGGAAGCATCATTAGCAAATTCAAGGCAAAGGGCACTGTTGAAACGCTACCTGGTCGTGGCAGAAAGAAGATGCTGACTTCGACTGCTGTGCGCTACCTGAAGCGTAGAGTGGAGAAAAGTCCCTGTGTGACTGCTGAGGAACTGAGAAAAGATTTGTCAGATGTGGGTAGTGAAGTTTCTGCTCAGACCACACGGCGCACACTGCGTAATGAAGGCCTCCATGCCAGAACTCCCAGGCGCACCCCCTTGCTGTCTCCAAAGAATAAGAAGAGTTGACTGCAGTATGCCAAAAGTCATGTGGACAAACCACAGAAGTTTTTGGATAATGTTCTGTGGACTGATGAAACAAAATTAGAACTGTTTGGTCCCATGGATCAACGCTATGTTTGGAGGAGGAAAAACAAGGCCTATGAAGAAAAGAACACCTTGCCTACTGTGAAGCATGGCGGGGGGTCAATCATGCTTTGGGGCTGTTTTGCTTCTGCAGGTACAGGGAAGCTTTAGCGTGTTCAAGGTACCATGAATTCTCTTCAGTACCAGGAGATATTGAATGACAATGTGATGCAGTCCGTCACAAACCTGAGGCTTGGGAGACGTTGGACCTTTCAACAGGACAATGATCCCAAGCATACCTCCAAGTCCACTAGAGCATGGTTGCAGATTAAAGGCTGGAACATTTTGGAGTGGCCATCACAGTCACCAGACTTAAATCCGATTGAGAACCTCTGGTGGGACTTAAAGAAAGCAGTTGCAGGGCACAAGCCTAAGAATGTGACTGAACTGGAGGCTTTTGCCCATGACGAATGGGCGAAGATACCCGTAGATCGCTGCAAGACACTTGTGTCAAGCTATGCTTCACGTTTAAAAGCTGTTATAACTGTAAAAGGATGTTGTACTAAGTACTAAGATTGAATGTCACTTGGGGGTTGAATAAAACTGATAATGATGTGAGCACAGAAAAGAAATTTGTGGTTATTTCATTACAAATGTTATGTTATATTTGTCTGATCTACACGTGCCTCTTTGATTTAATTGTAAGCAGGATGACTGAATGAACAAAATCAATGTCAAACTGGCCAAAACAATCAATTTCAGTGGGGGTTGAATAATTTTGAACACAACTGTATATGATATCCCTGCTCCTCTCTCCCTGGCTTCTTATAAGACACATTTATGGGAATACTGAAATCAAACTGCTTTACTCCAAATATTCTCCTAAATGTTACAAACATTTCTGAGTTCTTAAATGTCTTCCCTCTGGGAAAAGTCCAAGCCCTAGTGGTTTAACTACTAACTTTTATAAACATTTCAAAGATTTTTTAACAACTATATTGCCATAGACATTAAAAGCTATATTGGGTGAAAGCTCTTTTCTTATACAGACAATAGAAGCCCACGTACCTAGACATAACTAGACATAACTTGCACTGCAACAATTACTGTCCCATTTCACTTCTCAACTTGGATAATAAAATCTAAGCAAAAATGTTGGCAATTGTGAAAACCTTTGACACCATCTGTTATACACCACAAGCAGGACCATTTGCTTGATATATTATGGTCAAGTACATTCAGTACCTCTATGCTTGGTATTAATCAATACTAAAAAAGCTTCCCTCTGGGAAAAGTCAAAGTCCAGATGATTTAATTACCAAATTTTATAAACATTTCTGAACACGGGTGCATTGCTGTTCAATGGAACAATGCATATAGCTGCATTAAGATCAGTAATACAGAGCTGTAAAGTTGTCCACAATAAAAGGAAGAAGAATTTTTTGCATGTATTCACATTGACATGTTTACACAAGGTCTTTACGGAACATTTTACTCAGGATCTTTCTGTCTACAAGGTTCTGCGTATAAACATCAGTAAATTTTCTACTTGTGAAGAACAATCAGCACATTTTTAAATCCGCGTGCAAAAGACCTTAATTGGAGTTTTTTTTTTTACACTCTACGTTATTGTTACGTGCAGTTTTCCCTCCCGTGTTTGTTGATAAAAAAAATGGCCTTATATTCAACACCTATGGCGAGAGTACAGGATAATGGATCTCTGTCAGCTCCACTTGCTATACAAAATGGAACCAGACAAGGATGTTCTCTGTCCCCTTACTTATATATTTTGGTGATAGAACAAAATGCTATGAATCAAAATTCATCTATCTAGGGCAGGGCCGGACTGGGAATAAAAACCAGCCCTGGAAATAATTTCATACCAGCCCCATAACATTATTATACCAGCCCCAGTGGCGTAGCGTGGGTTGTTAGCACCCAAGGCAAGGCAAGTAATTTGCGCCCCTAACCAACGGACATTTAGCGCTCTCTGGCTCCCTACCACTCATACAGAATTAAGGAAAGCACAGCTGGGAGGCCACAGGCTCTAGGAACAGCCCATCTGGCCCCCTCTTCCCCACTATCTTATACACTGCTGATGGCCCCCCTACCCACTATCTAATACACTGTTGACCCCCTTCCCCACTATCTAATACACTGCTGACTCCCTCCCCCACTATCTAATACACTGCTGACTCCCTCCCCCACTATCTAATACACTGCTTACCCCCTTCCCCACTATCTAATACACTGCTGACCCCCTTCCACACTATCTAATACACTGCTGATGGCCCCCCTACCCACTATCTAATACACTGCTGGCCCCCTTTCCCCACTATCTAATACACTGCTGATGGCCGCCCTACCCCACTATCTAATACACTGCTGACCCCCCTCAACGCTATCTAATACACTGCTGACCCCCCTCCCCACTATCTAATACATTGCAGACCCCCCTCCCCACTATCTAATACACTGCTGATCCCCCCCGGCCCCCTCCCCCTAATACAATGCTGATCTACCCCCTAATGCAATGCTGCCCCCCCCCTCAGCCCTCTCCCCCTAATACAATGCTGTTCTCCCCGGGCCCCTCCCCCTAATACAATGTTGATCTACCCCCTAATACAATGCTGCCCCCCGGCCCTCTCCCTACAATGCTGTTCTCCCAGGCCCCTCCCCCTAATACAATTCTGATTCCTTCCTCCAACTAATACACTGCTGATCCCCTTCCAACCTCCTAATATACTGCTTACCCCCCCCTGGCTCCCTCCCCCTAATATAAAGCTGATCCTCTCCCTAATACAATGCTGATCCCCCCTTCCCTTATACAATGCTGATTCCCCCTCCCCCTGATACAATGCTGATCACTTCATCCCCCTAATACACTGCTGATCCCCCTCCCACCCCCTAATATACTGCTGACCCCCCTGGCCCCCTCCCCCAATACACTGCTGACCCCCCCTGGACCCCTCTCCCTAACACAGTGCTGATTCCCCCTTCCCCTAATACACTGCTGATCCCCCTGGCCCCCTCCCCCTAATACAGTGCTGTTCCCCCTCCCTCTTATACAATGCTGCCCCCACTAATACAATGCTGTTCTCCCGGTCCCCTCCCCCTAATACACTGCTGATTCTCCCCTCCCCCTAATACACTGCTGATCCCCCTCCAACCCCCCTAATATACTGCTGACCCCTCCTGGCCCCCTCCCCCTAATACAATGCCGATCCCCCTCCCCCCTAATACAATGCTGTTTCCCCCAGCCACCTCCTCCTAATACAATGCTGTTCCCCCGCAGCCCCTTCCTTCTAATACAATGCTGACCCCCCTCCCGCCCCCTCTTCCTAATACAATTCTAGCCCCCCTTGCCCCTCCCCCTAATACGATGCGGATTCCCCCCTCCCCCTAATACGATGCGGATTCCCCCCTCCCCCTAATACAATGCTGTTCCCCCCCTAGCCTCTCCTCCTAATACAATGCTGACCCCCTCCCCCTAATAATATGCTGACCCCCCCCCCGGCCCCCTCCCTCTAATACAATGCTGCCCCCTCACCCTAATACATTGCTGTCCCCCCCAGCCCCCTACCTCCTAATACAATGCTAACCCCCCTCCCCCCTAATAAAATGCTGACCCCCCTGGCCCCCTCCTCCTAATACAATGATGTTCCCCTCCCTCCCCCTAATAAAATGCTTACCCCCCCCAAGGCCCCCTCCCCCTAATACAATGCAGATCCTCCTCCCCCTAATACAATGCTGTTCCCCCCAGCCCCCTCCTCCTAATACAATGCTGTTCCCCCGCAGCCCCTTCCTCCTAATACAATGCTGAGCCCCCCCCCCGCCCCCTCTTCCTAATACAATGCTAACCCCCCTTGCCCCTCCCCCTAATACGATGCGGATTCCCCCCTCCCCCTAATACAATGCTGTTCCCCCTAGCCCCTCCTCCTAATACAATGCTGACCCCCTCCCCCTAATAATATGCTGACCCCCCCGGCCCCCTCCCTCTAATACAATGCTAACCCCCCTCCCCCTAATAAAATGCTGACCCCCCTGGCCCCCTCCTCCTGATACAATGCTGTTTCCCTCCCTCCCCCTAATAAAATGCTGACCCCCCCCCAAGGCCCCCTCACCCTAATACAATGCTGATTTCCCCCTCCCCCTATTACAATGCTGTTTCCCCCCTCCCCCTAATATAATGCTCTTTCCCCCCCCCCTAACTTTGGGGGGGGGGTGGCGGATCAGCATTGTATTAGGGGGAGATGGTCAGCATTGTATTAAGGGCCCTAATATGCTGATTCCCCCCCCAGGCATTTACTCTTACCTGGCTGTTTACATGTGGCAGCTCAGGTTCTGCTCTGCTCCGCTCCGCTCAGCCTCACACTGTGACCTGTCCTCCTGCTGCGATGATGCTGCTGGGGGAGGGATCGGCGGCGTCATGCAGATATGCAGCAGATGATGATCCGCCGCCGCGCAGGCCCCGCCCGCCGAATGTGACGTGATGACGCTCACACCTGCTGGCGTAGGAGAAGATCCGTTGCTGGAGCCGGAACACAGCGGGGGCCGGGGCTGCAGCGGCCAGTATCAAGCGGCCCCATCTTAAAGTGGCGCTAGCCGGTGGCCCCATCTTAACCCTCCTCTTATGTTAGGGTCAGAACCGACCCGTTTTCAGGTTTTGAATGTCTATAAGTATCACATAAATTTGTTTATTGCATCAAGATTTTTTTACTTTGTCAGGAACCTCTATTTAAACAATGTAATAGAAAAATAATCCTTTTCACTAAATTATAAAATACTGTGGTGAAAATTAAGACGTTCATGGTGTTAGGGTCAATTCTGACCCAGTTATAATATAGGATTTTAGGACACTAATAAGTGCCAAAACTGAAATCCTAAACACTCTCTCTGCTTAATAACACTGACAGCCAACCCTGTGAGCTGTAGTTATCTCTTTTCCTGCTTGTCTGCTTCTCTAAATAAAGTGAAGAAACATAGGACAAATACATTTCAGAGTTGCTGACTTTATTTTACCATTTTTTAAATTTGAAAATGAGAAGTGTGCTATCAAAAGAAAGGTCTAAGGGGTCACACCAAAAATATTAAAACCAATCTTTTCAAGTATAAAGAAGCCTAACAAGGTAACCAAGAGATAAGAAACAAATTTGATGATAAATAATTATTCAGAGGGTATTTTATGGCTGATTTAAAACACGGGTCAAAACCGACCCTAAACATCATGGATAGTAACGGAATTCTAACATAAGAGGAGGGTTAAAGCGGCGGTAGCGGGCGGCCCCATCTTAAACCGGCAGCGGCCCCATCTTAAAGCGGCCCAAGGGCCGGCGGCCCACCGGGAAAGGGGTTTTGAATTCAAATTCAAGGAGATCCGGTCGCTAAAATTTTCTTTGGGCCGAGGTCCGAATCTCAAGTCTGTGACCATCACAGTACTCCTTTACATCAGGTGTCCCCATGACAGTGCCACCTTACATCAAGCATTCCCATCAGAGTGCCCCCTACATCAGGTGTCCCCATCACAGTGCTCCTTTACATCATGTAAAACAAGGAGTCTCGCGCTGTCGTAGGAAATGAAGGAATGAGTTGGATAGAAAAGATTGGCCCTGGCACTTAAAGCTGATCCTCTGCTTTAAATGTATGTTAGAGTAAAATAGTGCTGCGCTACCTTTTAAAGTGCAAGAATAATAATGCCAGTGGCTAATGTGCAAAAGATGCTGAATAAATAATTATATAATAGATGAGGTAGATAAATAAATAATATCATGTGTGTAAAGGAAACAAATAAATAGCATAAAAATGTATCACATAAAATAGCTGATATATCTAGTTCTTGTCTTTGAAACAATGTATATTATATAGACATTCATGTGATAAAGTGCTAATATTGCATATTAGTTTGCAAACATGGCAATAGTGAATAGACTCCACTGGCTGAAAAAACTGTGGATTGAAGATGCAAGTGAAAGAAAATGTGCTTCGTGAAATAACGAAGTAACTTCACTAATAATAGAATATTGACAGAGGAAGTAAGTTGGTGTGAATAATGTGAGAAAAATAAACACAGTTGTATATATAAAAAATAGATATAAGTATATAGTGTCAAATAATATTTGTTGTAGAATCGCATCAATGGGTTATTTCATGTAAGTTTCAAACTTGGTGCTTCGTGATGTGATAAACATACATAAAATCGGTCATGCAGATTGGATCATGTGTCTCCAGACAAAGAAAAACAGGAAAATGGTGACAACCTTTGGGTGCTGTATTAGTTGCAAAAGTGAGGGTGAGCTACCGTGCTGGTGCCTCCAAACTGTGTGCCTGGCCTCTCACCTCACACTTTCTTGCAAGTAAGCCTTGTATGATACCGGTGAAGTTCAGGGGGTCCTGGGTGGAGAAGGACCTTCTCAGGATATACTGTCTCACTTCTCCGCGATCTGTGTCTTGCTCTCAAGCTAAGGGGTACATACAGAGACATCTCATAGTGTATTAGCTAAAAGTATTCTTCATTTATAAAAAGTAGTGACTCACAGTTAGGAAAGGAAGCATCTGCCTTGGTGTGCGTGTATCAATTCCTGATTACGTCACTTTCAGGTACGCTTTGAGCTTCCCTACGCGTTGCGTCACGTGTGTCATGACTTCTTCAGGAAGAACGCAACAAATAGGGAAGGTCGGAGCGTACCCGGAAGTGACGTACTCAGGAAGTGATACACGCACACCAAGGCAGATGCAGATGTTTCCTTTCCTAACTGTGAGTCACTACGTTTTATAAATACAAGTCACTATGGTATCATACAAGACTTACTTGCAAGAAAGTGTGAGGTGAGAGGCCAGTCACACTGTTTGGAGGCACCAGCACGGTAGCTCACCCTCACTTTTTGCAACTAATACAGCACCCAAAGGTTGTCACCATTTGCATGTTTTGTCTTTGTCTGGACACACATGATCCAATCTGCATGACCGATATTATGTATCATCGTGAAGCACCAAGTTTGAAACGTACATGAAGTAACCCATGGATGTGATTCTACAACAAAAATTATTGGACACTCTATACTTATATCTATTTTTTATATATACAACTGTGTTTATTTTTCTCACATTATTCACACCAACTTGCTTCATCTGTTGATATTCTATTATTAGTGAAGTTACTATTTCACAAAGCACATTTTCTTTCACTTGCATCTTCAATCCACAGTTTTTTCAGCCAGTGGAGTCTATTCACCTTTATTTGCACACTAATATGCAATATTAGCACTTTATCACATGTAAGTCTATATAATATACATTGTTTCAAAGACAAGAACTAGATATATCGGCTATTTTATGTGATACATTTTGATGCTATTTATTTGTTTCCTTTACACACATGATATTATTTATTTATCTACCTCATCTATTATATAGTTATTTATTCAGCATCTTTTGCACATTAGCCACTGGCATTATTATTCTTGCACTTTAAAACTTTAAAAGGTAGTGCAGCACTATTTTACTCTAACGCTCCTTTATATCAGTTGTCCCCATCACAGTGCCACCTTACATCAGGCATTCCTGTCAGAGTGCCCCCTTACATCAGGTGTCCCCATGACAGTACTCCTTTAAATCAGGTGTCCCAATGACAGTGCACTTTTACATCGGTTGTCCCCATCACAGTGCCATCTTACGTCAGGCATTCCTGTCAGAGTGCCCCCTTACATCAGGTGTTCCCATCACAGTGCTTCTTTACATCAGGTGTCCCCATCACAGTGCCACCTTACATCAGGCATTCCCGTCAGAGTGCCCCCTTACATCAGCTGTCCCCATCAGTGTGCCCCTTAACATAAATTGTGCCTATCAGAGTTCCCCCTAACATAAAATATGCCCATCAGTGTGCCTCATAGCATAAATGTTTCCATCAGAGTGCCCCTTAACATACAATATGCCCATCAGTGTATCCCACAGCATAAATATGCCCATCAGCGTGTCCCTTAACATAAAATATGCCCATCAGCGTGCCCCTTATTTTATGTTATGGGTCACGCTGATGGGCACATTTTATGCTAAGGGGCATGCTGATGGGCAGAACAAAATATGCCCATCAGCGTGACCCTTAACATAAAATATGCCAATCAGCGTGCCCCTTAGCATAAAGTTTTCCATCAGCGTGATCCTCAACATAAAATAAGGGGCACGCTGATTTGCACATTTTATGTTAGGGGGCACTCTGATGGGCACATTTTATGTTAGGGGCACTCTGATGGGCACATTTTATTGTAGTGGCAGGCTGATGGGAAAAACAAAACGTGTCCATCAGCGTTGCTCTTAACATAAAATATGCCCATTAAAGTGCCCCTTAACATAAAATATGCCCATAAGCGTGTCCCTTAACATAAAATATGCCCATCAGCGTGCCCCTTAGCATAAAATTTGTTCATCAGCGTGATCCTTAACATAAAATAAGGGGCATGCTGGTGGGCACATTTTATGTTAGGGGGCACTCTGATGGGTACATTTTAAGTTAAGGGGCACGCTGATCGGCACAACAAAACGTGGCCATCAGCATTGCTCTTAACATAAAATGTGCCCATCAGCGTGACCCTTAACATAAAATAAGTAGCATGCTGATGGGCACTTTTTATGTTAAGGGGCACTGCGATGGGCTAGTTTTATTTTATGGGGCACTCTGATGGGCACACAAAATGTGCCCATCAGTGTGCCCCTGAACAAAATATGCCAAACAGTGTGCACTTTATAAATTATTCTCATCAGCAATCCCTTTTAAAATGTGCCCCACATACCTTTCGGGCAGGAGTTAGGAGATAAATACGAGATATACTGCAAGGTGTGAGAGCCAGGAGCCACGAGAAGCAGGGGGGGCGGGGCGCACGTGATGGCACGCCCCAATTTACAGCCCGGCTGGGAGAGCAGGGAGCCGCAGGGGGGGAGCGCGCACATGACGTCACGCCCCAACTCGCAGCCCGGCTGGGAAGGGGAGCCGTACACCGGGACCCGCAGTAAGAAGCAGAGGGGCGGGGCGCACACACGGGGCGTCACTGGTTGCTGGGACACCTGCGGTCCCAGCAAACCAATGACTGCTTGTAGGTGGCGGCCTGACGGTCCGAGGCGAAGAATCGTGCGGTCCGTTCCTGGACCGCGGGCCGCCATTTAATAACGGCCGATCTAGGGTATTATTGAAGAACATACCCATCAGATAAGACTATTTGCAGATGACTTGCTAATGTATTTATTTACTCATAGGATAGCCCTCTCATCTCTCATGCAGGAATTTACAGAATACGGAATGCTTTTTAATAATAATTAAGTTAATTTCCAAAAACTGAAGCTTTGGATCTGTCGTTATCCTATAAAGAGCTATCTTATGTACAATATACATTTTCTTTCAAGTGGAAGTCAGACCATATCACTTGTTTGGGGGGTCATATATCTTTCAAGTTGTCAAATTTATATTTGCTTAAGTATAAGTCTTTGCTTAATGATTTGTGTTTAAAACTGCAAACATGGTTGAGATGTTATCACCATACCTGGGTTGCAAGGATTACTCCTCTAAATTTGCAGATTACTTGCTTATACAGTTGCATCTAAAACAATTAGATTATCAAAAAGTTATTTTATTTCAGTAATTCAGTTCAAAAAATGAAACTCATATATTATATAGATTCATTATTCATTAGTTAATTTCTTTCTTTTCATTTTGATGATTATGGCTTACAGCTGGTTAAAATCCAAAATTCAGTATCTCAGAAAATTAGAATATTACATAAGACTAATAAAAAAAAGGACTTTTTATACAGAAATATTGGTTTACTGAAAAGTATGTCCATGAACAGTATAGTATGCATTCAATACTTGTAAGGGGCTCCTTTTGCATAAATTACTGCATCAATGCAGCGTGGCATGTAGGCAGTCAGCCTGTGGCACTGCTGAGGTGTTATGGAAGTCCGGGTTTCTTTGATAGAGGCTTTCAGCTCATCTGCATTGTTGGGTCTGGTGTCTCCCATTTTCCTCTTGACAATACCCCACAGATTCTCTATGGGGTTTAGATCAGGCGAGTCTGCTGGCCAATCAAGCACAGTGATACCATGATCATTACACCAGGTATTGGCAGTGTGGGCAGGTGCCATGTACTGCTGGAAAATTAAATCAGCACCTCCATAAAGCTGGTCAGCAGAGGGAAGCATGAAGTGCTTTATAATTTCCTACAAGAGGGCTGTGCTGACTTTGGACTTGATAAAACACAATGGACCAACACCAGCAGATGACATGGCTCCCCAAATCATCATGGATTGTGGAAACTTCTCACTGGACCTCATGCAACTTGGATTCTGTGCCTCTCCACTCTTCCTCCAGACTCTGGGACCTTTATTTCCAAATGAAATGCAAAATTTACTTTCATCCGGATAGAGCAACAGTCTAGTCCTTTTTCTCCCTAGTCCAGGTAAGACACTTCTGACGTTGCCTCTGGTTCAGAAGTGGCTTGACACAAGGAATGAGACAGTTGTAAAGGCTCAGGATTAATTTGCTGATTAAGGTGTGACACCATAAATCTACAATATTGAACTTTTTCACATTATTCAAATTTTCTAAGATACTGAATTTTGGGTTTTCACTAGCTGTACACAATAATCATCAAAATTAAAAGAAAGAAATGCTTGAAAATTATCACTCTGTGTGTAATGAATCTATATAATAGAAGAGTTTCACGTTATTAATTAAATTACTGAAATAAAATATTTTTTAATGATAGTCTAATTTTTTGGCATCTGTATAATTGTCCAATCCAAGGACAGCCCTCCCCGCTATTAGGCAGCAATTGAAAGAATATGGAATGCTTTGTAACTGTAAAGTTAATTTACAAAAAAACTAAAGCATTGGATCCATCATTGTCTCATAAAGTGTTATGTTAAGCTTTTGTTTTGGATTTGTGTTCTAAACTGCAAATATGGTTGAGATGTTATCACTATATTGGGTTTGGAAGAATTGCCAAAACCAATATTTTTATAGGATGAGGCCACCCACGGAGAGCAGTAGTAGTTATCAAACACACACTATATACACAGGGTTTATATAGTAGGCAATAATTACTACTTAGGTTGAAAACAAATTAGCCTGAAGAAGGGGAGTGTGACAAAATTCACTCATTGGTCAGTTTAAGGTAACAATAGTAGGAAAGCCAGAGAATAATAGGGAACATTTGCTGAGGCTCAGACACATGCTGGGATGTTGCAGCTATCAATCACAATTTTTTGTTACTTAGAAGGGGCAACCTTTATAGAGATATATTATTTTCTGATAGGGAGGGTGTATTGACTTCCATCCGCCAAAAAAGTAGTAAGGGTGGGGCAGCTTGCATCCAATTACATGCAATTCATTTTCTTGCAGCAAATAAGGTTTAATGCAAGAACACTGTCATAATTGTATCTGTTGCTGGGTCAGGAAAAAGATTTAACAGGCATTTATTGGGGTGTAGAGTTAATGGAGAACCCATCTGGTTAGGATGAAACCTCACCACTTGTGCCTAAAACCCCTGGATTATGAGAAAGGCCCAAATGAGGTGATAAAAGGCACAGAGGGGTTGGAGCACATGGGCATAGTGGGCTGTGAGTAAGACGGTATCTGGATAAATGGATAGGGGTCTAATAAGCCCTGTGTAATATATTTGAGGGAGACCATTTGACCATTTTGAAGGTGTTAAGAACCTCATCCCAATCAGTCTTTTAGGATTGTTCTTTGTAAATTTAATCTTCTTCCCTTATTCCTATATTTATTTCAAACAGTTCCTCTTTCACTTCCAAAAATTTTATTTTCCAGGATCAAAACAGCAATGCTAAAGTATATTTGGGGAGGTAGGTCACCTAGACTTAGTTATCAAATTCTTATTATACCAAAAGATATAGGTGGAATAGCTTTAAAGTTGTATATAATTCATCCCACCTTGCTCATATTTTGGACTGGGTTGGTTTGCACCATAATAGGCCATGGGTCATAATAGAACGGAATGCCTGATCAATACCTACACTATATCTGCTGTACTTTGGTTATCATCTTCAGTATGGCCTTCCCTCTCAATCCTGTCGTTTTTATACCTGTGGTTTTGAAAACATGGAAACAGGTTTTTTTGTAAATTTTCCATCTTTCACAACCAATAGCCTTTAAATCCCTATATTAGGAAATCCAGCATTTTCTCCGGCATGTAAATCTTCATCCGTTTTACACTAGGGAGCACCGGACTCTTCCTACATGATTCCATGTCTTCGGTAATGTGTTATACAACCATTTCTCATTATTCTATCCCTCAATTAAACCAAGAGGAGATTGGTTGCAGCATTTTCTGTCAAACATTTTGTTACTTTAACCGCTAGCTAAAAAAGCAACTTTATCACTCGCTCATTTCTTTTGAACAGATATGTATCTCTGGGGAAATCCCATGTCATACAATTTCCCTTTTCTTTCTAATCAAGACTAGGTAAAATGAATATCTCATTATCAGAACAGGATGTTCTTAAATGTTTTCTACTGAGCCATAAATTAAACATGACTAATATGGAACAGGAAATACATTATTCATAGTTAAAGTGAGTGTAAACCCTCACCTTGTAAAACAGCTAATTCTGTTTAAAATAGAAATGAAAGGACAAACATTTATTCATGGATATAAAAAATATATAACTATATTTTACACCTTTTTTTTCTATAAATGATCACATTCCCTCTGATCTCAGCTGCCTAAGAGCTGGTGGAAAAGAAACAGCAGCATACTAATCTACTCAGTGAAAGGCTGTGCGGGGGAGGGGTAGTGGTGTCTTCTGATTGGAGGAGAGCAGGCTGAGTTCCCATCACAGCTGGAGAACTGACCATGGTGTGTTTTCCTGCATAGTGTGGTTAGTTTTTAATAGGAAAGCAGAGGGGTGGGCAGGAACACCTAGGAGTTCATACAAAAGAAGCAATAAAAAGAGAACAGGATACTTTTCAAACAAGTACATGGTACAGCAGGCACATATCAGGAATATGTTGTGTTTACATATTCTTTAAGTCACTAGCATAGAGAACCCTATAGTCTAAACCAGATGTCTGCCTCAAACTCTAAGGTACATTGGCGATGTTCAGCAGACGGGGGCACTTCTTTACAAATTTGGTGGAATTGTCCATTGTTTAACCACTTGTTGACCGCTGCACGACTATTTACGGTGGCGGTCAGCCCCTCACAGGCAAAGTGAAGTAGGACTACGTTGCTAGCCTGTGAGCCTCTAGGGGGCGAGCACGCGCTCCCGCCCCCGCTCGTTTCCTAACATGTCCGCGCGAGTGACCGGCGGACCCGATGTCTGCCGGTCACTCGCAATCTCACCGTGGAGAGGGAGAAAGGCAGGCGGCTAATGTAAACAAAGCCGCCTGTCATTCTCCCCTGTGTAAGAACAGAGATCATATGGTCCTGCTATGTAGGATCGTGTGTCTCTGTTGTTACACCACTAGCCACACCCCTTTACAGTTAGAAGCACGCCCCTAGGGACACACTTAACCCCTTGATCACCAATAAAGTTAACCCCTTCCCTGCCGGTGTCATTTTTAAAGTAACAGTGCATATGTATAGCACTTATTACTGTAGTAATGTCACTGGTAACCCCAAAAGTTTCAAAAATGTCAGTCAAGGGTCCGATCTGTCTGCCGCAATGTCGCAGCCCCGCAAAAAAAAAGGCAGATCACCGCCATTACTCGTTAAAAAAAACCCACCAAAAATGACAGAAATCTTTCCCTTAGTTAGTAAATGCAATAACTTTTGCGCAAACAAATCAAAATACGCTTATTGCGATTTTTTTTTACCAAACATATGTAGCAGAAAACAAATTGGCCAAAAATGTTAAAAAATTTAGATTTTTACATTTTTTTGGGAGTTTCATATAAAAAAAATGTGAAAAATATTGTTGTTTTTTCAAAATTTACGCTCTTTTTTTGTTTATAGCGCAAAAAGTAAAAATCGCACAGGTGAACAAATACCACCAAAAGAAAGCTCTGTTTATGGGGAAAGAAGGACGTCAATTTCATTTGGGTACAGCATTGCACGACCACGCAATTGTCCGTTAAAATCACGCAGTGACGAATCGCAAAATAGGCCCTGGTCAGGAAGGGGGTAAAATCTTCCAGGGCTTAAGGGGTTAAACAATTCTGAGATGAAATAGCACAGATATTTGGCAAGGCTTCATTAGCAAACCCTAAGTGGGCTCCAGAGATAGCTTTGTTCTCAGTAATCCCTGGTTGGATTTCTTCAATGAAGAAGTCATTACTCCGTGCAGCTAAAGCTTTAATTACTAAACATTGGCAATCCACAAGGCTCCCCTTGGTTGAGAAGTGGATTGCTAGAATGTGTCAATTGATGACAAACAAAGAAATTATTGCTCAACAGCACGATATGAAGCTTTTTATAGGTCTCTGACTTTTTTTTTTCTATTAGACTTGTTTATATTTTGTTTATATTTTGTGTGTATTTTTCTACAGACATATGTAAGTGGGTGATGTTAGCTATCTTCCTCCTGAAGCTTTTCCTCTCAATTTGTTTTTCTTTTCATTTGATATTGCACTCTTTTTACTATTGTGTGAAAAGATGTTGCTTTGCATAAGTGAATGTGTATGTATATTATAAAATCTCTTCTCATGAGGAAAATATAGTTGGGATGTCGAGTGATTTTTCAAGAAAAGTAATGTTGTGAAAATATAATTCTAAATTAAAGCAGTATTAAACCCAAAACCCAAAATGTAATTTATATTGCAGCTTACCAATCCTTAGTTATGGTGGCTGCATTTGTTTTTTTGATAGGCTTTTTTTGCCCCTTTTTTTTAACCTGGTGATCCTGCCAGTAACACACTTCCTGTATTAGAGTGCCTACACTCTGGATGAAGGAACACAGGGTGCACCTTTGGACAGCAGCATTGTCAGTCTGGGGGGAGGGAAGTGTTAGATGTACTAGCAAATTTAAATACACTAAAAAATTGAAGCCAAACTATAACTCACACTGCAGTTACTGCACCCTTATTTTTTTGGGGGTTAAAGGTTTTTTATATATAATAAATAAAAGTTGATCAGTGTATGCACCCCTGTCAGTGGTAAATGATTTGCCTCAACACTGTAGCTGATATATTTGCAGGAGAGCTTGTTCTGTTGAAGAACACCAGACTTACTGGTAGGGTAACCAGGTGAAAAAAATAAAAGAAAGGATAAAAAAGAAAACTAAGACAGCCGTCACATCCATGATTTGGTAAGCTGTTGAATGATTTGCAAAGCAGCGACCACATACAGGATTAAATTTTTTTGTTCAACCAGCGGGTTGAATGAAAGAAAATGAACTGATTCCCCCATCTGTACTGTACATTTGAGGTGGATGGGTAAATCCCTCCAGTGAAGCTTTTGTATTCTGATAGCTGGGAGACTTCCCCACTGTCAGAATACACTCATCAACACCACGGCTATAGCTGGCGGCACTGATAGAGTAAACATTTTCCAACAGACTGATTTTACAGAAGTCGATCGAAAGATTGACTTCTGTACAACCAGCCTCCTCATAGATTGAAATTTGGCCAGTTCAGCAGGGATTCACCTATGGCTGGCTTGGCCAGTTCAGAAGGGATTCACCTATGGCTGGCTTGGCCAGTTCAGAAGGGATTCACCTATGGCTGGCTTGGCCAGTTCAGAAGGGATTCACCTATGGCTGGCTTGGCCAGTTCAGAAGGGATTCACCTATGGCTGGCTTAAGTCCCTGAATCTCCCATTTATAACAGACAGAATTTGCGAGGAATAGCAGCCAAAGAGCAGGGACCGGGGAAGGGAAGCAGCACTTTTTTAGTAAGATTTTATAGGGTCACGGGTGTACACCTTACAATACAAAAAAAAATGTCAGAAGTCTTCATCTGTATACTCGGGGTCCGTGACTCAGAAAAGAAAGGTCAGAAATTAAGAACTTTGTGTTTCTTTCAAGACAAGTAGTGGGGAATACACAGAGTGTCGTAGACCTTCCTCTTTACTTGAAACAACAAATGTTGGTGCATGCAATGGATTCATGTACCTGTTGGAAACAGATAAATAAATCTGTCACATGGAGGGAAGCGGCACTGAGGCTGAAGTGTCTATATACCCCAGACACTCCATCCTCATTGCATGTTAAGCCCCATGCTAGCAGAGCCAACAGCATCACAGCAATAGATGCAACATCCCGACCCCATTCAGCTGCCTGCTGGGTGATTACACAGCCTCCTCTCCAGTTTTACATTGTAAGCTTCTTTTGGGGAATTTGACTGAAGTGAATGTAATATGTGGGTGCTATAAAAATTAACTAAAATTAATCCGCAACACTAAAGCTGCCCATACATTAATATAATTAAAGAGGAAGTAAACCTCTGTAACTTGTACCTATAGGTAAGCCTATGATAAGGCGTACCTATAGGTACTGTAAATATCTCCAAAACTTGCACCGTTTAGGAGATATTTACTTTGCATGCAGCCTGTGACAATCACCGGTGTATGCGATCTGAAGGAACGGCTGTCGCTGCCATTCCTTCAGCGCCCTATGCTATGAACGGCGGCTTCCGCGCGCATGCGTGGGAATGATGTCATTGCAGCTCTGGCCAATCAAATGGCTGGAGGACACAGACCCGAAAGGAAGATGGCTGAACATGTTGTCTGTGTCAGCGGTGAGTGGGCGGCGCTGTGGGTGCTTTGTTCTAAGGTGAGTATTTCATAATGAGCTAGTATACGATGCTTAATCTTTAAGTTTAAGCACCAATTTTAAATAATTTTTTATGCCTCTGAAGGCAGCCCAATTTAAGCCAATGTGGCTATGCACATTGTGGCATTTACATTTGTATTTTGGAGTAGCATTCAAGGGCATACAAGAAAATCCCCAAATCTGCATTAGGAGCTTACTGGCATAATTTAGGAAGATGCATGCATAAATACGTAAATATGCGTGCAAACTTATTGCAGTGGTTAGAATACATAAACGTTTTGGCCAGTAGAAAGGGTTTACGATCATACGCTTCTGAATGCCTTATACCTGCACCGATAAACGTGTATAATTACACACCAAAACAAGCATTTTTTACGTTTTGTTAGCTCCTGACAGAAAGATCCAGCATACGTAGCAGTATTTTAATACACATACTGTATGTGCATGAAGCCTAAGAACTTTCATTTGATTTTTTAATTTTTAGTGGGAATCAAATTGTTCATTTTCGACTGCATTAATGAGAATATCTGAAGAAGCAAACTGGAATTTTTTTTTTCAAAGGAACTAATTTCTAATAGCGGAAGTGGTTTTTGTGTTTACTATGCATTCAATCCAAAATTGATTGTTAAAAGCAAAGAAATTTTGAAGTACTTTTGAATGACCTTCTTCAAGTCATTGAATGTAGTGGAAATTTTCATACAAATATTCATATGAATGTTCGTTTGCAAATGTATTAACATATGGCCAGCTTAACTTGGATAAACAGAGACAGGCATAGTTCTATAACTGTCAGTTAAAATTTGGGGGTGGTTTACACACAGAGTGCAGAGTTCAGGGGTGCGCTATGTACATAGTGTAGAGTTCAGGGGTGCACTGCATACAGAGTGGAGAGTTCAGCCATTTTCCACAGATGCTTACCCCCGCATCCGCCATCCACATCTCACTTTCACCCCTCTTCAGCTCTGACCTCTAAATGCAACCCCCCGCCTCCACTGCCCATATCTTCCCTCCTCTTTTAAAGCTCCACCATCTTTCACGTCTTACATTAATTTGTTTATTAACCACTTGCCGACTGCTCACAGTATATTTACTGCGGCAGTCAGCCCCTCACAGGCAGAGTGACGTAGACCTACGTCGCTAGCCTGTGAGGGTCTAGGGAGCGAGCGCGCGCCCCCGGAGGCACGCTCCCGCATGGTCACGGACCCCCCCCCCCCCCGCGCGTGTGACCGGACCCGATGTCCGCCGGTCACTCTGCGATCGTTGCTGCAGAGGGAGAAAGTCAGGCGGCTGGTGTAAACAAGCCGCCTGTCATTCTCCCCTGTGTAGAAACAGTGATCACACGGTTCTACTATGTAGGACCGTTGATTACTGTTTCTACAGCTCAAGCCACAGCCACACACACACACACACACACACACAAATATATATATATATATATATATATATATATATATATATATATATATATACAGTGCCTTGTGAAAGTATTCAGCCCCCTTGAACTTTGCAACCTTTTGCCACATTTCAGGCTTCAAACATAAAGATATAAAACTGTAATTTTTTGTGAAGAATCAACAACAAGTAGGACACAATCATGAAGTGGAACGAAATTTATTGGATATTTCAAACTTTGTTAACAAATAAAAAACTGGGCGTGCAAAATTATTCAGCCCCTTTACTTTCAGTGCAGGAAACTCTCTCCAGAAGTTTAGTGAGGATCTCTGAATGATCCAATGTTGACCTAAATGACTAATGATGATAAATAGAATCCACCTGTGTGTAATCAAGTCTCCGTATTGATGCACCTGCACTGTGATAGACTCAGAGGTCCGTTTAAAGCGCAGAGAGCATCATGAAGGACAAGGAACACACCAGGCAGGTCCGAGATACTGTTGTGGAGAAGTTTAAAGCTGGATTTGGATACAAAAAGATTTCCCAAGCTTTAAACATCCCAAGGAGCACTGTGCAAGCGATAATATTGAAATGGAAGGAGTATCAGACCACTGCAAATCTACGAAGACCTGACCATCCCTCTAAACTTTCAGCTCATACAAGGAGAAGACTGATCAGAGATGTAGCCAAGAGGCCCATGATCACTCTGGATGAACTGCAGAGATCTACAGCTGAAGTGGGAGACTCTGTCCATAGGACAACAATCAGTCTTATACTGTACAAATCTGGCCTTTATGGAAGAGTGGCAAGAAGAAAGCCATTTCTTAAAGATATCCATAAAAAGTGTTGTTTAAAGTTTGCCACAAGCCACCAGGGAGACACACCAAACATGGCAACAATGCAAAATGTTATGTTTGGCGTAAAAGCAGCACAGCTCATCACCCTGAACACACCATCCCCACTGTCAAACATGGTGGTGGCAGCATCATGGTTTGGGCCTGCTTTTCTTGAGCAGGGACAGGGAAGATGGTTAAAATTAATGAGGAGATGGATGGAGCCAAATACAGGACCATTCTGGAAGAAAACCTGATGGAGTCTGCAAAAGACCTGAGACTGGGACGGAGATTTGTCTTCCAACAAGACAATGATCCAAAACATAAAGCAAAATCTACAATGGAATGGTTCACAAATAAACATATCCAGGTGTTAGAATGGCCAAGTCAAAGTCCAGACCTGAATCCAATCGAGAATCTGTGGAAAGAACGGAAAACTGCTGTTCACAAACGCTCTCCATCCAACCTCACTGAGCTCAAGCTGTTTTGCAAGGAGAAATGGGCAAAAATTTCAGTCTCTCGATGTGCAAAACTGATAGAGACATACCCCAAGCGACTTACAGCTGTAATCGCAGCAAAAGGTGGCGCTACAAAGTATTAACTTAAGGGGGCTGAATCATTTTGCACGCCCAATTTTTCAGTTTTTAATTTGTTAACAAAGTTTGAAATATCCGATAAATTTCGTTCCACTTCATGATTGTGTCCCACTTGTTGTTGATTCTTCACAAAAAATTACAGTTTTAAATCTTTGTTTGAAGCCTGAAATGTGGCAAAAGGTCGCAAAGTTCAAGGGGGCCGAATACTTTTGCAAGGCACTGTATATATTTATATATATATATATATATATATATATATACACACAGACAGATGCACACTCTTGCACCACTGCTTGCCTGCACATTTCTCCTCTCTTGATGAATACTATACTATATTTCTGCAGTCTCCTGTTGTCTCCGCCCTCATCCAGCCCACTCCAGCTCTGCAGCTCTCCTTGGCTCTCCTATGACTCACCCCTCCCTTGCTGGCAGACTCTAACGAGAGTGAGAGAGAGAGCTGTGCATGATGTCATTAGCCCGCCCTAGGCTACTTACCAGACAAGAAAGAGGAAGTGGTCTGTATAAGGTATTTACTGGCAGAAAAAAAAAATGTTTTACTATCCAAAGCTAAAACAACAAGGGCAGAGTACTTAATAGATGGAAAGATGAAAAAAAATGACTGAAGGTCCACTTTAAGATTCCTTGGCCGACCTATGGTCTTCAATGTTGCCTGATCAATAGTGTCCTAAATGCTGAGAAATACAGGCAGATACTTATCCATCAGGCCATACCATCAGGGATGAGTGTGCTTGGCCCCAAATTTATTCTGCAGCAGGACCACAACCCCAAAGATACAGCCAATGTCTTTAAAAACTATCTTCAGCGCAAGGAAGAAAAAGGAGTCCTGGAGCCTGGTTAGTTCTCCAAGATGTTTGGAACAGCTTACTTGCCGAGTTCCTTCAAAAACTGTGAAAGTGTACCTAGAATTGATGCTGGTTTGAAGCAAAAGGGTAGTCACACCAAATATTGATTTGATTTAGATTTTTATTCTGTTCGCTTGCTTTGCATTTTGTAAATTGCTAAAAATTAACAATTAAAAATTTTGAAAGCATTCTAACTTTACAGCATTTATTTACACCTGCCTAAGACTTTTGCACAGTACTGTTTTTAAATTGTTACTGGACGGGGCTGTCATCTTTACCTCTGCTTAACTACTTAATCTGAACTCCCGGCAAAAAAAATGTATTTAAATATATATTCCTCAATAGCCAAAGAGAATATAAATCAATTTTTTTAGATTGCAAACAATGATATTACATTGCAAATGTAGCAGCAATGTCCATCGTCAGAGGCAAAATTTCACAATAGAAGATTGTACAGATCTGGAAGAAATACACAAAGCATACAAAATTCAAGTAAGAATACACAACTCCTGTATTTAGAAAATATTTCCTTCTCATTCTAATGTTTCAGATCACCAGTATAAACTCACCGGGTGAACCACCAGATATACAAATGCTTGTTCAAGGTCAATGGCCCAACAGGTAAAAAGAAAGAATAAGTATGACTGCCCTGATTTTGCAACTTTAAAGATAAATCAACAATGGCAGCTCCAATATTTCTGTTCTGACCATTTGTTTTTAAATTAAATCATCAGTCTTTTTTTTTTATAATTTTATCTAGCAGCCATTTAATACTATGAATTTGATTTGAATACCAGTCTAATTGTGCTTGCATACTTAGTAGAAACACCCCACAAGTCATTCCAGACATTTAAAATATAATTATAAAGACTTAAAGCATTTCTAAACCCAAAATCAAAAATTGAATTTATCATAGCTCAACATTCTTGTGATGTGGTGGCAGCACGTTTTCTTTTTTTAGACCTTTTACCCCTTTATTTTTCCCAGCCAGTACATCTTTTTTTTTCACCTTCCTTTACAAGACCAAGCTGTCCAGCAAAAGTTGCAGTTAGAGAGTTGAGGCAAACCATTTAACACTGACAGGGGTGCCTACAATGGTCAGCTTTTATTAGTTTGTGTAAAACCTTTATCCTAAAAGAAACAAAAATGTTTCTGTTACTGCTTAAAAAGTGATAGCTACACTTCTCCTCCAGGGATAGAGGGGAGCCACTAAGAGTCGGTTCACACTAAGGCGACACGACTCTGTACTACTTCGGGGGAGACTTGTGCATTGCCATGCACCACGACTTCGGAGCGACTTGCATGGACTTCACATAATGGAAGTCTATGCAAGTCGCTCCGAGGTCGCCCCGAAGTAGTACAGCACCCTTTTTCTAAGTCGGAGCGACTTGTGTCGCTCCTATTAGAACGGGTCCTGTAGCGGTCAATGGACCGTGAGGGAGAGCGACTTGTCAGGCTGACAAGTCGCCTGACAAGTCGCGCTAGTGTGGACCGGCTCTAAGACAGGAAGCATGTTATTGGCTTAATCACCAGGTGAAAATAAAAGGAATTTAAAAAAAAAGAATAGAAAATTAATGCAACCAACACATTTAAGTATTGGTAAGTTCCAAAATATAAATTATATGTATTTTTGTTTTGGGTTTAGATATGCTTTAAAATCAAAGATTCAATATAACGTACAGAGTAAACCTGTAACAATATGCACTGTAACAAACATGACACTACTGTATAATGTATTTTTGAATATATAGGTTTACATTTTCTTTATGATTCCAATCTATATCCAATCAACATTTCCCCCCTGTAATAAAAAATACATTTGAGATAATGACCATCTTAGTGCAGATGCCCTGTCCATACCAGTTATACTGGCGTTAGGATAGGTCCATAGCTGTCTATATGTCCTTAGAAGCATACACGTGATTTTGGACATGAACATTTGGGGAGTATTCTGAATTTTAAAAGAATCTGCAAATAAAAAGTTCTCATTGAAGGACTAGAGAAGTAATAAATCAAAGGATTGCACACACTGTTCATGTATGTGAAACATAAAGTAATGAAGAAAGCAGTCTCTACAGTTCTATAGATGCTACAGCTATTTCTCTTTAAGGATGCTTTGAGTCTTAAGATTTCAATCCTAGAGGACACACTTGGCAAGAAGCATAAAAAGAACATCACACCAACAAGTGAGATACATTTGACAGCTTTCTTAATCTTTGTGTCTCTGTCCAAGTTCCTCTTTCTGAGCTTCCAGATAATGCTGTAAGAACAGAACAGGACAATGCACAGAGGAAGGAAAAACTCGATAATGAAAAGAAGATCATGCCACCAAGAGTCTGCAGGGCACACAATAAAGCTGTCACAGAATGCTTCCCTGGACATGGTCCCTCCAGTATGGTCTTTAGTGAGAATGAAGGCAGTCACTGAAATAGCTACAAGCCATACAGCACAGGCAGTAACTACTGCAGCTTTAATGGACATAGAGTTTATTTTATGATGTGGGTAGACAACTTTAAAGTATCGATCCAAACCAACTAGCGTAAGAAAAAAGATGCTTCCTGCCCTGCTCATAGCAAACATGAAAAGCATCACCCTGCATGGGGCATCTTCATAGAGCCAGATTTTCTTCTTCAAGTAATAGTCTGTTCTGAAGGGCAAGCAGATTATGAGCAGGAAATCGGCCACTGACAGGTTGAAGAGATAGACTGTGCTAGATTTCCAAGTCTTAATGTGAAAGCAAAAGGCCCACAAAGCAACGCCGTTAAATAATGATCCCAATACAAAGATGATGATCAGAATTGGAGGAAGCAAGTAGGAGAGCAGAGGGTCCTCAAAGAAGCAGCAGGTGAAGTTGCTCTGGTTGTGCGATGACTGCAATCCATCCAGTACCATTGTATAAACCTTCTTATCTTAAGTGTTTATGATGGATAGAAACCATAAGCTGTCTGTTCTGCCAGAAGAACAGGAAGTTGTATAAAGAGGAAAAACTGAAGAGTGAACTGAGCTGGGTTTCTGCATGCTTTGTGATTCCTCGGATCCTGGAGGTGATTAGACTTCTAAATTTAGTGTCTCTATGTTACAATGTCAGTTCTCACACTCTGGTGCCAAAGCTATTTAGATGTACTGATAACAGTGCTGGCTGCGGCACAAGATTTTCAAAACAAGGCAGAGCATCCCATAGGCACAGTGCAAATACATACTCTGTAGTCTAACACATATCATAGTCTAAACACTCCAGACAAAAATCATGTCACTTAGCAAACAATTAACACACACTGATCAGATGAAAAAAGACATTAACTACATCATTATGATACTCCCTAGTTCGGCAATGTGTACTAACAGTGCTCTCTGCTTTCGTATTCATCATTTGGTTTATGCACAATGACTGAGATATAATAATAAAATAATGCAATAAGAAGAAAAATATGCTAAAGAACATACATGCATATGAATACAATCATTTATTTGTTTGTGAATAAAGTTCAATGGATTGTACATTTTTTAACATAATTCGGATAACGATAAATGCCTCGTGCATGTGGACATTTGCAGGCATTTTCTATGTCTAGTGTTAAATTCTCAAAGCTTTTCCATGTTCTGGTAGCCACAACTGGTGTGTATAGCCTGCAATTTAAGTGACTAGTTGTACGCAGCCATAGTGTACACCAGTGTTGGGGTAACTAGTTACAAAGTAACTGATTACAGTAACTACATTACTTTTTTTGGTAACTAAGAAATGTAACTAGTTACAATACTAATATTGGTAACTACACTACTTTACTAGGATATAGGTAGTAACTACACTACTTTACTAGGCTATAGGAGGTAACTACACTACTTTACTAGGCTATAGGAGGTAACTACACTACTTTACTAGGCTATAGGAGGTAACTACACTACTTTACTAGACTATAGGAGGTAACTACACTACTTTACTAGGATATAGGTGGTAACTACACTACTTTACTAGGCTATAGGAGGTAACTACACTACTTTACTAGGCTATAGGAGGTAACTACACTACTTTACTAGGCTATAGTAGGTAAATACACTACTTTACTAGGCTATAGGAGGTAACTACACTACTTTACTAGGCTATAGGAGGTAACTATACTACTTTACTAGGCTATAGGAACGTGCTTTCCTGCGTTACCCAAGCCGTGCGATACAATCGTTATTTCGAAGAATAGAGAGGGATGAAGTTTATGACTTTTTGTTGCATTTTATGTTTTATTCTGTTTTTTCAGGTTTTGTTCTCATGTTTCCCAAAGCCAGTGTTTATACAATAAACTCTATGCAGAAAGAGTGTCATGTATCTTCTTCTACACGGTCAATTAAGAAAGAGGAGAGTAAAGTAATAAGTAGTGAAGTTACTTTTCAAATGCAGTAACTAGTAAAGTAATCTCATTACAATTTACAGAAGTAACTAGTAACTAGTTACATTTTTTGAGTAACTACCCCAACACTGGTGTACACATTAATGCATCTGTGAATCTGCATTTACCTGCTCATGTGCATACAATATATTTTCTCAATGCAAAATGCTTTTTGTAATCTACAACTTGCACTATTTTTTTTTCTATAATGTTTTACTTGACTAAACTTAATAAACATTTAATAATTAAAAAAAAAAAAGTCCGTACTGTACAATAATCTTGTGCTGATGATTACCTGTTAAAGTGTACTTTTGGATAAAGAACACACATACTATGTTCTATATGCTTTATTTTCTTTAGTGGAACTCCTGGCTTGCCTGGCTATTGGGATAAGATTAGCTGAGAGAGAGGTTGAGGAGCTTCATCCCTTACTTTTCTTTCTCAAGGATTTTCATCCATGCTGCTGGGTAGAGAAGATATGCTTCTACAAAGAGAAAGAGACTGTGATTTAAGCCTGGTTCAGCCTGATGCAATTTCAGATGCGACTTGGTCACATTAAATCGCATAACAATAAAAAAAAGATTGCTTTCAATGGTGCCTGTGCACATCAATGTAGCATGACTGTGATGCGACTTTGAGAAAGGGTCCTGTGCTACTTTGGTGTGATTTATTTATTTTAAAGATGTTTATAAATTTTATAGAACAGATTACACAACACTAGCACAACGCAGTGTGCAATGTACAAACAAACAACAACACTCAAAAAAAAAAAAAACCCATCAATAAACAATTTCTCTCTCCGCTCCTCTTCCCTGCAAGGTTATCTATGTGCAGTTTATAGTCAGTGATTACATAGAATGTACACAACTTTCCCTACGGTTTCACCATAAGCAAGTATGCCATTTGTCAAAGTGTGACGTATAGGTAGGGACGTATAAACACATTTTTATACTCGTGGCAATTCAGGAGTAAGGGTCAGAGGAGAGGCAATCCACCGATCCCATATTTTGTGAAATGTTTTATTTCTTTTCCTATTCTCAAAGGTAAGCTTCTACAGCGGAAGTGAGTCATTGACCAGTTTTAACCACAGAGATCTTGTTAAAGATATCGATCCCTTCGATGATAATAGTAGGGACTTCTTTGCATAAAAGTAAAGAATACGGAGCAGTCTCTTAGCACTAGAAGGGATGGCCAGATCCCCAAAGATACCCAGCAGACAGTTTTTAGGGTTCACAATGTTTGGCAGGCCCAGTGCAGATGAAATGAAGGAGTTAATGTCTCTCCAGAACCCCTGGACTAAAGGACACGTCCAGAAGCAGTGGAGAAAGTCAGCATCCCGATCGCAACCCCTAAAACACTCGGCCGACTGAGATAATCCCATCTTAAAAAGTCTAGCAGGAGTGAGATGTGAATGGTGGAAAATTGCAAGTTTTATAATGCGATCTCTAGAAGATATTACTGAAGTACCATATGTATCACTGAATTGAGACAAGTCTTATTCTGTAAGGAGTATATCCATATCTACCCATTTAGCCTGCGCAGTTTGGAATCTGGAGTTAGAATCAGCAATAAGAGCAGCATAATACGCAGAAATAAGCCTACTAGGGTCAGGGTGTCTCAGCATTTTCTCCATGGGAGGGATCTGAATAGGGTTCTCCAATGAACCGAATTGCGCACTCACCGCATGTCTAAGTTGATAATAATAGAAGAGATATGTGCGGGGTAAATCAAAGTCCGCGCGCATCTGGTGAAAGGATTTGAACCCCTGTGAGGTATATAGGGGACACAGGTATTTAACTCCCCTAGAATACCACCGCTGTGGGTCAGGCAAAAAATATAACTCTCTGAGACTGGGAATAAACCATAATGGAATATTGAGGAATGTGGACCATGAGTCGTTGGAAATTGTAGCCACTACATAATGAAACGGGGATAGGGATGTATTTAGCAGTGACATACCTGGAAGATCCGGAGTGCGCCCCCTATATATAATATTATAGAGAGTTTCCATAGAGGAGGTAATAGTCCCCTCCGTAGTAGTTCAGGCATTGGCCGAATCTGGGTGCAGCCAATCATGAATGGGAATCGACTGGGATGCCAAATAGTATAGGTAAAAGTCAGGGAATGCCAGTCCCGCCAGCCGGAGAGGGGGTCGCAGTGTCTTTATTGTCACTCTGAGTGAACGCCCACTCCACAGGAATGCTGTGCAGATTGTGACAATACCTTTAAAAATTGGTGTGATTTATAGTGCAATTTGGTCCCAAAGAATATGCAAACCACATCCAAAGTTGTATCAAAGTCACACTACATAATCACATCACAGTAGTGTGAACAAAGCCTTACTGAACAAAAAAGCAATCATTTTATTGAAATGTATGTGACTCAATAAAATGGAACCTCAATAAAATTATGTTGGACCGAGCCCGTGGCTGCTTCCAGTGTCTAAAGTGAATCCCTAGTACCCACTTCGCTGTGAAGTGAGAAAGTGCCTATTAGGCCTATGCTAGAAAGTGCATCTCATGAGGTACCCACACGAAGAAGTAGGATCTTGGTGAAACCAACTGTGTGCAAGCCTGGTCAGTCTAGGTCAGTGTTTCTCAACTCCGGTCCTCAGGGCACACAAACAGGCCAGGTTTGCAAGAAAACTGAAATACATCCCAGGTGATATAATTTGCTGCTCATTGATTGCAGTATTCTAGTCTGAATCTCCCCAAGGTAATACTGAAACTCTGGCCTGTTAGTGTGCCCTGAGGGCTGGAGTTGAGAAACACTGGTCTAGGTGATGGTGATGAATATGGGAGTAGGAGCTCCATCCTGGAACCACTTACAAGACACTGGGCCAGATGCAGAAAGTGACCCCCAGATAATGAAATGGTGCAGTACTTGTGGGTGATTCAGTCATGTTTTGGGAACTCCCTACAACATGGCTGGAGTTATACTTTGAGTACCTAAATGCCAACATAAAAAGTAATAGTTTACTAGTCTTTAGATATGGTGGGTGCATTAATTTTCAATCTCAGGCTTTTTTTAACTTTATTTTCACTTGGTAATTCTGTGAGTAACTCCCTTCCTCTCTCCTCCTGTCTATGCCTTTTTCTCCACTGCATCTATGGAGACATGGAGTCATGGTTCTAACACAGGCTTGACTCTAAACATGGCTGCTTTTGTTCATTCCCATTACATGGTACAGTGCCTTGCAAAAGTATTCATACCCCTTGACGTTTTCCACATTTTGTCATGTTACAACCAAAAACGTAAATGTATTTTATTGGGATTTTATGTGATAGACCAACACAAAGCGGCACATAATTGTGAAGTGGAAGGAAAATGATAAACCGTTTCCAAAATGTTTTACAAATAAAGATGTGAAAAGTGTGGTGTGCGTTTGTATTCAGCCCCCTTTACTCTACAAATCTAGTGGAACCAATTGCCTTCAGAAGTCACCTAATTAGTAATAAGAGTCCACCTGTGTGTAATTTAATCTCAGTATAAATACAGCTGTTCTGTGAAGCCCTCAGAGGTTTGTTAGAGAACCCTAGTAAACAAACAGCATCATAAAGGCCAAGGAACACACCAGAAAGGTCAGGGATAAAGTTGTGGAGAAGTTTAAAGCAGGGTTAAGTTATAAAAAAATATCCCAAGCTTTGAATATTTCACAGAGAACTGTTCAATCCATCATCCGCAAATGGAAAGAGTATGGCACAACTGCAAACCTACCAAGACACGGCTGTCCATCTAAACTGACAGGCTGGGCGAGGAGAGCATTCATCAGAGAAGCAGCCAAGAGGCCCATAGTAACTCTGGAGGAGCTGCAGAGATCCACAGCTCAGGTGGGAGAATCTGTCCACAAGACAACTATTAGCCGTGCACTCCACAAATCTGGCCTTTATAGGAGAGCGGCAAGAAGAAAGCCATTGTTAAAAGAAAGCCATAAGAAGTCCCGTTTGCAGTTTGCCAGAAGCCATGTGAGGGACACAACAGACATGTGAAAGAAGGTGATCTGGTAAGATGAGACCAAAATTTAACTTTTTGGCCTAAAAGCAAAACGCTATGTGTGGTGGAAAACTAACACTGCACATCACCCTGAACACAGTATCCCCACCACGAAACATGGTGGTGGCAGCATCATGTTGCGGAGATGCTTTTCTTCAGCAGGGACAGGGAAGCTGGTTAGAGTTGAGGGGGAAGATGGATGGAGCCAAATACAGGGCAATCTTAGAAGAAAACCTGTTAGAGTCTGCAAAATACTTGAGACTGGGACGGAGGTTCACCTTCCAGCAGGAACACGACCCTAAACATACAGCCAGAGCTATAATGGAATGGTTTATATCAAAGCATATTCATGTGTTATAATGGCCTGGTCAAAGTCCAGAGCTAAATCCAATTGAGAATCTGTGGCAAGACTTGAAAATTGCTGTTCACAGACACTCTCCATCCAATCTGACAGAGCTTGAGATATTTTGCAAAGAAGAATGGGCAAACATTTCACTCTCTAGATATGCAAAGCTGGTAGAGACATCCCCAAAAAGACTTGCAGCTGTAATTGCAGGGAAAGGTGGTTCTACAAAATATTGACTCAGGGGGCTGAATACAAATGCACGCCACACTTTTCACATATTTATTTGTAAAAACATTTCAAAACCATTTATCATTTTCCTTCCATTTCACAATTATGTGCCACTTCGTGTTGTTCTATCACATAAAATCCCAATAAAATACATTTACGTTTTTGGTTGTAACATGACAAAATGTGGAAAATTCCAAGGGGTATGAATACTTTTTCAAGGCACTATATATTGATGTGATTGGAAGTTTACACAAACATAAGGTTCTTTGTGCTTTCATTTCATCCCTCAGGAAGTAAAAGCATATTGCATTTCTAGTAAGATTAACAGGTAACTTCTGTACTTGCTGAAAATGTACTTAGCCTAAAAATGAAAAGAAATGTAGCCCCCACATCTAAGGACTAGTAAGCTGCAATATAATACTGTAGCCTTCTTTGGGGTTGGTTATGAGAAACAGCCACCCCAAACAGGATATTGCACTAAACCTGTATGTAAATAAGAGAAACAGAACCTTCACTAAGTGGAAGCGCTAGATAATAAAGTTGGCAGTGCTTCCACCCAGGATAGGGCCTCAGAACAGAGGGGATTCCCTTCCTGGGAAATTAACCAGTAAGCTATTTAAAGTGATTTGGAGCAGAGGAACTACTGCAACCAGCATATAACAATACCCATAACTATATAGCTGCACACCAGCATCAAATTACTATAAGCTTCATATAAGAAGAGATTAATAAAAGTACATACATCCAATGTACAAACAATTATTATCAGCAAAAAGGTCAGATAGGAGTCCTGGTGAAATTGAGCATATATACCCTGGTATATATAGTTATTATTAGAGATACCTACAGATGAATATTGCAGCAATGTCCCATTACAGGGGCCCCTGAGGATGATGTGGTGGTTGTCTTTGTGTCAAAGACCTGAAGACAAGATCTGCGGTGATGATGAGACGCTCCAGCCTGGAATGGAGTCCTAGTTATCGGGCAATAATATTCTCTTCTGATCACTTTGTTAGTAGCATGGACAGAACATGTGGCTGAAAACTCTCACTCCATTTCTTCCTTCCAGGATCTTTTCCCAATAACCCCAGAACCAGAAAGTGACATACATAATTATACATTACAATGTGATACTAGCAGCTGACAGCAGAGGGCAGCAGATCCCTACAATGCAATTAATGTTTTTGGATTAAGCTATAAAATAGAATTCAAAAAATCATTGGAAGTAAAACATTTTCTTTGCCTACTTCCTGAGGATGTTCTGAAGTCAAGTCCCCGCCTGGACAAGACAGTGATTATTGCTAGCAGATATAGCAGCCACTAGTGATAATCGCAACATAGTCTGGCAAGTTGGTTGTAAAATCAGCCTGCCCATTAACGGTTCAAATCTTTGAATCTCGTCCGGTTCAACTGGAAGCTGCCAACAGTGAATAGCTGACCTTACACATTACTAAGATTTGTGTAATTTGAAACATATCTGACGCTGGATCTCTAGTACCTGAATGAAAAAGAGCATTACAATTCTTAAATTTTTGATGCCCAGGTATTTTGCAGATAGGTTAGTATCTATAAGAGAATTGCTGGCCTGCGTAGGCTTTGTAGGCAGGGCTGCCTTCATCAAAACAATTTCAATAAATTAGTACATTTCCCTGTAGCCTATAAGTGATCTGCATGTGGACATCATTGTCGAACTGAGTTTGAAGATGTACCAATATATAAACATTGCTGTTTCAACAGACTTTGTTCATTTTAGTTTCAAATGCAGTATACAAACGTGTTTATGTGTTTTTTATGACTAGGCTATTTTTTCTTTATAGCCTAGCCATGTTTGTGTCCTTTTCATGCATCCTTTCCTTTGTGAGTTTTATCACCCATTTAGCAGCTGCTTCTTTAGCACTTAACAGAATGTTTGATTTGTGGTGTAGTTTTCTTTAATTAAACACAGAAGCAAAGAACAATCCAATATATCCATTCTCTTTACTTCTTTAGTCAAATATTGATATATTGCGCTTATGTGCTCTTCATAAACTTGGAAATTATGCTATGAGCTGGACTTTGGTTAAGCTTTCTGTAGTAGTATGTTTTTTTTTTTCTGTCTTTGCTAAGTGTGCTTTCATTTTTTTTAATTTAAAGCATACAATAAGTAAGCAAAAAAAAAAAATGTTTGACCAATGTAACTATGTATAAAATATCCATATAAAGATGTATTTTTCACGCTCACCTTAAAAATCAAAATTCATATGTGAAGGCGCTGCTACTAATAAAGGTCTAAATACTCAACCTAAAGCATATATAAAAATCCAATAAGTGCGCAAACTAAATGACAATCAAATATATGTTCTTATATGGGACTTAACATTTAAATACTCAATAAGTCTGTAATAAGTCCAGGGGCGTAACTACAGGGTTTGCAATTGCAACTGGGCCCCATGCTCCAGGGGGCCTGTGCTGCTCCCCTGTATACCTGGATAGGAGGGGCGAGGGTCAAGGGACGCCCCCCCCCCACTGTGCTCCCTCCCCTCTCCTGCTGGGTGCTGCAGGGGATGTGTCACAATTGAGAACCAGGAAGGGTTGGTAAATATGTAATTTACCAGCTCCTTCCTTTTCTGAATGGACAGAGTCATAGTCAGTGAGATTGTAAAAAAATAAAATAAAATTATAAAAAATAATACAATTAAAATACCAATAGCATATAACAAATAGCATTCCATAATGAATGCTGCTGCAAGACTTATCCACCTTACCAACCGTTCAGTGTCCTCCACCCCTCTCTGCCAATCCCTTCACTGGCTTCCACTCACCCAACGAATAAAATTCAAAGTGCTAACAATAGTTTACAAAGCCATCCACAACTCTGCCCCCAGGTACATCACTAACCTGATCTCAAAATATCAACCAAGCCACTCTCTTCGGTCCTCCCAAGACCTCCTGCTCTCTAGCTCCCTTGTCACCTCTTCCCATGCGCGCCTCCAGGATTTCTCCAGTGCTTCTCCCATTCTTTGGAACTCTCTACCCCAATCTGTCCGGCTGTCCCCTAATCTTTCCATCTTTAGACGATCCCTGAAAACCCTTCTCTTTAAAGAAGCCTACCCGGCTACTAACTAATAACACTGTTTCACTTGCTCCATCAGCTCATCCCCCACAGCTATTGCCTTTTGCATCAATTGACCCTCCCTTTTAGATTGTAAGCTCTAACGAGCAGGGCCCTCTGATTCCTTTTGTACCAAATTGTATTGTAACTGTAATGTCTGCCTTCATTTTGTTAAGCGCTGCGCAAACTGTTGGCGCTATATAAATCCTGTATAATATACCAAAAAATAAAAACTACTGACACCAGTGGATGAACTTCCAGGATCGCAAAGGTCACACTTGCGACTGGGGCCCTGGCATTCCACCACTGTGGGGAGGCCCCAAGATGGCAGGGAGGGGGGCCCACTGCAGAACTTGTGAAAGGGTCCCTGTGGCAGGCGCAGCACTACAAAGTGCCTTATGCGCTGTGGCATTAGAAGAATTGGCTCTCTCTGACTTCAGTCTAACCAGACTGTCTGTTACTCTATAAATTCCTCTAATACCGTTCTATGGAAAGCAGTAGGTTTAAAGAGCACACCAAATGCTTAAGATATCTTCTTTATTAACTTCAACTTTTCTTCATAGATAACAGTGACACTTTTGCAGCAGACAGTCCATGTACAACATGTGCTGAATAAAGTATAACAAAATAGTGGATATTTTTCTCTCTCTCTATTGCTGTTTGCTGTTTGAGTTTGTTTGCTTGAGTTTGGTTTTGAGTTGTTAGAGTTGTTTGGGTTTGTTCGATAGTTTGAATTCAATATAATCTTTGAAGTTTGATAGTTTGTTTGTTTGTTTGTTTGGTGGAACTACAAGTGAACACATAACTAGTTCAGTATACAGCTCTAATCACATTACTAACAATAGGAACATGTATAACTGTTAATTACCTATTTTTGGCCACTTGCTTCCATAAAACTGTTCTGTGGATCTGTGTATCTATTCAGTTCTCTTGCTCTGTAGTGGAATGAGAAGGTTGGCTGAAAGCATGAGGCTTCAGAGAAAAAATGGGTGTAAGGCTGGCTGTGATTGGCCAAGACTGTTGCTGAGGGTGAGATTGGCTGTGATTGGCCACAAAGTCCTTATGGGTAATAAAGTTTAACTCTGTGCTTTCTGGTTTAAATTCTGCTGTGTCTGAGCTTACCTTACAGGCATATAAATGAATCTTACAGGCAAATTTCCTTTTGCTTCTGTGAACACAACATACAACTGTTATGTGACATCCAAACATGAAATCACAGTAAATAACTCTGCTTTTGTCTCTCCCATATAAACATATGCACTGTATTGAGGTTATTAACAGGTCTAGCTGTATATACATGTAGGTCATATTAGCAACCTAGGACAGGTTCTAGCTGGCCAGCTACACTCCCACCAAAATTACCTATAATTCTATGTTCTCTATAGTAGGATTTGAACATGATGAATTTGGGGAATTTTCTATCAGGTTCTCAACTTCCAAGTGTCTTTTATCACTTTCAAGTAGAACAACTAACTACTGTATAGGACGTTCCAACTTGAGTGGAGTAGTGAGACGTTTTCCCTTTTTGTCAAGTTTTGAGTCTCCTATTTGTAACAACGCTCTTCTTACTAGTCTGTCTTTATCCTTTTGAACTTCTAGAACTTTAGCCAATTTCCATTGACTTCTAGGTAAATCTTCTTCTTTCACTAATACTATGTCACCAACTTGGACATTTCTTCTGGGTGTTTGCCATTTACTTCTTAGCGTAAGATTGGCTAAGTACTCTTTCCTCCATCTATTCCAAAACTGTTCTGATAGATATTGAACTCTTCGCCATCTCTTTTTGGCGTATAAATCCTCTTTGGTGAACTTGCCAGGTGGTGGATGTATGTAATCAGACTTAAGGTGAAGTAGATGGTTGGGAGTTAAAGGTTCCAAACTTGTTGGATCATTGATGTTGTCAACTTTAAGTGGACGACTGTTAACAATAGACATTACTTCATAGAATAGGGTCCTAAGTGAAGCATCATCCATTCTTCCGGAGTTCTTTTTCAACATTGAACTTAACACATTTCTTACAGTTCTGATTTGTCTTTCCCAAACTCCTCCTGTGTGGCTTGCATGTGGAGCATTCATATGAAAGTCACATTGATTCCGTGACAAATACTCAGTTACTTTTTCTTTGTCGATCTCTTTTAGAGCTTTCTTCAATTCATTCCTTGCTCCGACAAAATTGGATCCTTGGTCAGATCTAAGCTCTCTGACAGTACCTGTAATGGCTATGAAACATCTCAAGGCATTGATGAATGCATCAGTTGACATATCTTCTAACATTTCAAGATGAATTGCTCTGGAGCTTAGACATGTAAATATTAGTCCATATCTCTTGTACTCCTTGCGGTTTTGCTTGGTAATGAATGGGCCGAAACAATCCATTCCACTATAAAGAAATGGTGGTGATGGGTTTACACGATCTGTCAGTAGATCTGCCATTCTTTGTTCTTCGGTAGGTCTACGTGCCTTTCTACAAGTTACGCATTTACTGATATACTTTGGAATAACTTTGCTTCCTTTCACTATCCAGTAACCACCTTCTCTCAAACAGTTCTGGGTAAAGCGTCTTCCTTGATGCAAGGATTTGTTGTGGTAGTGATCAATGATCAATCTTGTGAAGGTAGAATTTTTGGGTAGAATTGCTGGATGCTTCACTCTGCTGGGTAACAATGCATTTTCCAGTCTCCCTCCCACCTTCAGTATATCATCTTGTAGAACAAGATTAAGCTTGTACAATGGGTGGTTGTTGGGAAGCCTTTTAGGTTCCTGACTAAGTCTCTTCAACTCTTCACTATAGAATCTCTGTTGAATGAGTCTTATGACTGTTTCTTCAGCTTTCATTCTTTCCTCTACATTCAATGATTCCTTCTTTCTGATTCCCTTGATTCCCGTTGAATTTGAGCTACTACGTTTATGACTGTATTCCATTTTGAACATCTGGCTAGTCTTTCAAGTATTTCATCTTGACACTTGGCAGCAGTGCTCAATGTTTGTACAACTTTTACTTCTGGATCACCCATGGACAATTCGGTGTAACCTTCACTGGGTATGATCTCCTTTTCCCAAAGGAACTCTGGACCGGTGAACCAATTTGAATTTCTCAATTCTGTTACATTCAGGCCTCTTGAAGCATGATCTGCTGGGTTATGCTTTATATCAATGTGATGCCAATGTTCCGGATTTGTTATTTCCCGAATTTTCTGAACTCTGTTGGCGACAAAGACATGGAATCTTCGAGCTTCGTTATTTATGTATCCTAGGACAACTCGTGAGTCTGTCCAAAAGTATTCTTCATCTATTTTTAACTCTAATTCTTCACTCAGAAACTTGCTTACTGATGCCGAAACAACAGCTGCTGTCAGTTCAAGTCTTGGTATTGTCTGAATACTGGTAGGTGCGACTCTGGTCTTTCCCATAACCAGGGCACAGTGTATTTTTCCTTCTCCTATCACTCTGATGTAGGAGAACTGACCATAACCATAACTACTGGCGTTTGAAAAGTGATGAAGTTCTATTTTCTTGTACTCTCCGAAATCATGAGGTACAAAACATCTGGGTATCCGAACTTCTCTCAAATTCTGCAAGTCTCTTATCCAAGCCTCCCACCTTGGCCTCAAATCTTCAGGTATGGGTTCATCCCATCCCAACTTCCGTCTGCATAATTCTTGTAGTATTTCTTTTGCTTTGAGGATCACTGGGGCCAAGAATCCCAATGGATCATATATAGAAGCCACTGCGGAAAGAATGGTACATCTAGTTGCAACTTTCTCTTCAAAGGATACTTCAAAGAAGAACTCATCATTCTCTACATTCCATCCCAATCCAAGTACATTCTGAACTGGAAGATGATCATAATTGAGATCTACATCCTTCATTGTTGATGCACGTTCAGAGTCACTGATGGATTCCAGTACCTCTCTGTTGTTTGAGATGAATTTATGAAGGCGCAGATTTCCTCTTGCGCATAACTCTTGGCTTTCTTTTACTAGTTTGATTGCAGATTCTGTAGACTCTAGACTTATAAGACCCTCATCTTACATGGAAGTTTTTCTTAAGAAAATTTGCTGCTGATGGGCAATCCTCTTCATTTTTGTTGGCCAGGTACTTCATACCATAATTGGCGCAACCTGGAGACGATGCTGCTCCAAACAAGTGTACTTTCATTCTGTATTCTGCTGGCTCTGTATCTCCGTCCTCCCACCATAGAAACCTCAGGAAGTCTCTATCTTCATTCTTCACATGAAACTGGTGGAACATCTTTTCAACGTCACACATGACCGCTACGGGATACTTTCTGAATCTACAGAGTACTCCAGGCAGAGTGTTTGTAAGGTCTGGTCCTTTTAGTAGATGATCGTTCAATGCAACACCATCATACTTTACTGAGCAATCAAATACTACTCTAATCTTATCTGGTTTCTTTGGGTGGTAAACACCTTGATGTGGGATGTACCACACTTCTCCTTCTTTAGGTTGGTTATTCACCTTCTCTGCATGTCCTTCTTCAAGGATGCCTTCCATGAATTTAAAATAATCTTGCTTGAATTTGGGATCTCTTCCCATCTTTTTCTTCAGGCATTTCAATCTTGCTAGGGCAAGATTTCTGTTATTTGGCAGACAAGGTCGTTCTCTAAAGGGTAAGGGCATTTCAAGATATATAATATGACAGCTTAAATACCCGCCGAAGACAAAAATGAAATAAAATAAGCTATCCCAAGCGCTCAAAAAGAGGACCACTCACCTATAAATGCAATGGCTATGCAGCTACTTAACTGAGAAAATATGGAATAGATATATATACTAGATAGACATTACAAAATATCCCTACATATATATAGTAGCGCAAACTCATCAAAAAGATAGTGCCAAAAATAATGTGCAAACCGCACAGAGTCCAATAGTTCAACAGATGTCACATAGGCAAAAAAGGAGATATCATAAACAGTCCATAATCCTTCAATCTATCTCCTGGGATGACTACGTGAAGAAACGTGTTTCTCAAGGGGATCACCACCACCACCGTGCTCCAAAGGGGGGGAGGAGAAATGCCCACTCACCAAATGCTGTGGCCCAACCCACTTTCGTGTTTGAGCGTTAAGGCTTATAATGATGGTCACTGGTCCAGAGTGTCCACACCGGGAATTACACCAGCACAGTCAACAAAAGCTCAGCAGCATATGGAGAGAAAAAGCATAATCCCAATAGCGTGATACCGTTTTAAAAGGCTTTATTAAATAAAACAAAAGGTAACACACTCACATTTCTTACATGTCATCAAACGCATAATACAGTCACCATTAGGAGAGGGATGCCCTTCGGGAGATGATGTCCAGGCTCCACGCCGTGGACGCAGCGCCTTCTGGGTATTCCAAACTCCTCATAAGAAACCTGGTTACACCGCCTGGTCACGCCCCGACGCGTTTCGTGATTTCCACTTCTTCCCCGGGAGCGTGACCGCGGCGGCTTGGCGGTAACCTTTAATACCCATGCCCATCACCCCACAGGGCGGGGCCGGGATTGTCAGCATCGGCCATTGGTGGTTGCTCCGGTGTGTTAGCCAATAGAAAACTGGGTTTGCACCATAACTTCCTCTCGTTCAGCTAAATTCTATGGTAAAAGAGCTAAACTCTATGGTAAAAGAGCTCTACAACCCGGAAGTAGGGCGGGGCCGAAGTTCACACCATCGGCCCTTAGTGGTTGCTTCTGATATGCTGGCCAATAGCATGCTAAAATCAGCCATCCATCTCGCCATTGTCCTTTGTGATAGGACGGCCTGCAACCCGGAAGTAAACCTCGCTAGACGTTCACTTCCCACTGTATAGCGAGCAAAAAACATCATCCGCTCACCCACCGATGGACCGATGTTCCACATACAGAGTACAGAGTGTGTAAACATGCTAAAAACACCGCTGTAATTCTATCATCTTCCATTGGTGGTAGCGGTCATGCTCTAGCCAATAGTGGTTCAGAAACCTGAACCAATCAGCTAGCGTTCTCCCTATTTGACCTATGGTCCGGAACAAAAACAGAGAGCCCCGGCCGGATGTGTAGACTCCGCCCACCGGGATAAATCTCACATGACCAGGAAGTTAAAATGTTTATACAGTGCACTAGAGCGCAACAGCGCCACCTACCCATGGATCGATGTTACAACAAAGGAATGGTATAGTGATCTATATGGAAAAAACTTAATCCATATACCAAAACAATATATAATAACATATATCAAGGAATACAATAAACAAACAAAATCATGTCACCACAGAAAAAGAACATGAATCTATCGGAAACTAATACGCAATAATAAAATAAGTAAATATACATATAAATATACATAATAAAATATTAATATAATAAAATATTAATATAATAAAACCTTAGACCCATACCCAACTAGCATAGGTCACAAATATGGGGACAAATTTATGTGCGCAGACACTCAGGAGGATCATAATCCTCCCAACGCACTATATCCAAAGATAAGATAAAATAAAATAAAGATATAGAATTGGAAATTAAAATAAAAATTAAAATCAATAATCACTAATAAAACAATTTAAATCCAACTCTATATTTAATCCTACAGGGCTCAAAGATTGGGTCTGGAATATCCATTTCGTTTCGCACTTAGACAATTCCCTGACCCAATTTGCACCCCTCCACGGGGGTGTCACCCGCTCAATACCCCAGAATTGTAGACAACTGGGGTCCCGTTGGTGATGCGAGCGGAAATGGGCTGGGTCACTGTGCTCTTGTTTACCCTTTATGATGTTGCTGATGTGCTCCCCAACTCTGATTGTCAAAGTACGTTTAGTTCTTCCTATATAAATGATTTTGCAGGGACACATTAAAGCATACACCACATGCGTGGTATCGCACGTGATGAAATGCTTAATGTCGAAGTCCTTATCAATTGCTGCAACATGGAAGTACACACGTCTTCTCTGATTTTGAGGAGTAAAAGAACATGACTTGCATCTCCCACATTTATGAAATCCCCGTCTACCCGGAAAAAAGGATGTGTCCGGGGGATTGAGGATTTTCTTCACCACTCTGTCCCCAAAGCTTGGGGCCCTACGATAGATGAAGGATGGAGCATCAGGCAACACCGGTCCCAGTACGGTGTCCATCTGTAAGATGTTCCAATGGGTTCTGAAGATAGCTTCTACTTTTTTATGGTCTTCACAATAGTCAGACAAGAAACTCCATTGCTTATCATCAGATCCATTCATGGGTCTAGTCACATTCTGTAAACAAACAGCTCGGGGGATATCGAGAATATTATCAATCTCTTTCTCAAGAGATTGTTCATCATATCCCTTCTGGATAAACCTCTCCTTCAGGACATTCGCTTGGGCAACATAGTCTTCTTCAAATGTACAGTTCCGTCGTACTCGCATGAACTGGCCACGGGGAATATTTCGCAGCCAGTTCGGGTGATGTCCACTTTGAATAGACAGATAACTGTTTCTGTCTGTAGATTTGAAGAAGACGGATGTAGTTAGTTTGCCCAAAACTTTCTTGATGTTTACGTCCAAGAAGTGGATTTCCGTTTGACTCCAGTTGAACTCAAGTTTGATGTTATTTGTATTTGCATTTAAATAGCTCATAAAGTTCAACAATGAGGACTCTGTATCGTTCCATACAAAGACGATATCGTCTATATATCGACGATAAAAGGAGTTCTGATCTCTCCCTACAAAATACATGTTTGTCCTCCCACTCTGCCATAAAAAGGTTGGCAAGACTGGGAGCAAATTTCGCTCCCATTGCCACACCTTTCTTCTGGCTGTAGAAGGACTGACCATACCAGAAATAGTTATGCCCTAGACAAAAATCCAGGGCATTCCGGATAAACAATTTCTGGTTGTGTGGTAAATCATCCCTTTTACTCAGGGCCCAGTTCAGGGCCAATAGAGCATCATCATGTTGGATGATGGTGTAGAGGGATGACACGTCCGCCGTCACTAAGAAGGCGGACGAGTCATCCCCCAAGACCACATCATCCAACGACGTCAGCAGGTCCTTAGTGTCTTTAAGGTATGCCCTTGTAGTTACAACACTGGGTTGGAGGAAGGTGTCTAAATATTGACCCAACCTAGCGCACACCGACCCAATCCCGTTCACTATCGGGCGGGGCGGGGGACACTTCGGATCTTTATGGACCTTAGGCAGCGTGTAAACTATCGGTATTCTGCACGCACTCGGGACCAGATATTGTTTCTCTTTTTTCGTTAGCACATGGTTTTTGTACCCCTGGTCTACCAAAACTCTAAGGTCAATTTCGAAGTCACTGGTTGGATCCTTTGACAACAATGCATACGTAGTTTCATCTGCCAACAAATCCTGTAATTGTTGGTGGTAAAACTCTGGGTCCATTATCACCACTCCCCCACCCTTATCAGCGGGTCGGATGATAATGTCTATCCTCTGTTCAAGGGATTCCAAACCCTCCTGAATATGTCTACTGTTATTCTTTACAGCATGATCCATTGGAAGGTTCTGGAGGTCTTTCAGAACTAGATTTTTAAATACCTCAACAGCCTGGTTATTTCTAACCGGGGGATTCCATGTGGACTTATTTTTCAGACTACTATTCACCGCCAAACTGGAATGAGTATTGCTCACAGAGTTAATGGGGTTACTAATAAGATATTTTTTAATATTAAGCTTGCGTATGTACTTATGTGTGTCAATATAAGTACTAAATTTATTAAGGGTCCGTTTCGGGGCACATTTCAGGCCCTGGTCCAATATATGCATTTCAAGATAACCTTGTTGATTCTGCTGAATACTTTCTTCTAGAGTGTGTACGAACTTTATGTCTTCTTGAGATACACTCTTTTCTTCAGAACTTATGTCTGCAAAGTCAGACTCAAGGATCTTGATTACTTTTGCTGAACTTACAGTTGGTAACTCTTGGACGGATATTCGATGACACAATCCTGTCACCTGTCTTGAGTTTGCAATCTGCTGTTTTCCTCCAACAACACCCCATCCTAGATCAGTTCGAACAGCGTAGGGTTCACCCTTTCCTCCTGTGATTACCTCTTGTGGTACCAAAGCTTCGGGACAATCGTAGCCTATCAACAGTCCAACACCAAACTCCTTCAGCGGGGACACTACATGTGATATGACAGATAGGTGTTCCCATTTATTGGCTGTTTCACAGGTAGGTATGCGATCTCGATCTAGAGGTATATTGTCTTTCGTATAGGCTGGAGGTAGATTTAATGTGAGGTTTGAATGAAGTCCTCTAACTCTCAATCCTTTGACTCTTTGACTGTTCACTAATGTATCTCTCCCCGTCATTGTGGTGAGTTTGAGCTTCACTGGTTCTGTAGCCACTTGTAATTTCTTGCAGATTTCTTGATCAATGAAGGTAACATCGCTTTGGGCATCCAATAGTGCATAGGCATATACCTTCTTATTCCTCCTTTTAGGATTTGAAATGCACACTGGTACGACCATTGGTGTGCCGTTGCTTTCTCCTTCCCTTACTCTGCAAGAGAATACTGATACTTTCTTTTCTTCCTCAGCATCTTTAGGTATTGAGGATTCATCCTTCTTTGGACGTTCTTCATGTAGTGGTGTATAATGGCGTCCTTTGCAAACACTACATGTGGCCCTTTTCTTACACTTCTTAGTAATATGTCCTTTTCTTAGGCATCCAAAACACAGTTGATTATGAAGTACAAATGTTTTCTTTTCATTTGAGGACTTCTCTTTCAATTGTTGGCACTTGTGTATGGAGTGGTTCTCTCCACAGAACATACACTTAAAGGTAGTCTGAGGATTTGTCAGTTCTGTCTCTCTACTGATCCCAGTAGTGACTTTGAACTTGCTCTCGTAGGTATCTAGACCTTTAGCTGCTGTGTTGGTTGCAAAGCTAGCTGCTCTTGCACGTCTTATATCTCTCGCAGGCCTTTCTTCTGAGGATTTTAAGGCATAAGATGCTGTTACTGGGTTACATGCTATCAGGGGAGGGCTGGCAGCCTTAGGCCCGGGGGGCAAGTCCAGTCAAGTGGCCCATTAAACCACCGAATCAGCTCACCATCCATGCCCACCTGGTTTTAGAATGGATATTGATGTTATGAAGCAAGACAAATATGATACAATGTGGTAACATAATTTAATGTTAATACCAACAAAGGAGGTCTAACAAAAATAATGCATCAGTACAGCCACACCAGTACCCATCAGTTCAGCCTCACCAGTGCCCATCAATGCAGCCTCATCAGTGCAGCCTGATCAGTGCCCATCAATGCAGCCTCACCAGTACCCATCAGCTCAGCCTCATCAGTGCCCATCAGTGCAGCCTCATTAGTGCCCATCAGTGCAGCCTGATCAGTGCCCATCAATGCAGCCTCATCAGTGCAGCCTAATCAGTGCCCATTAATGCAGCCTCACCAGTACCCATCAGCTAAGCCTCATCAGTGCCCATCAGTGCAGCCTCATTAGTGCCCATCAGTGTGTAATGTTCTGGTACCTCTGGTACCATTATTCCACTTTCCACTTCAGTGTATGCGTCCCACCATTCTCTTCTGGTAGGTGCGCATACACCTTTAAGACCGATGCTGTCATCACTGAGCGCCGCAGAGCGGCTATTTCAACCGCCGGCGTTCTCACTCACATGTTCGTTCAACCTGCCTTGAAGCTCATATGCTTACAAGCGTACCTCGCTGTCGGAACCTCGCTGCTGATCCCTGTATCCCGCTACCGGATCACTCGCTCATACCGAACCTCTCTACTACTGCTTGCTATTAGTGATAAGTACCCCGCAGGGGAATCCTCCATAACCTTCCTACTAAGCTTACACTATCTAGCTCTGCATATTAAGGACTGTAACTATCATCTGCACTGTTGTTTTAGATTGCTAGCTCTTGAGCCTACTAACATCTATCCTTGCACTGGGTTAGTCTCTCCTGTATGTCATCTGCTGTCCTACCACCTACTACCATACATGATTGCTAACCTATCTGCATCCTACCTGTTACCATCTATACTCTCATGAACATTTCTCTCAAGTGCTGTTCACCTATTTGTCACTGTTCATACCTGTCTCTTCAACTCATCACCACTATACTGCTATATACATCTATCACTCCAGGAACATCTTATTGAGTGTGTATATTTGTATGCTGAATCAGACAGACCACAGTGATGAGTCTTGGGAGTTGGAATTGGTATTTCAACGTATCTCTACATGACTACTGAGTGGAGTTTTTCTGCAGCTGCAAATCCATCTTGTTTCAGAAAACGCAGGAGCGTTACAGATTGAACGAACCTAAAATGGATTCAGCAGATTTACCCACTCAAGTGACACAATTAAAACAACAAGTGACTGCGTTAATACACGCTCTTACTGAATTAAAAGAAGACAATCAGGCTCTGAAGCAGCAGGTAACCCGTCTATCACAACTTGCCGCTGCTCAGCCCCCTGAACCCAAAATAAATCCTCCTCTAGTGTTTACAGGTGATCGCAAAAAAATTTTGTGAATTCAAAAACGCCTGTCAGTTACTTGCTAAAACCTTGTACCTACCTTACTAATCATATCAAAGTCTGTACTATTATTTCATACCTAACGGGTGATCCACGGGCCTGGGCAGACTCTCTTTTTGAGAAAAATGATCAGCTTCTCAACTCCTATGCTTTATTCCTAGCGGAACTCGCTAGTCTATATGATGACCCCAATAGGCAGAGTACTGCCGATATTCAATTGAGGTCCTTGAAACTAGGTAGGAGACCTGTAGAAGACTTTGTAGCAGAGTTCAAAAGATGGACCCTTGATTCAGGGTGGAATGATACATCTCTGAGAACTCAATTTAGACTCGGCCTATCAGAAGCCGTTAAAGACGAGCTCGCCCGAGCGGATTTACCGGACACCCTGGATGCCTTGATACAACTCAGTATCAACATAGACAGGAGGCTGCGAGAAAGAAAGGCTGAAAAAATGGGAATGCCATTGTCCAGTCCTTCTCGGATTTCGGCCGTTGACCCTACTCCTATGGAGGTAGGAACCATACGCCCACCTTTATCAACTGCTGAAAGAGCCAGGAGACGATCCAGTAATCTTTGCTTGTACTGCGCATCCCCGGATCACATGATAAGCGTCTGTCCCCTTGTCCGCAAAAAAGAGGGTGAGTGTTCACATGTCCTCCTAGGGGGATTGACAACTTAATTTACTAACCCTTATCTTTTTGTTCGTTTGACATTGCAGTGGGACCAGACTAGGATTACCACTAAGGCCATGATCGACACAGGATCTTGCGGAAATTATATCGATATATACGTTTTGCTACTTTAAATAAAGTACCTATTATTTCAAAACCTAAGCCTGTCTCTGTGAGTCTTATTAATGGTATTCCGTTATCTTCTGGCCCAATCACTAATCAGACACAAGCACTCCTAGTCACTACTAACGAGTCTCATACGGAGACCACTACCTTCGACCTATTGTCTTCGCCCCACTTTCCCATTGTTTTGGGACTTCCCTGGTTACACACACATCAACCAACCATAGATTGGAAGAAACGGACCCTAACCTTCCTCTCTTACTATTGCGAGAGTACGTGTAACCTCCCGTCTTATGGAAAGATCCTGTCTGTGGTGTCAGATGAGATTGCACCACTATGCTATCAGGATCTGTCCGAAGTTTTTCTTGAGAAAAATGCTCAAATACTGCCTCCCCATAGAGATTATGATTGCACTATTGATCTACTCCCTAATTCTAAATTGCCTTTTGGTCATGTTTATCCTCTTTCGCAGGATGAACTTTCCCATCTCAAGGAATACTTGGATGAGAATTTGACAAAAGGTTTTATTAGACCTTCCACTTCTTCCACAGCTGCAGGACTTTTTTTTGTCCGCAATAAAGACTCAAGTCTCAGGCCTATTATCGACTATAGGCAATTGAACGCCATTACAGTAAAAGATCGTTATCCTTTGCCGCTTATCCCTGAACTCATTGAACAAGTGCGTGGAGCTACCTACTTTTCAAAATTGGACCTGAAAGGGGCATACAATCTAATCCGAATCCATGATGGAGATGAGTGGAAGACAGCATTCAGAACCAGATACGGATTGTTTGAATATCTTGTAATGCCATTTGGGCTATGTAACGCTCCCGCAGCCTTCCAACGATTCATAAACGATATCCTTAGAGACTTACTTGATGTCTGTGTTGTGGTATATCTGGACGATATACTTATTTATTCACGATCCTTGTCTGAACATATAAAACATGTAAGACTTGTGTTATCCAGATTACTCACACACAATCTATACGTGAAACTAAAAAAATGCTTATTTCATAAAGAAGAAGTATTATTCCTAGGATACATCATATCCAAAACAGGAATCAAGATGGATATGAGTAAGATATCCTGTATTCAGGATTGGCCTATACCAACCACCCGCAAAGCATTACAGCGATTCCTTGGATTTTCAAACTTCTATAGGAAGTTCATCAAGCACTTCTCTGCCATTGTGAGACCTCTCACACAACTCACAAGTATTAAGAAACCATTTAAATGGTCAGATGAAGCAAATGAAGCTTTTCGCTTGTTAAAAACAAGCTTTACCTCTGCTCCCATACTACGCCATCCAGACCCATCCCTCCAATACATTCTGGAAGTAGATGCGTCAAATATGGCAGTAGGAGCAGTACTCTCCCAACGACCAACGAATACTTCACCACTCCATCCAGTCGCCTTCTTCTCTAAATCTCTAAGCAGCCCAGAGGTGAATTACCCAGTGGGTGAAAAGGAACTGCTTGCTATAAAACTGGCTCTGGAGAATTGGCGACATCTACTTGAAGGCACCCGATTACCAATACTCATATATACAGATCATAAAAATCTTCAATATCTTCAGACTAACAAAACCCTCTCCCACCGGCAGGTACGATGGCCACTATTCTTCCTAAGATTTAACTTCCTAGTGACCTACACACCTGCAGACAAGAATAAAAAAGCGGATGCGCTATCACGATTAACTGAAGATAATTGCTCCGAAATCCCTTCTGTTCCTATAATACCCTACAAGCGTATTATTGGGGTTGTCCGTTCCTTGAAGGACGAGATTCTGCACAGTATAGGTCTGGATTCACCTCCACCACAACTAACTGCTGATGCAGAAGGCTTCCTCTACTACAACGACAAACTCTACATACCCCCTACTATGCGCACCAAGATCTTGGAATTGTCACATGATGTGCCTATGGCAGGACATATGGGTATGACAAAGACCCTTAATTTGCTTACCAGGCAGTTTTGGTGGCCTGATATGAAGACATCTATACAAAAATTTGTCTCTTCATGCAACGTCTGTGCCAGGTCCAAAATTGACACTACAAAACCATCCGGTCTACTATGCAGTCTACCAATACCCCAGACTCCATGGGAAGTTGTGTCCTTGGACTTTATAGTAGAACTACCACCTTCCAATGGATTTAATACCATTTTAGTGTCAGTGGACCATCTGACAAAGATGGCACATTTCGTTGCTATTCGCAGACTACCTTCGTCCAAACAAACAGCGGAACTACTGATGAAACATGTCTTTAAGTTACATGGTATTCCAAAAACTCTTTTGTCTGACCGTGGATCACAATTCATCTCCAAGTTTTGGCAAGAACTATGCCACATACTACGAATTGAGCGAAAGCTCACTTCTCCCTACCATCCTCAGACCAACGGACAGACTGAAAGAGTCAACCAGTGCATCGAGCAATATTTACGTTGCTATACATCATACCTACAGGATGATTGGGTGGATCTCCTCCCTCTGGCAGAATTTGCCTACAACAACGCAACCCACAGTACGACCAAACAGAGTCCGTTCTACTTGAACTATGGGTTTCATCCCACTATTCTTCCACCACGCATCCTTCCATCAAGTAACCCAGTAGCCTCAGACTATCTTACCCAAATAAAAGACTCTCTGGGTTTACTTAATACTACCATCTCACACGCTCATAGTCAACAAAAAAAGTACTATGACCTTCGTAGAAGACCTTCTCCTCAGTATGCTATTGGGGACCTCGTTTGGCTATCAACAAAAAACTTAAGATTAAAGATCCCTAGCAAAAAGCTTGGGCCTCTATTCTTGGGACCCTTCCCAATCAGGAAACTTATTGGAAAAGCTGCAGTACAGCTCACATTACCAACAGACCTCAAGATACATCCCATCTTCCATGTGTCGCTACTGAAGCCCCATGTTCCTGACCAAGGAATAAGGCCTACCATCCCACCTCCACCTCCTGTACAAGTTGAAGGCGGAGAAGAATATGAGATAAAGGAGATTCTGGATTCTCGTATCCACAGAAGAAGACTCCAATATCTAGTACGATGGAAGAACTATGGGCCCCAAGACGACACCTGGCTGGATACCTCTGATATACATGCCCCTAGGCTGATTCGCAATTTTCACGCAAAATACCCGAAAAAACCAGTTCTAGAGGCCTTCCGGAGCCGGCCTTAAGGGGGGGTACTGTAATGTTCTGGTACCTCTGGTACCCTTATTCCACTTTCCACTTCAGTGTATGCGTCCCACCATTCTCTTCTGGTAGGTGCGCATACACCTTTAAGACCGATGCTGTCATCACTGAGCGCCGCAGAGCGGCTATTTCAACCGCCGGCGTTCTCACTCACATGTTCGTTCAACCTGCCTTGAAGCTCATATGCTTACAAGCGTACCTCGCTGTCGGAACCTCGCTGCTGATCCCTGTATCCCGCTACCGGATCACTCGCTCATACCGAACCTCTCTACTACTGCTTGCTACTAGTGATAAGTACCCCGCAGGGGAATCCTCCATAACCTTCCGACTAAGCTTACACTATCTAGCTCTGCATATTAAGGACTGTAACTATCATCTGCACTGTTGTTTTAGATTGCTAGCTCTTGAGCCTACTAACATCTATCCGTGCACTGGGTTAGTCTCTCCTGTATGTCATCTGCTGTCCTACCACCTACTACCATACATGATTGCTAACCTATCTGCATCCTACCTGTTACCATCTATACTCTCATGAACATTTCTCTCAAGTGCTGTTCACCTATTTGTCACTGTTCATACCTGTCTCTTCAACTCATCACCACTATACTGCTATATACATCTATCACTCCAGGAACATCTTATTGAGTGTGTATATTTGTATGCTGAATCAGACAGACCACAGTGATGAGTCTTGGGAGTTGGAATTGGTATTTCAACGTATCTCTACATGACTACTGAGTGGAGTTTTTCTGCAGCTGCAAATCCATCTTGTTTCAGAAAACGCAGGAGCGTTACACAGTGCAGCCTGATCAGTGCCCATCAATGCAGCCTGATCAGTGTCCATCAATGCAGCCTCACCAGTGCCCATCAGCTCAGCCTCATTAGTGCCCATCAATGCAGCCTCACCAGTGTTCAAGAATCCAGCCTCACCAGTACCCATCAGCTCAACCTCATCAGTGCCCATCAGTGCAGCCTCACTAGTGCCCATCAATGCAGCCTGGTCAGTGCCCATCAATGCAGCCTCACCAGTGCCCATCAGCTCAGTCTCATCAGTGCCCATCAATGCAGCCTCACCAGTGTCCATCAATGCTGCCTCATCAGTGCCCATTGATGCAGCCTCACCAGTCTCCATCAGTGCAGCCTCACCAGTGTCTATCAGTGCAGCCTCACCAGTGTCCATCAATGCACCCTTACCAGTGCCCATCTAATGCAGCCCCATCAGTGCCCATCCAATGCAGCCTCATCAGTGCCCATCATTGCAGCCTGATCAGTGCCCATACCATGCAGCCTGATCAGTTTCCATCCATGCAGTGTCACTAGTGCCCTTCAATGCAGCCTGATCAGTGCCCATCCAATGCAGCCTGATCAGTGCCCACCTAATGCAGCCTCACCAGTGCCCATCCAATGCAGCCCCACCAGTGCCCATCAATGCAGTGTCACTAGTGCCCGTCAATACAGCCTGATCAGTGCACTTCAATGCAGCCTCACCAGTGCCCTTCAGAGCAGCCTGATCAGTGCCAATCAATGCAGCCTGATTAGTGCTCATCCAATGCAGCCTGATTAGTGCCCATCCAATGCAGCCTCACCAGTGCCCATCAATGTAGAGTCACTAGTGCCCATCAATGCAGCCTCATCAGTGCCCTTCAATGCAGCCTCCACAGTGCAGCCTCAACAGTGCAGCCTGATCGGTGCCCATCAAATGCAGCCTGATTAGTGCCCATCCAATGCAGCCTGATTAGTGCCCATCCACTGCAGCCTCACCAGTGCCCATCCAATGCAGCCTCACCAGTGTGTGCCCATCCAATGCAGCCTCACCAGTGCGTGCCCATCCAATGCAGCCTCACTAGTGCGTGCCCATCCAATGCAGCCTAAACAGTGCCCATTCAATGCAGTTTCACCAGTGCGTGCCCATCCAATGCAGCCTCACCAGTGTGTGCCCATCCAATGCAGCCTCACAAGTCCTTGCCCATCCAATGCAGCCTAATCAGTGCCCATCCAATGCAGCCTGATCAGTGCCTATCCAATGCAGCCTCACCAGTGCGTGCCCATACAATGCAGCCTCACCAGTGGATGCCCATCCAATGCAGCCTCACCAGTGCATGCCTATCCAATGCAGCCTCACTAGTGCATGCCCATCCAATGCAGCTCAAACAGTGCCCATCCAATGCAGTCTCACCAGTGCATGCCCATCCAATGCAGCCTGATCAGTGCCCATCCAATGCAGCCTCACCAGTGCATGCCCAACCAAAGCAGCCTCACCAGTGCATGCCCATCCAATGCAGTCTGCAATGAAGAGAGAGGAGAGCCGCTGTATTTCACAGCCTCAACAGTGCAGTCTGATCTTCCGCTTACACGGCTGCCACTGTCATACGAAGTCCTGCCTCCTGGACCGGCTCCTATGATAGATGTCACCAATGTGCTGTCTATCATAGGAGGCGGTCCAGGAGGCCGGGCTTCATATGACAGCGGCCGCCAGGTAAGCGGGAGATCCCCACTCTGTTTGTAATCCAGCAGCGCTCAGCCTCTCCCTCCCATTTTCACCCCTCCCTGCTGAGGCAGCCTCTGCCTACAGTTAGTTGGAAGCCGCTGTGGCCGTGCCCCCACCTCAACTTCCTTCCTCCCCAAAAAAAAATGTCAGTGGGCAGCAGCCACCAGCAGTTTTGAATATAAGTGCGGCCTGGGGGGAAACTGCCACCCTGCCCCCCGGGCCAACCCACCCCTGCACACAGCCATTAATGTCTAAACTGCTGCCAAAAAAAGTGAGTACACCCCCTTGTTAGTGCTACAAGGTCTCAAGTGTGAATGGGGAGCAGGTGTGTTAAATTTGGTGTTATTGCTCTCACTCTCTCATACTGGTCACTGGAAGTTCGACATGGCACCTCATGTCCAAGAACTCTCTGAGGATCTGAAAAAAAGAATTATTGCTCTACATAAAGATTGCCTAGGGTATAAGACGATTGCCAAGACACTAAAAGTGAGCGGCAGCACAGTGGCCAAGACCATACAGCAGTTTAACAGGACAGGTTCCACTCAGAACAGGCTTTGCCATGGTTGACCAAAGAAGTTGAATGGACGTGCTCAGCATCATATCCAGAGGTTGTCTTTAGGAAATAGATGTATGAGAGCTGCCAGCATTGCTGCAGAGGTTGAAGGGGTTAGGGTGTCATCCTGCCAGTGCTCAGACCATATGCCGCATACTGCATCAAAGTGCTCTGCATGGCTGTCATCCCAGAAGGAAGCTTCTTCTAAAGATGATGCAAAAGAAAGCCTGCAAACAGTTTGCTGAAGATAAGCGGACTAAGGACATGGATTAATGGAACCATGTCCTGTAGTCTGATGATAAAATTATTTGGTTCAGATGGTGTCAAATGTGTGTGGCGGCAACCAGGTGAGGAGTACAAAGACAAGTGTGTCTTGCCTACAGTCAAGCATTGTGGTGGAAGTGTCATGGTCTGGGGCTGCATGAATGATGCCGGCACTGGAAAACTACAGTTCATTGAAGGAACCATGAATGCCAACATGTACTGTGACATACTGAAGCAGAGCATGATCCCATCCCTTTGGAGACTGGGCCGCAGGACAGTATTCCAATATAATAACGACCCCAAACACACCTCCAAGACAACCAATGCCTTGCTAAAGAAGCTGAGGGTAAAGGTGATGGAGTGGCCAAGCAGGTCTCCAGACCTAAACCCTTTTGATCATCTGTAGGGCATCCTCAAATGGAAGGTGGAGAAGCGCAAGGTCTCTAACATCCACCAGCTCCGTGATGTCATCATGGAGGAGTGGAAGAGGACTCCAGTGGCAACCTGTGAAGCTCTGGTGGACTCCATGCCCAAGAGGGTTAAGGCAGTGCTGGAAAATAATGGTGGCCACACAAAATATTGACACTTTGGGCCCAATTTGCACTTTTTAACTTATGGGTGTACTCACTTTTGTTGCCAGCAGTTTAGACATTAATGGCTGTGTGTTGAGTTATTTTGAGGGGACAGTAAATTTACACTGTTATACAAGCTGTACACTCACTACTTTACATTGTAGCAAAGTGTAATTTCTTTGATGTTGTCACATGAAAAGATATAATAAAATACTTACAAAAATGTGAGGGGTGTACTCACTTTTGTGAGATACTGCATATATATATATATATATATATATATATATATATATATATATATATATATATATATATGTAGCACCCTACAAGGTAGGTGCTAGGCAAAAGTATAGTGGCCCTTGGCTGCCTAACAGCAGGGCCCTGATTTTCAGCTTGGCTGTCATGTCTTTCAGGTGTTGCCATTGGAAGGGGAGTCTCTCCACTGGCTCCATGAGAGGGGTATCATTGGGCAGTGGAGGAAACCCAATCAGGGGCACATTCAGGCTTGTATCTACCCCAGGAAGGCAGATACTGCCGCACAGCATTCTGGGAGTGGGTATAAGTTTGGGGGGAGCACACAGTGCTGGGACAAGGTCATCCAGCGCCCAGGGCGAACATGCCAAACTGCGCCCCCCCCCCCCCTGGTTGTGCGTGACCAATCATTTTACCCATGCCTGATAACCACACTTGATAATTACACCTATGTATAGAGTGCAAAGGTCACTCAGGACTGAATAATTTACCCCTATGAGGCATTTCATATATGCATGCATACATACAAACACTCAATATATACATTAAACCATCAACTTATGTACCTGTCTGAGCCAAATGTCTTCCCTGAATTTTTTTCATAATAAACGTTTAAAACCCAACTTCAGGAAAAAAACAAAAAATCAACCCTTGCAATGGGGCCTGAAAAGTCCCAGTATATTCCTAATACTAGCATGTAAAAAAAAATGGATCACAGTGCAAACTGTGAAATGGTGCAGGAATTGGATCGCATAGCTGTGAACAGCCATGCAATTCGATTCCAGTGCAAACCAAAAAAAGGGCCCTGCTACATTTTTGAGCAAATGGGATGTGATTTCAGCCAAAAAGTTTGTATGGCTGAAATCACATTGCACAGACATCGCATGTGATCTGCACAACAATGTGGTGCAAATCACATGCGATGTCTGGCATTGCAATATTGTGATTCGGCACTTAAACTGGCACACATGCATAGGTTCTTTTTTGTTGTTCAGCCAGTGGGCTGAATTGAAAAAAAAAACACTTACAGATTCATCCATCCACACAAAAGGTGGATGAAGAAATCCCCTCCACGAGACGTATTCTGACGCTGGGGACTCTTCTCTGTCAGAGTACACTGATCAGCATTGCAGCTGATTGGCTGCAAGCTGCTGATCAAACAAGGATTTTCAGCAGGCTACCATTCTACAGAAGCTCCCATTCTGACAGGCAGCTTCAAACAGGCAAGGCCACACATAGATCAAAATTCAGCTGGTCCCTGCTGAACCGAACAAATTTTGTTTCATGTGTACCCAGCTTTACCTTAATTCCTTGTTGCAGTAGGCTCTCTCCAGTGCTGTGACTGGTCCTCGGAAGCTCCTGGGTAAACTGTGAATGGGTCACACTCCAGCCTCATCATACCATACAGGGTTAATGTTCCTGTATGGTATGTGATGAGACTTTGGGTGGTAGAGGAGAGCACTGTAGCTGGCTGGAGAAAGTATACATGAGGCTATTTCCCCCAGCACTGCAATGGTGGACTGTTTCACTTTGCTGGAGTTGGGCTGCAACATATCACTTGTTTATGATCACATCTTTGAATAGGTTAGGAATATATTGGGACTTTTCAGGCTCCACATACTGTAGATGTATTCCACATACACACATTATATCTTATTAAAAGGCAGGATTTTCATTAAGTTACAGTGTGTATGTGGAATACATCTACAGTATGTGGAGCCTGAAAAGTCCCAGTATATTCCTAACCTATTCAAAGCATTTTACTTTCTCTTTAGTAAACCTGCACTGCAAGGGTCAGTACAGGTTTACAGCACAGCATTGCACAGTAAAACAGGACAGGACACATTGGGACTCACAGGAGGAGGAAATGCAGTCTGCTATCTGTCTCTTATCTTCAGTGTGCAGAGGAGGAGAGGAGAGGAGAGCTCCGATGTCTGCTGGGCAGAAAGCAGTGATCGAGGCTGCCGTGTAGTGTGCTCTGCTTGCTCCGCCCACCTGTACAGGAGCTCTCACGGTCCCTATCCATCCAGCCAGCCTGTACGAAACCTGTGCCTGGGAGAGTGTTTCTCTCCTTTCCAGCAAGGGGCGGGAAGCCTGCAGAAGGTGTGGGCGCATTATTGGCTCTGCATTTGGACATGTTTTAGCAACACAGGAGCTTAAAAACAAGGTGATTCTTCAGTGTTTTGGCGCCCCCTCCCACACTCCTCCTACACTCCGCCCAGGGCAGCTGCCCTTCCCGCCCACCCCTTGTACCGGCCCTGGGAGCACATGACGCAGCATCTTTGGCAGGAAGCAGCGTCCCAGGAGGGAGAGTACCGCTGTCTCTCCTCCTGTCAGAAGGATCGGGTGCCTCGGGCGGTTTGCCTGAGGGTACAGAGAGAGCTGAGCTGCAGAGAGGATCCGGTGTGCCAAGGACCAGCGGAGTTGAGGGGGCCCAGTTTCAGGAAAGCATTCCAAGTTCATGAGTACTGTAACTGCCCCTGGGGGTCTGCCTAGCTAAAAGGGGACCACTCCGGTGAAGGTCCAAGGGATCCAGGAGCTAGCTAGCGGTAAAGGGGGTGCCTAGTGAGAGGACCCTGAAGTGTCAGAGGGGGTGCCTAGTGAGAGCACCCTGAAGTGCAGAGGGGGTGCCTAGAAGAGGACCCTGAAAGTGTAAAGGGGGCGCAAGCGGTTGGGCCCTGAAGAGTTAATGTGTACAGCGTGCAGTGTGCAGTGTTGAGAGTTGCAGCAGCACAAGCAGTTACAAGGAGCTACCGCAATTAGTGGAGGGCTGGAGGGAGCTGTTCACAGGACTTTTAAGCTGTACAGAGTGTCAAGAGTCAAGTCTCACTACAGTCCAGGATCTTTTGAGTTAACCAGAGGGTTACAAGTCAAGTTCTAGCACAGTTCAGTAATAAAGCATTTTTCAAGCTTCAGTAAGCGTCCCTCCAGCTGTTGCGCAACTACACGTCCCATAAGGCATTGTAAAACTCTGACATTCACAGATATGACAAGTAGTGATGGACAAACACCTGTTCGTGAACGGTTCGTGCTCAAATGTTCGCGAACCGCAGGTTTGCGGCGGGTCCCATTCATTTTAATGGCAGGTGAACATGAAAAACCCAGGTCATATTTGCAGCCACAAAATACTTTCTAGCTGTGCACACATAGTCCCACAACATGGACACTGAAATACCAGAAGTATTGCTATTGGAAAAGTTGCCATAAAATTTTTTTTTTTTTCAGCAAAACATTTTTATTTTTTTTCTAAATCAGCCAGAACTGACAGCAGCCGGTAAATACATGTCAAATACATATAGGGTCCATTGACATGCCTGTAAAATGGGTCCGCATCCGTTCCACAATTTAGCAGAACGTTTACAGACCCATTGATTTTCAATTCCAGTCTGAAAAATTAGGCATTCACAGGATAAAGAAGTAAGTGTCGGCCAGTACAGGCCCCAAAAATTAGCCAACAGGCGTTCACCTGACAGCAAAGAACTTTGTATTCTGTGGCTGGAGGTACATTTGGCATTCCCAGGATACAGAAGTAGGTGTCGAACATAAATGGCCAACACTTATTTATCCTGTGAATGCCTAATGTACCTCCATTGGCTAATAAAACCATATAATATCGCCACTTAAATACATAGTGCTTAGTGCTGTTTATGCACCTGTGTATTATTGCACCAAGTGCTCAGTTGCGTGCCTTTAAATGATAGAACTTGCGCCTGTGGATCTCCACCGGGTGCAAACAATGCTTACCGCACGCTTGTGGCAGGTGACTCAGGTCCCATCAGTTGCTGAAACACAAAATAGCCTCCATTGCGTAGTATGTGGTATTCAAATTGAAGCAAGTTAGCATCCACTCACAGTTAGGGAGTTCACTTTCAGTATGCAGTGTCCGCCGGGCTGCTTCCGCGTTCCACCAGTCTGAACCACCATTACTGGAAGTGACGTAATAAGCCACGCCCTACGCGTTTCATCACTACGTCATCTGGATCGCTCCAGATGACGTTGTGACGAAACGCGTAGGGCGTGGCTTATTACGTCAGTACGTCAGTTCGGGTAACTGTGGTTCAGACCGATGGAACGCGGAAGCAGCCCTGCATCCCTGCTCCCTGCTGGCATCCCTATCCTCACATGTGAGTGTTCCTGTATCCTGCCTGTATACTAGGTCCTTAAGGTGAGAGGCTAATTCATGTGGTGGAGGTCATCTGCACTGTGGAACACCTGTTACCCCTTATCAAGAGGATAAGCTGTAGAGGTCTAAGTAAAAGGTTGCTAATTTGATGACGATTTTGGTCTGGGTCATTAACCACTCGCCTCATGGAGGAGCAGATCACTCCAATGGCTGGCGAGGATTGTTGGGATCTGACAATTTTTGCCAGCAGACGACCCGTCTTTTCCCCCTCCTCATAAAACGCCAATTTTGTGAAGAATCATTTATTTTCCATGGCGGAGGCTCTCAGGCGATCCAGAGAATCCTGGGCCGCCATCCATGCCTCCCTCGCGGAGTCAGAGGATTGCCTAATATACGTGAGTTGCAACTGACGTACCTGACCTTCAACCTGTTCCGGGAGAATGGAGGACTTACAATTGATAGCGTTAATTTCTGCAATAAATATATCCCTGAGGTGTGCTTTAAAAGTTTCCCACTTTAGGATGACATCATCACAGTGCGAGTGTAAGTAGAAGAAACAATTAATTTGGTGAGATATTTGATCATGGGAAGGGAATAATTTAAGCCAGAAAGCATTCAACTTCCATGGGGCTCGACACAGCGGATGGTGGTCAAGTGTGTAGCCCTCACCACCAACGGAGAGTGGTCCGAGTCCCCGCGAGGCAGGTACTCAATCTTTGAGGTATAACTGGGCACATGGCTTTTCCCCAAGCAGAGATCTATGCAGGAAAGCAATCCATGCGTCTTAGAGAAGTATGGGAACTGCTTGGTATTTGGGTAATGGAGACGCCAGATGTCCAGCCAGCCCACCTGCACCAACAGGCGGCTCAGAGTGGTACCCCTCCCACAGCCTGGGGCGGAGGGTGTCTGTCCAACTGAGGGTCAAGGCAACAGTTAAGGTCTCCTATAATTAGCACTGGGATATCAGCTTTATCAGCCAGATACGTCAGCAACAGTTGTAATATTTCCCTGGAGAAAGGGGGCGGAACATATACATATGCCAGGTTCAAAGTTAGTGTGTATAGTGTACAGTACAGAAATACAAAGTGGCCCATTACATCAATCAAGGAATCCAATTCCTTATATGCCAAGTGCACCAGTACACTCACCCCGTGGGAATAAGCAGAGTAAGTTGAGTGGTACACCTTACCAACCCAAGAGTAGTGCAGACAGTTAACCGTTTCCTTTGTTAAATGAGTCTCCCATAGGCCTGTAATAGCTGGATGAAACGTTTCGAATACACGATGCAATCACAGTGCATTTGAGTGGGTCGTTCACTCCTCGGACATTCCAGAAGACCAAAGGAGTAACTGGCGGATCAGCCATGGTCCATGATTACCAAGGATTTACGCCCCTGTATAATCCAGGTCCGTGCGGCAGGCTGCCTTACGCAGCCTGTGACAAGTAGCATGGTGTCTTGCATGTTGCGGGTCACAACAGACTGAGATGTACAATACCCTGAAGCACTTGGCGTTTTCCTGCAAACAGTAACTTTGCGCAACTGCGCGGTCAGTGCAAACAATAAAGTCAGGTTAGGAGGGGAGAGCGTACTTGTGAAACGCAGGATAACTGTATGGATAAACAGCAGACCCTTCCGTATCCCTAGGTATAGAAAATAACAATGTTGTCCTATGCCAGCCAGGCATGAAGACAGATGCTACCTGAACTGAGACCGACATCCAGTCACGAGGTGCAATCTAGAAGACTGTGGGTGCATCTGCCCAATTCAGGGTGTTACAGATTCGGTAATGCGTAAAGTTATTTTATTAGCTGGGTGTGAAAGGGAAGTATTGTCCCTCTGTTAAGGGTGGTGTGCCCTACAAAGCCTGCCCACTTCCAATGTGATCAGTGCGACATTCATTCCCTACCATCTTCCCGCCGCCGGCGACGAAGGTCCTGTTCATGACTGTCGAGCCAAGAGGATGCATCTTGCGCTGTTTCAAAGGAATGAGTTTGGCCTCCAGCTGTTACTCGTAGCCTGGCAGGATAAAGCATAGCGTACGTCACCTGGAGTCGCTGCAGCCTCTTTTTCACATCCATGTACTTGGACCTTCCGCGTTAGACCTTAGAGGAGAAGTCCGGGAAAAAGGAGACCCTGACCCCATTATATTGAATAGGGCCCTTCTCCCTGGCCAGGCGTAATATGATCTCCCCCCAGTCTTTGTAATCAAGCAGTCGGGCTAGCATGGAGCGTGGAGGGTTACCCGGCGGGAGGGGGGCGCGCTCCACTGCAAAGAGTGGAGTGAAGGCTTCTCTCCCAAAGATCTCTCGCACCCAGGTTTCCATCAAGTCAGTGGGGTCTCCACCCTCCACCCGCACCAGCAGGCCTATAATCCTAACATTGATATGCCAAAGGAGATTTTCAATATCATCAGCTTAAGCGTTGAACTGTATAACTTGCTGTGCAGCCATTCTTGCATCCCTGGCCAGAGGGGGTAACTGATCCTCCAGGTCACTAACCCGGCCCTCCACTGCTGTGGTTCTCTTGTGGATTCTCTGAATGTCCTGCCGGAGATGTGACACTGTCTCTTTAAGACCGCCAAATTGCTCCTTGAGATCAACCACTGAGGCCGTACACTTATGAACTGCTTGCAGGATGTCAGTCAGTGTGGGTTGTGCAGATTCTTCAGTGTGCCCAGTAAATAAATCAGGAGTTGGGATCAGTGATAGTGCTAAGGGGGCTGTATTGTCCAGGTTCCCCATGTCCTCCCAGTCAGTGCACTCCCGGTCTGCCTCCTCCGCCTGTACTGCAGTTTTGGCAACAGTCCCCGGGCCCGGCATCTTCTGGGTGTAGTAAGTCATGTCCCTGTGTTGTTCCTTCCCAGGGGTTTTGCTGGATTTACCAGACTTACCCCCAGTGTCCTTCGGTTTGTCCGGGCCTCGTGGGGCTCGCTGTGGCTGGGACGGACCGGCGCCATCTTGGGTCTCCAGGGCCACCGCAATCACGGCTTCTTTCTCCCCTCTGCGTGTCATCATCGGCTCCAGGGTAAAGGACAGCGGTTCCTGGTGTACCAGAGCAGGCAATTTGGGCACTGTAAAAGCCACTAGGATACCGAGGGAAGGATCAATGCAGGGTGAACCGTGGAAGCTCGGTGAAAGGCTTCCTCTCACATGCCGATGCAGGCCATGTCCCCCCATCTAACTGCAACCCACCTTTAATAAAAAAAAAAAGGCCCAAAAAGCACAGGGGTCAAAGGTAAGTAACACAGAGTTCAGGGCTTGAAAGTAGGGCAGAGTGCAGGGATTAGTGATATGTAAAACAGTGCAGGGGTCAGTAGTATGTAATGCACACTACAGAGGTCAGGAGTAAGTAACAGAGTGCAAAGGTATAAGGAACTAAGGAAAGCAATGCGCATATTGCTGCTCATAGCTCTGTGCATATGGTAACTGACATCCATTAATGAGTTGGCACGTGCATATTAAAAAAAATTAGCATCCACGCTTGGCACTAGTATTGGCACCCAACAGCCTAAATAAACTAAAGCACTGCAGAAAAAAGCTGCTGAGTGGTTTCCAGCTGGTTTCTGTTTACCTGTGACCTAACCTGTTTATTCTGCCTCTCCATCTATGACTCAGCTTGCCTACTGACCTGCCTCTGGACTCCTGCCTCCTTGTTGTGATCTTTGCCTTCCTTTTGTGCTCTGCTTCTGCCTTGCACTTTGTTTGCCTGTCTGTAACTGACTTGTGCTTCGACTCTACCTATAGCTGGATACACACTATACAAGTTTTGTTGTTCGATTTCCTTTAGATTTACCTTCAACTATGTAGTGCAAGGGCCTGCCTGATTGCATACAAATTGAAAGTGTTTAAGAGTGACCTCAGATTATATGGTTTCGGTAATTCTAAAGAAAAAAAATCTTAAGAAAATTGTATAGTGTGTATCCAGCTTATGTCTCCTGATCTGGTATCCCGCTGTCTGACTATGTCCACCCCTGGTGATCATCTAAATACAAAAGGCAAGATTTTACTACCGCAGCTAAACGCAGCCTCATGTAAACGCAATTAATCGCATATAAACGCAATGTAGAAAGGTGAGTGATCTCTGTGCCAGAAGTGTTGGAATTTCAAAATAACAAAACATGATTTTACCAGTGGCAGAACAACCGCCAGTCTGAAAGGGGCCTGACACTTGTGCCACTCATTCCCTCAAACTCTGTGTCACCATCTTCAGGTGTGTTGGGCAAGAGGTGCAATAGGAGCCCCCTCATTTACTCGGTCTCTACCAGGTATGTGATAAAAGGTTTAAACAGGTCAGTTGTATGTAACGCACAGTGCAAAGGTCAGGAGTAAGATATGCAGACTTCAGTAGAAAGTAATGCACAGAGTAGAAGTAAGGACTAACACAGAGTGCAGTAGTATTTACCACACAATGCAGGGGTCAGGAGGTCAGATCCTGTAAGTATATGGAGCTGACTGTTTTGTACAGATGACTAGGGCTCCCCTAAGCACAGTATCCTGCCTTGACTGTGGTACATGTGGACGTACTCTATATTAGCAAAAGTATTGGTAAGCCTGCCTTTACATGCATATGAACTTTAATGGCATCCCAGTCTTAGTCTGTAGGGTTCAATATTGAGTTGGCCCACCCTTTGCAGCTATAAAAGCTTTAACTCTTCTGGGAACGCTGTCCACAAGGTTTAGGAGTGTGTCTATGGGAATGTTTGACCATTCTTCCAGAAGAGCAATTGTATTGTCAGGTACTGATGTTGGAGAGAAGGCCTGGCACGCAGTCTCCACTGTAATTAATCCCAAAGGTGTTCTGTTGGGTTGAGGTTAGGACTCTGCGCAGGCCAGTCAAGTTCCTCCACCCCAAACTCCCTCATCCATGTCTTTATGGACCTTGCTTTGTGCACTGGTCCAAATCATTTGGTGGAGGGGGGATTATGGTGTGGGGTTGTTATTCAGGGGTCGGACTTGGCCCCTCTGTTCCAGTGAATGGAACTCTTAAGGCGTCAGCATACCAAGATATTTTGGATAATTTCATGCTCCCAACTTTGTGGGAACAGTTTGGGGTTTGCCCTTCCTGTTCCAACAGGTGGGAGCATGAAATTGTCCAAAATGTCTTGGTATGCTGAAACCTTAGGAGTTCCCTTCACTGGAATTAGGGGCCAAGCCCAACCCCTGAAAAGCAACTCCACACCATAATCCCCCCTCCACCAAATGATTTGGACCAGTGCACAAACCAAGGTCCATAAAGACATGGATGAGTAAGTTTGGGGTGGAAGAACTCGACCGGCCTACACAGAGTCCTGACCCCAACCCGATAGAGCACCTTTGGGATGAATTAGAGCAGAGACTGAGAGCCAGGCCTTTTCTTTAACATCAGTGCCTGACCTCACAAATGCGCTTCTGGAAGAATGGTCAAACATTCTCATAAACACACTCCTAAAACTTGTGGACAGCCTTCCCAGAGGAGCTTAAGCTCTTATAGCTGTAAAGGGTGGGCCAACTCAATATTAAACCCTATGGACTAAGACTGGGATGCCATTAAAGTTCATGTGTGTGTAAAGGCAATACTTTTGGTAATATAGTATACAGTATGTCACAAAAGTGAGTACACCCCTCACATTTTTGTAAATATTTTATTCTATCTTTTCATGTGACAACACTGAAGAAATGACACTTTGCTACAATGTAAAGTAGTGAGTGCACAGCTTTTATAACAGTGTCAATTTGCTGTCCCCTCAAAATAACTCAGCACAAAAAACATTAATGTCTAAATCGCTGGCAACAAAAGTGAGTACACCCCTAAGTTAAAATTTCCAAATTGGGCCCAATTAGCCATTTTCCCTCCCCTGTATCATGTGACGCGTTAGTATTACAAGGCCCCAGGTGTGGTAAATTTGGTGTTATCACTCTCTCATACTGGTCACTGGAAGTTCAACATGGCACCACATAGCAAAGAACTCTCTGAGGATCTGAAAAAAAGAATGGTTGGTCTACATAAAGATGAAAACAACGGTAGAAAACCTCACGCATATGGTTAGCTAAAGTGCAGTATAGTGTTGAATCAATTTGCAAATTAATGTGTAGCTGCTGCTGACAAAATAAGGTGCAGGTGCCTTTAATATAAACGTGATAGTGTGTCAGCGCTGCTAAATGAACATTTCTTATAAATAAATTTCTAATAAATAAATATACGCATCAAATATATAATCATAAAGTGCCCAGTGCGAAGTGTGCTTATGGCACTTTTCCATTGCAAGTACCGGCTCGGCTCTACTCTGCCCTGCTTGGCCCGGTTTGCTTTTCCACTGCTGGTACCGTATGGTACGGTGTTGGAACGGTTCTGTACGGTACGGTATGGTTTGCTTTTCCACTAAAGTAGTACTAAAGTTAAGTGGGTGGGATAACAAACGGGGTGGGTAAGATTCTCTGACCAATCAGTGGCTAGTAGTGACTGCATGCAAAGGATTGTGGGATATGGTACCGGGTATGGTACCTCTTGGAACCACAATCGAGTAGGTACTGTTTTTGAGAGCCGTACCGTTCGGTTCCATGCAGTGGAAAAGCGCCGCCGTACCGTACCGTTCCTACACTATACCATGCGGTACCAGCAGTGGAAAAGCACAAAAGCGAGCCGAACCATTCGGTTCCATGCAGTGGAAAAGCGCCATTAGTATGACACAACAATGTCCTTCCAATGCATAATAAAAAAAATGAAGTAATAAATTAACGTCCTCCAATTGCTGTGCAAATATGATAAAGGTTACAAACAAGTGCTTCTGAGCTCCAATCTTGCAAAAAGTGCTCGTGCTCTCCCTTATGCTTCCCTACTCACCGGAACCAAAATGAACACAGGCCTGTAGGTCACTCTCAGATCACTCTGTGATGTTGTGCTCTCCTATATGGCCAGAAACGGAGTCCCAATATGTGCCTGCGGGAAGCTGCTAGAGGATAATGCTGGCCGTTGTATTCAAACACAAGGTAAAAGATGGCGATGTTTGGTCCGGTGGTTGCTGCTCCCGCAGCGTGCGTTCCACCGGCTGGATATGATGTAGTACGCTCTAACCTCGCTAGATGCGTTTCGCCCTCCCCTAGCTACAGAGCAACAGAGGACGCCCAAGGGGAGGGCGAAACGCGTCTAGCGAGGTTAGAGCGTCCTATGTCATATCTGGCCGGTGGAACGCACGCTGCGGGAGCAGTAACCACCGGACCGAACATCGCCATCTTTTACCTTGTGTTTGAATACCACGGCCAGCATTATCCTCTAGCAGCTTCCCGCAGGCACATATAGGACCAATATTGGGACTCAGTTTCTGGCCATATAGGAGAGCACAATATCACAGAGTGATTTGAGAGTGACCTACAGGCCTGTGTTCATTTTGGTTCCGGTGAGTAGGGAAGCATAGGGGGGAGCACGAGCACTTTTTGCAAGATTAGAGCACAGAAGCACTTGTTTGTCCCCTTTATCATATTTGCACAGCAATTGGAGGATGTTTATTTATTACTTCATTTTTTTTATTATACATTGGAAGGACATTGTTGTGTCATACTAAGCACACTTTGCACTGGGCACTTTATGATTATTTATTTGATGCATATATTTATTTATTATAAGAAATGTTCATTTAGCAGCGCTGACACACTATCACGTTTTCTACATAAATATGGCCTAGGCCAGGCATCACTAAATGGCGGCCCGCGGGCCAAGTCCGGACCCAATCAGTGTTCCGTCCGGCCCCGCAGCGGTCACGCCATTTAGGATCTGTTTTTTCCCTCTGCCGCCGCCGCTGCAGCTCTGTCTTTACAGAGCTGACATCGGAGGAGCAGCGCAGTGATTCACGGAGGACGGGGGCTGGTACAGTTAACTGATTGGTAGCTAGATCAGCCCTGTATTGTAGCAACCAATCAGTTACCTGGGGCAGGTCCCGCCCTCCGTGCATCCCTTTGAGCACTTCCGATGTAAGCTGCTGTGCCTCTGATGTCAGCCACGCTGCCCTGTTTAAGGTAGGACAGGGAAGAGGCACTAATAATGTAAAGGGGGAAAGAGGGGTGATATCAAAGAGGCAGAAAAGTAAAGGATTGATACGGAAAAAAGGGGGATGGGGTTCTACAAAGGGGGTGAGGATTAGAATGTGAAGGGGGGCTGGAGACTGCAGTGTGAAGGGGGGTTTTAAAAAAAAGGAGATGAGCACAGGAATGTCTGAGGGTGCTATAAAGGGGGTGAGGACAGGAATGTTAATGGGGGGCTGGGGACTGCAGTGTGAAGGAGGGGCACAATAAAATGGGGGAGGACAGTTATGTGAAGGGGGTGCTATAAAGGGGGGGAGGAAAGTTATGTGAAGGGGGTGCTATGGAGGGGGTGAGGACAGTTATGTGAAGGGGGTGCTATGGAGGGGGTGAGGACAGTTATGTGAAGAGGGGTGCTATGAAGGGGGTGAGGGCAGTTATGTGAAGGGGGTGCTATAAAGGGGGGGACAGTTATGTGAAGGGGGTGCTATGAAGGGGGTGAGGACAGTTATGTGAAGGGGGGTGCTATAAAGGGGGGGAGGACAGTTATGTGAAGGGGGGTGCTATAAAGGGGGGGAGGAAAGTTATGTGAAGGGGGTGCTATGAAGGGGGTGAGGACAGTTATGCGAAGGGGGGTGCTATAAAGGGGGGGGGAGGATGATTATGTGAAGGGGGTGCTATAAAGGGGGGAGGAATGTTATGTGAAGGGGGGTGCTATAAAGAGTATGAGGACAGGAATGTGAAGGGGGGGCTGGGGACTGCAATGTGAAGGAGGGGTACTATAAAGGGGGCGAGAACAGGAATGTGAAGGGTGGGTGATATGAAAGGGGCTTAGAATTGCAATTTAAAGTAGGGGGTGATATAAAGGGGGGCCACTGACAAAAATGTGAAGGGCTGAGGACTGTAATGTGAAGGGGGGATGATGTACAGGGGGACTGAGAACACTGATGTAATAAAAAGGATTGTGATGTGAAGGATTGTGGACTAGGTTCACATTGTCGCGTAACGCGTGTAGGCGGCCCATTTATTTCAGTGGGCTGCCTTGTAAGCAGAAACGCAGAAAAATAAGTCCCTGACCTTTTTTTTCTTTTTAATTGCGCCGTACCAAGCTACATGGTACTGTGGCATCATGTGATGTGGCACTCGTAAAGACGCGCCATGTTTGCGCATTGTGCAGAGGTTCTTGAGAGCCAAACATATGATTCGGACCTCGGTTGGAAGAAAATTTTACCTACTGGACCTTCATGAATTTTAATTCATTACCCCTGGCCTAGGCTATAAGAAGATTACCAAAACCCTGAAATTGAGCTGCAGCATGGTGGCCAAGACCATACAGCGATTTAACCGGACAGGTTCCGCTCAGAACAGGCCTCGCTTTGGTCGACCAAAGAAGTTGAGTGGACGTTCTCAGCGTCATATCCAGAGGTTGTCTTTGGGAAATAGATGTATGAGTGCTGCCAGCATTGCTGCAGAGGTTGAAGGGGTGGGGGGGGGGTCAGCCTGTCAGTACTCACAGACCATATGCAGCACACTACATCAAATTGGTCTGCATGGCTGTCGTCCCAGAAGGAAGCCTCTTATAAAGATTATGCACAAGAAAGCCCGCAAACAGTTTGCTGAAGACAAGCAGGCTAAGGACATGGATTACTGGAAGCATGTCCTGTGGTCTGATGAGACCAAGATAAACTTATTTGGTTCAGATGGTGTCAAGCATGTGTGGCGGCAACCAGATGAGGAGTACAAAGACAAGTGTGTCTTGTCTATAGCCAAGCATGGTGGTGGGAGTGTCATGGTCTGGGGCTGCATGAGTTCTGCCGGCACTGGGGAGCTACAGTTTATTGAGGGAACCATAAATGCCAACATACATACTGAAGCAGAGCATGATCCCCTCCCTTCGGAGACTGGTCCGTAGGGCAGTATTCCAACATGATACAGTGCCTTGCGAAAGTATTCGGCCCCCTTGAACTTTGCGACACATTTCAGGCTTCAAACATAAAGATATAAAACGGTCATTTTTTGTGAAGAATCAACAACAAGTGGGACACAATCATGAAGTGGAACGAAATTTATTGGATATTTCAAACTTTGTTAACAAATAAAAAACTGAAAAATTGGGCGTGCAAAATTATTCAGCCCCGTTACTTTCAGCGCAGCAAACCCTCTCCAGAAGTTCAGTGAGGATCTCTGAATGATCCAATGTTGACCTAAATGACTAATGATGATAAATAGAATCCACCTGTGTGTAATCAAGTCTCCGTATAAATGCCCCTGCACTGTGATAGTCTCAGAGGTCCGTTTAAAGCGCAGAGAGCATCATGAAGAACAAGGAACACACCAGGCAGGTCCGAGATACTGTTGTGGAGAAGTTTAAAGCCGGATTTGGATACAAAAAGATTTCCCAAGCTTTAAACATCCCAAGGAGCACTGTGCAAGCGATAATATTGAAATGGAAGGAGTATGAGACCACTGCAACTCTACGAAGACCTGGCTGTCCCTCTAAACTTTCAGCTCACACAAGGAGAAGACTGATCAGAGATGCAGCCAGGAGGCCCATGATCACTCTGGATGAACTGCAGAGATCTACAGCTAAGGTGGGAGACTCTGTCCATAGGACAACAATCAGTCGTATACTGCACAAATCTGGCCTTTATGGAAGAGTGGCAAGAAGAAAGCCATTTCTTAAAGATATCCATAAAAGTATTGTTTAAAGTTTGCCACAAGCCACCTGGGAGACACACCAAACATGTGGAAGAAGGTGCTCTGGTCAGATGAAACCAAAATCAAACTTTTTGGCAACTATGCAAAACGTTATGTTTGGCGTAAAAGCAACACAGCTCATCACTCTGAACACACCATCCCCACTGTCAAACATGGTGGTGGCAGCATCATGGTTTGGGCCTGCTTTTCTTCAGCAGGGACAGGAAGATGGTTAAAATTGATGGGAAGATGGATGGAGCCAAATACAGGACCATTCTGGAAGAAAACCTGATGGAGTCTGCAAAAGACCTGAGACTGGGACGTAGATTTGTCTTCCAAAAAGACAATGATCCAAAACATAAAGCAAAATCTACAATGGAATGGTTCACAAATAAACATATCCAGATGTTAGAATGGCCAAGTCAAAGTCCAGACCTGAATCCAATCGAGAATCTGTGGAAAGAACTGAAAACTGCTGTTCACAAACGCTCTCCATCCAACCTCACTAAGCTCGAGCTGTTTTGCAAGGAGGAATGGGCAAAAATTTCAGTCTTTCGATGTGCAAAACTGATAGAGACATACCCCAAGCGACTTACAGCTGTAATCGCAGCAAAAGGTGGTGCTACAAAGTATTAACTTAAGGGGGCTGAATAATTTTGCACGCCCAATTTTTCAGTTTTTTATTTGTTAAAGTTTGAAATATCCAATAAATTTCGTTCCACTTCATGATTGTGTCCCACTTGTTGTTGATTCTTCACAAAAAATTACAGTTTTATATCTTTATGTTTGAAGTCTGAAATGTGGCAAAAGGTCGCAAAGTTCAAGGGGGCCGAATACTTTCGCAAAGCACTGTAACCACCCCAAACACACCTCCAAGACGACCACTGCCTTGCTAAAGAAGCTGAGGGTAAAGGTGATGGACTGGCCAAGCAGACAGTGATGAACTATCTCCAGACCTAAAGCCTATTAAACATCTGTGGGACATCCTCAAACAAAAGGTGGAGGAGCGCAAGGTCTCTAACATTCACCAGCTTCATGATGTCGTCATGGAGGAGTGGAAGAGGACTCCAGTGGCAACCTGTGAAGCTCTGGTGAACTCCATACCCAAGAGGGTTAAGGCAGTGCTGGCAAATAATGGTGGCCACACAAAATATTGACTCTTTGGGCCCAATTTGGATATTTTAACTTAGGAGTGTACTCACTCATGTTGCCAGCAGTTTGGACATTAATGGCTGTGTGTTGAGTTATTTTGAGGGGACAGCAAATTTACACTGTTATACAAGATGTGCACTCACTACTTTACATTGTAGCAAAGTGTCATTTCTTCAGTGTTGTCACATGAAAAGATAAAATAAAATATTTACAAAAATGTGAGGGGTGTACTCACTTTTGTGAGATACTGTATGTATTTGGAGTGAAGTCAGCATTGCCTGGAGCACCCAATCAGATTCCAGCTCTCATTAACATGATGATAATAAGCTACCTCTGGTTGGTTGCCTAGAGAGAACATCAGTGTGCGGATGCCAAGCCCATAGACACCCAGGGACAGATAACCATATATTGTGACCCCGCTAATACGAGACTGATACCATATTTACTTCATATGACCCTCTGTGGTCTCACTCATCTTACACATTACAGGAACATATCCCCTTTTTTGGGAGTGTCCATATTGAGTCAAACTATTTACTGGTCATCGTGGTGCCCTGTTGGTCCCTCTGGGCAGCTACTGCAATTCTTTTCACGCTCTCACGGACTTCGTAGCCCTGAACGGGCCTGTGGGAACTTGGGCATCCCTCCCTACGGTAGCAATACCGTTTTTAACTCGACAGACCGATCCATTCCATAGGTTGTACGCAAAGGATATACTAGGTGCTTTATCTGGAACTTTGGGTGACCCCTGAGGAAGGGCTTCTAAGGCCCGAAACGCGTAGGGTCGGTTCCGGTTCCATGATCACCTTGTACACCTGAGCGTCCTCATTTTGGTTCGGTATATGGTCTGTCAAATGCATGCATATTTTTAATGCCCTGTATATGTTTGTGATTTTTGTCAATATACATATATATTTTTTGTTCGTTTATAATTTTGTAATTCAATAAAGTTGTTTTTTATACAATACACAGTGTCTAGTGGCATTTACAGTCCCACTCCAAAAGGGGAAACCTTCTTTGTACATCTTCTGAACCGAATGTCTGTATCGTGCGGTAACGAACAGATAGACTGGGGAAGGCAATCTTTTAATCAGAGCTTGAATTATTAAGCTCTGTAAGTAAAATACTTTTTTTTCCCCAGGAAATCAGTTAGCCTGATAAACACATGAAAGAGAGCCAAGAGCTCTACCTGCTGGCTAAAAATTATAAATAATAAATATTTATGTGCCACGGTTTCAAATTTACAACAAACCACCAAAGGAATATATACCTACAAGAACTACCAAATTCAATACAAAATAAATGTAATGGACATATGATTGAAAAAAAGCATTGGCAAGGGTGAAGAACCCCTCCTTTACAGAAAAAACACCAAGGGGGACACCCAATGAACCTCACCCTGACACCTCCCCCCCCCCCCACTCTCCCACTCCACTCTGGTCGCCTCAGAGAAATCCCACTGCGTGGTATGGTAGCACCAGTCAGTTAATGGTATGTAGCGTCAGTGAGCAGTATGGTAGCGGCAGTCAGTGAGTGGTATGTAGTGTCAGTCAGTGAGCAGTATGATAACACCAGTCGTTGAGTGGTATGTAGTGTCAGTCAGTGAGCAGTATGTTAGTGGCAGTCATTGAGTGGTATGTAGTGGCAGTCAGTGAGCAGTATGTTAGTGGCAGTCAGTGAGTGGTGTGTAGTGGCAGTCAGTGAGCAGTATGTTAGTGGCAGTCAGTGAGTGGTATGTAGTGTGAGAAAGTGAGCAGTATGATAACGGCAGTCATTGAGTGGTATGTAGTGTCAGTCAGTGAGCAGTATGTTAGTGGCAGTCAGTGAGTGGTATGTAGTGTCAGTGAGCAGTATGGTAGCGGCAGTCAGTGAGTGGTATGTAGTGTCAGTGAGCAGTATGGTAGCGGCAGTCAGTGAGTGGTATGTAGCGTCAGTGAGCAGTATGCTAGCGGCAGTCAGTGAGTGGTGCGTAGTGTCAGTCAGTGAGCAGTATGATAACGGCAGTCAGTGGGTAGTATGTAGTAGAGATCGACTGATTATCAGCAAAGCCGATATATCGAGGGCTGATATGGACTTTCCCCGAAATATCGGAATCAACTTTTGATTTACCGATATTTTCGTGACGTCATTCCGTATGTTGCGCACACACGTTCTGCCTTCTAACACCGCCTTGCACGCCTGTGCGGCCCGTACGTGACGCCATTTCACCGCTTTAGACCGCCTCCCGCGCCTCCCATAGCTTTGTGTTACAGTCAGCTGCAGTCCGGTCTGGTCACGCTGCCAGCCATCCATCCAACCACAAGGCCCTGACCTCAGCCACCCACCACAACAGGGTGCCAGCCCAGCGAGCAAGCAACCAGCCACCCAGATGGCACCAAGCCAGCCACCCGCCACCGTGACCAGTGTTCCAGCAAGCCAGCAGCTACCTGCCACAACAGGCCAGGGTGAGTGAGTAAACACCAAGCCAGCCACCCACACAACAGGGTGACCCCAAGCCAACCCCCACCACAGTTTTCCTGCAAGCCAGCCATCCACCACAGTGTTCTAGCAAGCCAGCCAACCACCACAGTGTTCCTGTAAGCCAGCCACCCATAACAGGGTGACACCAAGCAAGCCAACCAGGCACCACAGAGACTGTTCCTGAAAGCCAGCCACCCACCACAGTGTTCCTGCAAGGCAGCCACCCATAAGAGGGTGACACCAAGCAAGCCAACCACCACAGTGTTCCTGCAAGCCAGCCATCCACCACAGTGTTCCAGCAAGCCAGTCAACCACCACAGTGTTCCTGTAAGCCTGCCACCCATAACAGGGTGACACCAAGCAAGCCAACCAGGCACCACAGAGACTGTTCCTGAAAGCCAGCCACCCACCACAGTGTTCCTGCAAGGCAGCCACCCATAAGAGGGTGACACCAAGCAAGCCAACCACCACAGTGTTCCTGCAAGCCAGCCACCCACCACAGTGTTCCTGCAAGCCAGCCACCCACCACAGTGTTCCTGCAAGCCAGCCACCCATAAGAGGGTGACACCAATCCAGCCAGCCACCACAGTGTTCCTGCAAGCCAGCCACCCATAACAGGGTGAACCCAAGCAAGCCAACCAGGCACCACAGAGACTGTTCCTGCAAGCCTGCCACCCACCACAGTGTTCCTGCAAGCCAGCCAGCCATCCACCACAGTGTTCCTGCAAGCCAGCCACCCATAAGAGGATGACACCAATCCAGCAAGCCACCACAGTGTTCCTGCAAGCCAGCCACCCATTAACAGGGTTACACCAAGCAAGCCAGCCAGCCACCCCAGTGTTCCTGCAAGCCAGCCAGCCACCACAATGTTCCTGCAAGCCAGCCACCACAGTGTTCCTGCAAGGCAGCCACCCATAAGAGGGTGACACCAATCCAGCCACCCACCACAGTGTTCCTGCAAGCCAGCCACCTAAAACAGGGTGACACCAAGCAAGCCAACCAGGCACCACAGAGACTGTTCCTGCTAGCCAGCCAGTCACCAAAGTGTTCCTGCAAGCCAGCCAGCCACCACAGTGTTCCTGCAAGCCAGCCACCACAGTTTTCCTGCAAGGCAGCCACCCATAAGAGGGTGACACCAATCCAGCCAGCCACCACAGTGTTCCTGAAAGCCAGCCACCCATAACAGGGTGACACCAAGCAAGCCAACCAGGAACCACAGAGACTGTTCCTGCAAGCCAGCCACTCACTACAGTGTTCCTGCAAGCCAGCCACCCACCACAGTGTTCCTGAAAGCCAGCCACCCATAACAGGGTGACACCAAGCAAGCCAACCAGGCACCACAGAGACTGTTCCTGCAAGCCAGCCACCCACCACAGTGTTCCTGCAAGGCAGCCACCCATAAGAGGGTAACACCAATCCAGCACCCACCACATTGTTCCTGCAAGGCAGCCACCCATAAAAGGGTGACACCAATCCAGCCACCCACCACAGTATTCCTGCAAGTGGCAGTCAGTGAGTAGTATGTAGTGGCAGTCAGTGAGAAGTATGATA